>NC_133900.1:83937751-84251126 GCF_964199755.1 Larus michahellis | reverse complement strand
AAAGCTGGACATACATGTTTGCATCCAGTGAGTTTGTGAAACGTATAGGTCTGAATTGTCTTGGAGTGATGGGAAAAGATGTAGACAGCAGAAAGGAAAGTAATTTTTTCTATTCACGAGCTCATTACGCCGTTGTGAGGTAGCGAGGCTGGGAGTTATGGTGCTCTCGGTTCAGCTGGCTTTGGCAGGTAAGCTACTGCAGCAAGAGCAGAGCCGCCCTCCTCCTCCCGAGTCCTGGAGCGGTTCTTCCTTCCCTCTTCATTTTCCACATCCAAGGGCTTATAGCAGGAGATATAAACTGTTTGTCCCTAGCTTCATGCTATTCAAGGACTCCCTGCTCTGAGAAACTCTTAGCTGCTTGTTTAAAGCTTAGTTAAGTGCCCATTGTGCTACCAGAGCTAAAACACATTTAATTAAGCCTGAGGCTCTTGCCCATTGTTTTTATTTAAAAAATATTTAGGCTATTGATTAGCTGGATTGGCTCTTCTCCATTTCCTTATTTAGAAGACCTCTTTGAGTTTCCCTGGCACAGGGGATATTTTTCCCCTATATATGTGCTGTACATAAAAAAAAAGGTGCATTAATTATGTCCCAAGCAGGCATATGAGGAATGCAAATAATACGAAAATGAACTCAAACCAAGAGAAATATAGTATTTATCATGACATCAGTTAAACTGCATGATGTTTATAAGGCAATATGTTGGAGTAAATTTCTTTGCAATTAAGTGAGAAATAAAGATTTAGGCATACTTTACTATGTCCAAAGTGTGGAGTTACAGAAATGTCATTTCCAATTCCTTTTTCCTTTTGCTTTTCTGCACCGTCTGGTTGATGGATGGATAACGAGAATGAGCTATTAGCCACCTTCTTCCAGCACTTTTCCCAGTGCATTCCCTTGTCATTAATGTCCCGCGCTTGAGAGGAAGCTCTTTTCATTGTTTGCCTTTTTGGTGTTTGAATGAAACCGAATTACAACGCTTTCAAGTGAGTTTATGAGAACTGCTTTGGTCTCAAAGAACAGATAAGAAGTTTCTCTTTTCTGCTTTTGACAAAGTTGGTCATATCCTCCTATCTGGAGTTTCTCAGAAGGGTTGTCCACTGCTGGGGCTGCATCCTCCTTGAGTGTTCTTAATTATTTTGGGTTTTTTATTACCTTTCATCTTACAACTGTAGTTGATCTTAGCATGATTTTAACATGCTTTTCCTCCTATCAGTCCTAGCAGCTTTTGCACTACAAAATATTTCAGTGGCTAACAAACTCTTGTTCTAAATCTCAAGCTATTTTCTTCCAGTCCAGCAAATATTGCAGCTTGTCACGCCTTGCTTTTCTAGACGAGTTTCTTTGTTTTTCCCATTTCCTAGCATATTTACAGTACCACCGTATTCCTTGACAACCTTGTGTCATTTCCAGCTCATTTGTCTTTGCTATTCATCCTTCACATCTAGGCTATCTACAGATTCTTTCTATCCAAAGTAGTGCTGAAGATTCAATCATTCTTTATTTGCTGAGGCAGCTAGAATTTTCCCAGGCTTCTTCAATTTTCTCGCTGGCTGTGATCTCTTTGGCAACTCTCATTCCACATGATCTCATCCTTCCCTTGGCCCTCCCGGGTGCTTCATTCAGATCACTGCTTTAAAACTTGTCCCGTTGTTGTCATGTTAGTCTCTGAACTTCTATTTTTGCTATGCTAATGTCTTTTTTATTTTATTTTATTTTGTTTTCATTATTAAGAATTTAAGAAATTAGGTCTCTATTTGCTTGGCCTTGCACTCCACAGTCTTGTAGTTTTCCCTCTCTTCCGCTCTACCAGTGGTGCTTGCATTTTTTCTATTTCCTTTTGTGCTTTTTTAGGGTTTCCTAATATTCCCTTGCTTTGGAACATTCTTCTTTACCTGAACTGTAAGGTGTCTAGCCTTCTACTTCAATTTGTGCATAAAGTGTTAAATACCTAAGGCCTAATTTCATCTAAACTACAGTCCCATCAAAACCATCAGATATTAGTCTTTCATGGGGAAACTTCATCAGTCAAACTCCGTCCTTATTCTGCCATTAATCCACAGTTATGGCTTATCCAATAACCGGTATTTAGATTTTCTGTGAAAGAGTTCCTAATTTCTGTTTCAGAAAAAAATTAGGTACACCTATGTACGCAGGTCTGTTGGGGACAATTAATGAACAGAAAAGGGAGCTAACTTGTTTTGAGGTTCTTTAAAAGCATATTCACTTATTCTAAAATATCGGTTAATTAGTTACAAACTCTGTCTTTTCCTTAAATGCAATGCACGAAACCAAATGCAAATCTCTTCTTGGTTACTCAGAACGTGCCAGTATTTGACTTGGCATAAAGTGCTTTTTCTGTGGCTTTTTTTCATGATCGCAGTCGTGGAGTATGGGTAGTGCGTATCGTTAAAGGCAGATACAAAGAGTTAATTTCATTCCCTAATGAGCAGACTCATTTCTAGAACTACAGACCCTTGTCTAATTCCTCTCATATTCCCTGTATTCTTGAATATAGCAGAGACTGAGCCTTAACACTTTCTGAGAGAGGGGTTTTTATCACTAACGTGCTTAACGCTCTGGCAGGTTTGGGCAAGCACATGGCAATAACTTTCTTTTTAAAAAGAATAGATTGTTGAATAGGAGGATAGGAGACAAAAATAGCGTTCAGATGCATCCCTGAATGCAACTGTGGCTGATTACAGTGTATATTTGTATACATGTTTTATCCTAGAAGAAAATATAGTGGCAAAATAAACTCAGACCCTTAACACTAGAGGTCACTAAACACAACGATTTCAAAGGGTCGGTACACTGTGCTCTAATTTTTTTTTTCCTTTTTTTTCCTTTTTTTTTTTTTTTTTAAACTGAACACTTCATTTACGTTAAAGCCCTCAAGAGACAGCAGTAGGTGAGACACCGTCTGCTCCTGGGTATAAATGGGGAGGGTGGTGGCAGGGCACCTGCGGAGACCGTCCCTCCTGCTGCAGGACCCCGTTTCTCACTGGTGAGGGATAAGTAGGAGAAGAAAAGGATAGACCGCTTTATTTCACTTTTGCTCCGGCTTGCCTTTGTAATCCAGGCAAGATGTAAGGAAATTAGCTAAGTTTTCAGACAAGTAGGTGATTATGCCCTTGTGAGAGAGGATGACTTGGAAAACTTAAATGCCATTAGAAAAATAAGCCTTAATTCAGAGTCCAAGTAATAGGTTAAATTGCAGAGGAAAGGTCAGATATTAATGCAGACTGATGGCTTGAATCTTAACAGATGTATCTTTTTCAGAGACCTTCTGTCTTTGATAGGAAATGTTTCACAAGGCGTATCAGTACAAGAGAAAAACCCCTACCAGAGGGAGAAATGTCACAAAGTTCTTAGCCAAGAGATGAAAAGAAATGAAAGAACTTTTGGCTGTCTGGCTTTGGCTCCGCTGAAAATAAACCCTAATTTTATGTATTGTTAGTTATGATTGGTTTCAATGGCTTTCCATAAAAACTTCCATGGCTATATGATGTTATCCTTCATAGAATCACAGAATACTTTGGGTTGGAAGGGACCTTTAAGGGCCATCTAGTCCAAACCCCGTGCAATGAGCAGGGACACCTTCAACTAGAGCAGGCTGTGTGTCTTCTAACATGAAGTTCCTGCAAGACAGAATGGGATTATCACAAGAAAAGGTGCGGAGAAGAGATTGGCCAGGGAGAGGTGTGGATCACTCTTGTGGGGGAAGAAGGATGCAGTCAGAAAACATCATCTTCCCCAAAGAACGTGTTGCCCAGGAAATCCTGTAGTGGAACTTGGAACTCCCACTTCAGGCCATTCCCCTGGTACCAGCAAGCGTCTGCGGATCTCACCCAGTGTCCTGGTCCTTCCTGCCCCCGCTCCACACTAGAGATGATGAATTATTACTGCTGTCAGCTTCTCTTTCAGCTCAAGGAGCACAAAGCTTTCTCATCCTGATATAAACCTTGTTGCTCTCACTTTTGTCATAGAAGTGGATTTTTTCATTAATATTTTAGATCATTTCATGAAAGATCTCCCTTATAGGAATTTTGTTAGTATCAAGCAGGGAAATCATATCATAGTCAGGGCATTTCAGAATTCACTTTTCTAATCATACCTTTTCCCTTCTGCGTATGTACTGTGCTACGGGCTTTGGTTGTATAATATATACATGTTTTTAATAAAGGGTCCAAGTCATTGTACAACAGGAAAGAAATATGCGCTGAAGGAGACTATTGTCTGCAGACACCAAATTAGTAGACCTTCCTGACCTTAATTTCTTTGCTCTTCGGTTCTCTATAATCTTGCAGGAGTGTTGTGAACACTGGTTAATTAATATTTTTAATTGTTTAGATACTGTGGTGACGAGCACCAGAGAAACTCATGAGGAAATTAACAGTTCTGTCTTGAGAGAAGTGTTTGACTGGTGTGCAGTAAATAAGGCCTCGGGTCACACATTGAAAAATGAGGAGAAAACAAAATATTGAGCAGTTGCTCATTATGTGAACATTCCGTGCGCTGAAAGAAGCAGAGGTCCCGTGGAAAAGTGATCACATAATTAGATTTTGTCATGAAGCTTATGCACAAAGAGGGCTGCATGAAGGATGCACAGGAAGATTAAAGATGAGGATTTCTTAACATTTGAAAGCTTTCCTCAAGAGCCTTGTGGTGTTCTTTCAACATGATTTGGATTTTTATGTGTGTATTTGCCTTACGTGTGTGTGCGCGAAAGATATTTCCCATCGCTTTGAAATGCATGAACTGTTAAGAGCAGACATGATGAATCCTGAGTGAACATTCAGTTATACCTGTTGTATCTGGCCTTTTCAAGGAGAACTTTAAAAATAAATAATAAGATGAAAAACCCATTCTGCGTCTTTCAGAGCAGTTCACACCTTTTTCCTTGAGCTTATTTAAGATCAGCACTTGAAGATTTCAGGGCACAAGGAAAATGAGTTTTCTTCAAATTATTCTTACAATATTTTTTCTACATCTTCTCTTCGTGGCTGATGGATTAATCGGGCTACATTCTGAAAATGCCAATCTAGAAAGAACTGTTCCCTGTCAAAGATTACCTTTCATGTAAACAGTTAGGTGCAGTGGTAAAAAAAACCCAAACGTGCGCTTCAAAGAAAATTAATTTCCAAACGAGGAGCTAAAATTCATTTTTTATCCAACAATAAAGGATTTATAATGCATAGTAACTCCTACATTTGTGATACCAGTTTAACAAACTTCTGTACACTGCTTTTTCTTAGAATAAGTTGTGATCCTTTTAAATAGTTACTGGCTTCTCTGTCACTAGGTCTAGGGGTGAGGTTATCAGATAACATCCTTGAAAACATGGAGAAGGAGTGGATGTAAGTATTTGAGCTTTCGTTTGACAAGGGATGTTTTAAAGGCACTTGGAAGATGGAGAGTAGTGAAGTGTTTGCTTGGATTTTAAATTGAAACTCCAATTCTGGAGCATGCATCTTCATTGAAGAGAAACGTATGCTCAGTTTTTAGGTGGAGGAAAGAAAGAAAAAGATGCCACTAAAATATGTGATGCCGCTAGAATTGAATCATAGAATCCTAGAATTTCCTAGGTTGGAATGGACCTTTCAGATCGAGTCCAACCATCAACCTGACAAAACCCCCCACTACCCCGTGTCCCTCAGCACCACGTCTGCCCGGCTTTTAAATACCCCCAGGGATGGCGACTCCACCACTGCCCTGGGCAGCCTCTTCCAATGCTTGACAGCCCTTTCGGTGAAGAAAATTTTCCTAATATCCATCCTAAACCTCCCCTGGCGCAACTTGAGGCCGTTTCCTCTTCTCCTCTTGCTTGTCCCTTGGGAGAAGAGCCCGGCCCCCCCTGGCTACCCCCTCCTTTCAGGGAGTTAAGTTGTTACTAATAGGTATGTGAAGAATTGAAGATAAAGGCTAAGAATAGATTGTTTCTATATATTTCCAAAATGCTAAGTAAATAATAGGAGATACTTGATTTGAGATACTTATCATGGAAACTTTTTAGATTTGTGGCGGGATTTAGTGGTAATACCTTGTTCTTAATTAACAACCAGAGTTTACACTTATAAACGTTAAGCAAGCACACACATTTTGTTGGCTACAGCAAAGAAGAATTAAGAGTATTCTTTTTTTTTCCTTCTTTTTTTTTCCTTCCAGAGTCATGGCCACAAAAAGCAAAAGATTGAGCTGTAGTGAAGCGAGCCTATCTGTAGTAGTTCCAGGCATCAAAATCTGTTTTGAAAAATAATAGGTCTTATCCTAGCCTTCCTGTTAATATCTCTTACATGACTTAGGCTTTTGTACTTGATATTGCTCGTTCAGCAGTATATTTTAATATCTTCACAATAGTTTTTGCCGATGAATATACTCAGAAAAAATTATTCATCAGTCTTTCAATGTAAAATTGTCCTACTAAGATTACCCGTGATTCGACAATCAGCTTCACTGCGCAGTATTTCATAGAGCTGTAGGGCTGCTTCTTTGCTCATAATGTTTTTTCAAAAATCCGAAAATAAATTTTTATGCTTTGTGATTTGAAAATAAGATCTCTCTTGAAAAATGGAGCTATTTTCTTCCCAGGGAGTTTAACAAACTACGCGAAGCAGGAGACTATACCTTCGGTAATACTTTCCACTGCGTTTCAAGAGCAGATCTGAATGTGTGGGGATTTCTGTCACATATTATTACTGGGGAGCAACTGGATTTTCTAGATGATTTCGGCAGCGACTGTAACAATGGCTATATTTCTTTTGAGGTGTTTAGTTTTTTTTTTTTCCCGGGTAGTATATTTTTATCTTGACATTCTGCCCATCCTGTGAGTTTCATCATGGGAAAGAAACAGCAGTTTGTCTCAGAGCAGTTCAATTTCAATCTCTAGGTGACAAGTTGATATTTCTTTCCTCTTGAAGAAGCTTTTAATATGACGTGTTAAATGTCAAGGAAACTCTTCAATATATATTGAACTTTACTAACCTTATTTCTCTTAATATTAATGACATATTGACAGCATGTTTTGAAAAATGAACGCTTCTCGCGGATGTCAGGATCCTATACTCACTTTATTCCTACAGGAATCCCACATTCTGGTTGTTATTGTTCAGAATTGTAGTAACTTTTACAATGACTTTTTTTATTTTACAAAGACTTTTACAGACGTTCAAAAAATGCATTTTATTTCCTTACTGGATGCTGACGGTGCGGATCTAATGGCTAAGAGGTCACAAGGTAGTTTAGTAAGTTTGTAAGTTAACTTTGAAAAAATAATTTTAAATTGGGATCTGAGGTTTCTGAGGCTAACTCTGTTATGCTGATTTATCGATCTTATAAATCCAGGTGACTAGTGGAGGGTATCCCATAAAACCACTCAAGATCATCCTGTTTGGACAAAATTCAACTGAGCACGTAAGTGGGAACCGTTCGACTTTGAACACATTAAATCCGAGTTAAGGATTTTGTTGCAGTGACACTGAATATTTGCGAGGTGTTGACGTTTTTTAGTATTGGCTCAGAATTCATTACTTTTGGGAAACAACTTCTCGGTTTGCATCCAAACGTATTTGATAAATAGGTTCCAAAAATTCAGACAACGGAATTGATTAAAAAACTCGGGTTTACTCTAACATACCTGTAACATGTGGCAAGAAATGGGGTGGTGCTCAGACGCCAGTTTCTGATTTATCATTACAGTTCTGTCCCAGTGATATTTATATGAGCTGTCAAAATATATGAACTACATGACTTAGCTGTGGAGCTTAAAATGCTGCCTTTTGTCAACCATTTATTTTCTCCTTCTTTGCTTCTGTTTCCACCTTTGCTGAATAAATTATCCAGGATTTTGCATTGACTGTATTGCACTGAAGGAAAAGCCTAATTATTGAACCTGAATTCTGCTGTGTCTGTGCACATCTAAGTTTCCCTGATAATATGCTGTTAAATGCAGTTTATGTCCAATGTAGGCAAACAAGTAATCTGCATTACAAGGAAGTATAATTTAACACAATTGTGGTGATTTAAATATATTTGTGAAGCTCTTAAATAACACTGACGCACAAATAACTACAAATAATTCAGTATGTTTTTCTCTTGTAATTAAAAATAAATTCCTGAGCATGCCAACAGATCCAGGGGTATATTCATTTAGATTTTGTCATTCCTGTGCTTTTTTAGTATTTTTATTTTAATGTACCAAAAAAAAATATTAGAAGAGAAAAGCTTTTTTCATTCCTGTGGGAAGTCTGAAACATGGTATAAACATATTACACCTGTCTATGGAAAAGCAGCGCCTGCTCCCATTTATAGTATATTGTACTTGCTTAGAGCGCTAAAAGCATTTGTTTAAAAGGGAAGGGATTAGAGTTAGTAGCAAACAATGCACAAACCCCATTTATTTATTTCCTTATTTATTGTGAACTATTCAGAAAGATCTATCCTGTCTCTGGGAGTCTTCATGAATATTAAAAGTTTAACATAGGGATAAATATTCTTAGTAGAAAAAAGTCGTGATTGCCCAAGGCCACAGCATTCCACCTCGGTATCACAGACAGGTTGCTCAGATCTTAAATCCCATTGCATAAAGGGTGATGTTGAGTAATCAGATGTCTCAGGCTGCCCTCTGAGAAAAACCCAAGGAGGCTGAGGGGAGACCTCATTGCCCTCTACAACTACTTGAAAGGAGGGTGCAGAGAGGTGGGTGTTGGCCTCTTCTCCCAGGGGAATAATGACAGGACCAGAGGAAATGGTGTGAAGTTGCGGCAGGGGAGGTTTAGGTTAGATATTAGGAAGAATTACTTTACTGAAAGAGTGGTCAGGCACTGGAACAGCCTGCCCAGGGAGGGGGTTGAGTCACCATCCCTAGAGGTGTTTAAGAAACGTCCAGATGTGGCACTTCAGGGCATGCTCTAGTGGCAGAGATTGTAGGGGTTTGGGGTTTTTCTTGTGTGTGTGTGGTTGGACTCGAAGATCTCAAAGGTCCTTTCCAACCATGAAGCTTCTATGATTCTATGATTCTATGATTCATTATAATTCACAACTGTTATTCAGCAAAATCAAGGCGGGTATACGTTTATGGATAAGTAAGGAAGTGTCAGGGATGGAGAAGCGTCCAGAGGGCTGGAATTCCAGCCTGGAGAACTCTCACAAGAAGCTGTGAGACGCCCGCGCTGTGTCTCATCTGCAAGAGCTGGGAGCACGTCTTGCTTCCCAGGGCTGCCCATCGCCCTCCTGCCTCTGCAGAGCTCAGGACGTACCGCAGAGCACGTCTGCTGGACAAATTGCACCTCGCCTCAGGGGTGGGAAGACCTGCCCATGCTGCGGGTGAGAGGAAGAAAACACGGCGGGTGAGAGGAAGAAAACACGATCGTTGAATGTTGTCAAAGTCAGGACCAGTCCTGGAGCTGGGGATGTTGCCTCTCGGACACAGCCACTGCCACTGCTACTACCACTACCCCTTTGCCTTGCACGTAGAAAAGAGAATTTCAATTTTTGGAGTATATTTCAGTTTCCTGGAGAGTGTTTTATACTTCCACGGCTGTAGCGTCGTGTCCACAGAGACCTGCTGGCTGCATAGTTGTGTGAACCAGGAGAAAGAAAGATGGGAGAGCCTTGGCCTCCCTCCTGCACGGCACCTGCACGGCAGGGGTTGGGTCCTTCAGCTGCAGAATTCAATGCTTGGAATCAACGGGAATTGGGGAGTCATTAATTCTCAAATTCTGATCTCAGTTACGCTAGCTGCAAGGTGGAGCAACTCCACGGAACTCACAGTTTATTTATGGATTTACGTGAGTGTATCTGGGGGCAGTATTTGCCTCCATATTTGTACGCACACTCATTGTTTGCCTCAACTTTCCAGAAATAAAGTCTTCACTTAGTGGCAATGTAACACAACTGGGGTTTTTTTGTTGTTGTGCTTTGTTTTGTTTTGTTTTTCTTTCATTGAACTGTATCCTTTAAGTATTCAGAAAACAATCTGGGGCTATTTATAACCTTGCAAACTGGATCAACTGTTCTCTTCCTCGGCGCTCCGTTTAATGTGAGAATGATGGAGAGGAAGGCACTGTTAATTTTAATAAAATTAACTTTCTAGTGTTATTTTCAATGCTTTATAATAAGTTTATATGATGCCCCAAGGGCAGCTCTGTTTGTACTAAAGTATCTCGATCACAGTTTGGTTAGGGCAGAATCACTTGGCTTTATTTTCCTTTTTTTTTTTTTTTAATAGCCTGAACTCAAGCTGTTTTGTAGCTGCCCTATGATACAAGTAGATGCACTCTTGGGGCGCTGATTAAAATTTGTATGTTTTAGAAATATGTTCCTATAATCATGTTGGCACAAGGGTACCTCTGAACTACTGGTATCTGTGCTATTTTTCACATCAAGGTGCAAGCAGGAAATATTCTGAAGCACAGATAACTTATATTCTTCTTAGAATACTATCCATGCATACTAATTAGTTGTAACCATGGGAAGCAGTATTAACAGTATACTTTTCATTTTAAACCAGGCTCTCTTGTGCTCCACTTGATTAATTGTCACAGAGTGTAATTTTATCATAGTTAAAACTAATTCAAGCCCATTTCCCTGTAGTAATATATATTTTTTTTTTGGTTTGCAGAAATTAATATTCCTCAAAAACTAATTAATGATCTCCAAAGAATCATTTGCATAAAAGATGTTGGAGTTTTACAGCAATTATGCATTGTATGTAACTCATTAAAAGGTCCATTTTCATTACTGGATTTAGTGATGGGGTGACAGGCGTAACCGCTCCAAATGGCCGGGCAAAATGCGAAGTGAGACTGGGAAATCCTCTGGTTTAAAGCCATCAGTAGAGCCAAGTTATTTCTTCATCATGAATTTTTTAGAAGGAAAACGGCTTTGAAATTCACCATAAGGTCCTTTGAAGGTTACCTCTTGCCTCATAGAAGTTGTGGCATGTTGCTTCCACCCAAAGAAGGATGCAGCTGATGGTGCACGGAGGGCCGGGTTCTGCTGCCTCCATTCTCACTGCGTAATGTCCCCACCAATGGTGGCGGGATGTCAGCTTGGCCTCCTGGACCACAAGAGGGAGCTGG
The DNA here is from genome assembly GCF_964199755.1 of Larus michahellis. Classification (NCBI taxonomy): domain Eukaryota; kingdom Metazoa; phylum Chordata; class Aves; order Charadriiformes; family Laridae; genus Larus; species Larus michahellis. The sequence continues at coordinate 84,240,045 of NC_133900.1, read as the reverse complement.
GGGTGTTCAGCCTGGAGAAGAGGAGGCTGAGGGGAGACCTTCTCGCTCTCTACAGCTCCCTGGAAGGAGGGGGTAGCCAGGGGGGATCGGGCTCTTCTCCCAAGGAACAGGCCATGGGACAAGAGGAAATGGCCTCAAATTGCGCCAGGGGAGGTTTAGGATGGATATCAGGAAAAATTTTTACACTGAAAGGGTTGTCAAGCATTGGAAGAGGCTGCCCAGGGCAGTGGTGGAGTCACCATCCCTGGAGGGATTTAAAAGCCGGGCAGACGTGGGGCTGGGGGACATGGGGTAGTGGTGGTTTTTGTCAGAGTCAGGTTGATGGTCGGACTCGATGATCTGAAAGGTCCCTTCCAACCGAGGCAATTCTAGGACTCTGTGATTCTAAGACGCTGGGCAGAGGGGGAGAGGGTGGCCACCGCCTGTAGAGCAATGAGACTCGATGGCAAGCACCAGTCCTTCTTCAAACCTGTGTCCATCACTCTTCTTTTAAAGGGAAGAATTAGAAATGCCTTTTTTTAATCTTTTTTAAGTGATAGGATTTGGCTCAGAAATGGACCTGTCGTTCTGTTGTGCCGAGAGTGGCTGCGCATAACAAACTTTAATATGTTTCATTTGTCTGAGCCATCGTTAAAGCCCACCAGGCTAGCTGTGCGCGAGGCAGCATAATTCATGGCAGACAGAAGATCCATTCATTACTCCTGCCATAATTACAGCAAGAGCGTTATTGATAAATCAAACAGAAATAATAATTCTTTTGAAAAAATGCAGTGTTTGTGGCTTTCTAACGCAACAGGAAGATACTGTAAAAATCAAATGTAAAATCAGTCTTCCCAATCACGCGTTTGTTGGGACTTCCGAGACGCAGAACCTGTATTTCAGGTATATATTTCATCTCAGGCAGGATTAATATATAAAGAGTCAGACATTACAGCTGGAAACACGCGTTTTCCCTCTTTCACCCCCACCCCCGTGTTCCCCAATAAATCAGTGCTAATAATATCTGAGGTCCTAATCCAGCAAAACACTTAAGCACATACTTAACCTTAAACACATGAGTAGTCTCATTATAATCAGAGAGACTCCTCGCGCTTTAAAGTTAAACTCGTATTTAAGTGCTTTGTTGAATCACAGCCAACGTGAAGTAGTCGAAACCAAGGTGTTTTCTGCATTGAAATCCAAGTACAAAGAGGTGGCATTAACGCTGTGGCTTGCACTGAGGGAAAAAAAAGCCCTCCTGGAAGTGTGAATTACAAGAGCACTATTTAATTCACCCTCGCGGGGCACTACGCGCGCTCCAGAGACGGGGTTTTCAAGGCTGAACGTATGTAGAAGTGCTAAGCAGAAGCAAATAGAAAAATAGTTATCCTGGCAGTCACTCATGATTACTGCGCCCACCACCATTTCTAACATTTCCAATTATTCCTGTCTCTATCGTTATCGCATCCTCGGTATTTTCCTGTGTTTTAAATCCCAGAGAGTGTGATCCCGCCAGGCAGGTAAATATCACAGCGTTACTTGTACAGTGGGTCCCTGACAGTGTTCCTGCTTATAATGACAAAAGAAATATTAAATAACAACAATCTTTTATATGGTAGTGGAGGGAGGTTATCCAGGTCTTTGTTTTTTGTGGAAAAATAGACCTTTGTCTTCAGATTCCCAGAAAGGTGTTCAAATTGTGCAAATTTGCTCCAAGCAGTGGGCACTGAATACAAATATCTCTTTAAAACCTCACATAAAATAAGCAAATTTCACTTTTTTTGCTTTCTATATTTAAAAAGAGGCATCCAATGTACAATCCATTTCAGACTCCGAGTTAGCCCAATGGCAATCCCGCTGGAATTTTAATATTTTACAAGTATGATCTAAGGCTAATTTGTATCTGCATATAAAATGAAGGCAATTAAAGAAGGAGGGAGGAAGGAGGATCTGATGTGGCCTCTCTCCTATTATTCTTGATTAATTTGGATAACTTTTAAGGACTAATTATCTTCCTCTACTAGGATATTTGAGGTAGCATTTCATCCTTCTGGATATATTCAGTTGTACTTTAATTCTGCGTAAACCTGACTAGTAACTGCGGGGTTTGTGAGCTTCTCGCTTGTCCTCATGCGAAGCGTTTTCTCCCAGGACGGTGAGCTTTGACCTCTGCCCTGGCTATTTTTTGCAACAGCTTAGCTGGGATTGAAACCGAAGCCTTCCTGTTAACTACTAAATTGTTGTCCAAAGCCTATAGTATACAAATGCTATTGCTAAAAAATTCAATCTGGCTCATCCTTATGTAGAAGATGAACTAAGAGTGCTGCTGGTGTCTGTATGACCTTGTCAAGAAACGGCTCCATCACTGATGGTCTCCCAGAACTTGGGAGCTTTGCTTGTTCCTTGGCCTCATTTTTTTGTGCATGTGTACTGCGGTATTCCTCTTCTTTTTCCCTTTTTCCAGACCAGAAATGAACGAACTGCTCTCTTCTCCAAACATATGCCTTTGTAGCACGCGGCTTTTGTATCTGAAATGTTTAGAGTTGCCACTTCATGTGCCGAGGTCAGAAGGTGCCTGAAGCTACATCCCCTCCGCACCCCTGAGCTTCTGCTGAATTGGTGTGAGGCCAACACAAGCTCCTGTGGACCTGGGGGAACAAAGCAAAAGCCAGGGTGTGAATAAAACACCTCTCGTAATACATCTAAGGAGAAGGTCTAGAAGGCCGGACCTCAGAAGATAAAGTTTTTGAAGCTACTGAGAGAGCAGCCTTCACGTTCCTCTTCAGTAGGAGACACGGTAACGGCTCGCCCTCTTCTTCCATACGTACATTCTAGATTAAAGGTAGCGCGCATGGCAACTTGATGCTGATGGTCTGGAGAAGAAAATTAGACAAAAGTCTGATGCAGAGCTAGCTTCGCCTAGAGCTTTACGCTGACACTCAGTATTTTTAAGCAAAAGCATCCTTCATCCAGGTTCCCAGAAGATGTTTGAAAAAAAAAGATATAAAGGAACAGATGTATTCCGCTCACTCTCTCCGTGAGCAACAAGCAACAGCTGCTTCAGAGAAAGGCAGGATAATCTGCTTGCTGGCAACATTTTTTTAAAAGTTCCCAAAAGGGAGAAGTCATTGTATGGCTGAAATAGAAGCGTTTACCTCTCTCTCGCTTATTTTAAAGTACTTTCTGTCTTATGATTTTTATCTGCCTGTTCCTAAATCTTTCTAAATTCATGGCTTCAAGTGTATTTTGTGGCTATAAATCTCATGGGATGGTTGTTTGGGTTTTTTTTTGTGTAGAAAAGTTTTCTTCTATTGTTTACCACCTTTTACCATCATGAGTTTCTTTTTCTACAGAGAAAAAAATACCCCTACCCAACTTTTGTTCAGGCCTACAGGAAAGCTGGGGAGGTACTCTTTATCAGGGGGCAGAGTGACAGGACAAGGGGGGACAGTTTTACACTGACAGGGGGGAGATTGAGATGAGATCTGAGGCAGAAATTCTTGGCTGTGAGGGCGGTGAGCCCCTGGCCCAGGTTGCCCAGAGAAGCTGTGGCTGCCCCATCCCTGGAGGGGTTCAAGGCCAGGTTGGACGGGGCTTGGAGCAATCTGGGCTGGTGGGAGGTGTCCCTGCCCAGGGCAGGGGGTGGCACTGGATGATCTTCAAGGTTACTTCCAACCTAAAGCATTCTATGATTGTATGATTCTATTTTCTATATATTTTCCTTATTTCCCTGTGTTTCTTTTTTCTTCTCACTGAATTAACGTGTTCCGCTCTTCCTGTTCCCCCTTCAGATTGGAATTTCACCGAGACCCTAATCATTCTTCTCACCACCACATGCAGTTCCTTTGGTCACGCAGGGGATGAAGCGAAGACAAAGCTATGGCTCTGCCATGTACGCGATGGCATCAGCACGTTTTCTGCAGCAGAATTTTTGCCGTTCTGTATGCATCCTAACCGTTGGTTTGCTGTGCCACACTGTGGCACGCAGAGCCGAGTCCTCGTGTGCCCTGTTGTCAGTTCTGCTGCGCTGATGTTGCTAATTTACGATCTAGTCTTCATATGGGTCATTGACGATTTCACGGAAAAGAATGAAACAATAAAATTAAATTTTCATTTTTCCTTATATTGACTCTTAGAGAAACTATATTTTCTCTCTTCTCTTTTGCGACGCATTTTCCAGCTTCTCTCTCTAACGATCATTACAGGTATTTAATTAAAGAATTATCAAGCCTTGGGAACGTTATATTTGTGAAGGAAAGATGTGTTAGTTTTAGAGAGTTACGTACTCTCTTATTTGGCACTGCTGTGGTAATGACAAATGTATTTATGGCATAAACTGTAATTGTTGCATAAATTGCACAAATGTAATTATTGCATAAATACATCCCACCTGAACTTCATCATTCAGTGAAGATGCTTAAGGACCTAATTGCTCCTGGCTGTCTCCAACGTCCATGGGCAGAGAGAGGCACCTCCAGAAGGTGTTTCACATCTCGGTTGAGTTGAATTGCTTTCTAAAGGGGACTTTCTGGAACCACGTAACTAGTTTCTAATCTGCCTGTCTCAAGTAAGTGCAGTCAGTAAGTGTTACAGTCACCAAGGCAGAGCACCCATTTGCTGGAAAAAAACCCCAACCAACCCAACCCACCAACCCCTTACTGGGACCGCTAAGGCCTGTGCTGTGCTTCCAGAAGGATCGGTGGAAACCACTGATTTTAGGCAGCCCTTGCGTCATCTCAGAAATTGATCTAAAGCTTGTCTAAAGTCACTGAAGACATTGCTGTTGATGGCAGCTTTGTAGGAGACCCTTGTAAGATAATGAATACAAGAACCATATGTTGTCCAGTCATACGTTCTGAAAATTGATTAAACATTTATTAATGCTTACCTAGTAGCACGTGCAGATAATTTGCATTCCTCAGTTGTTTCCACAATATTCAGTGTTCATTTTATCTATTGCTCAGTCATACTGCGTTGTTGGATGCGTATCACACTTTCTTCTCGTGGAATGGACAGCCCAAAATTATTAATTTGAGCATAAATAATGATGAATAAATAAGAAGGAGTGGAACTCTAATACAAATATGAGGCTCCTGGGATTTGCAAATAGTTTTTTGACTATGAGCGGTAATACCAGTATTTCTGAATGATTAATATTATAATGGCACAGAGAGAAGAAAATTGAAAAAAGGTGTTATGAGGGAAAAATATTAATATTTTACTCTGTGACCTAGATAAACATGCATATATATGTTTTTGCATTATTTCTAATGTATGTTAGACACGTGTATGTCTCTGTGAGTGTATAGTACAGGTTTAAAAGAGTATGAACGATATTAGTACTTTTTAAAAAAGTGTTTATTAGTCACATGTCTGACTAAGTGTACGTGCAGCTTTTACTGAAGTCGCGGGGCCTATTTACATCCACTCTAGGGCAGCACTTCAACTTGTATAGAACCATAGGATGTGTTGGGTTGGAAGGGACCTCTAAAGGCCATCTAGTCCAACCCCCTGCAGTCAGCAGGGACATCTGCAACTAGATCAGGTTGCTCAGAGCCTCATCCAGCCTGGCCTTGAATGTCTCCGGGGATGGGGCCTCCACCCCCTCTCTGGGCAACCTGGGCCAGTGTCTCACCACCCTCAGTGTAAAGAACTTCTTCCTAATGTCTCATCTAAACCTGCCCTGCTCTAGTTTAAACCATTGCCCCTCACCCTATCGCAACATGCCCTTGCAAACAGCCCCTCCCCGGCTTTCTTGTAGGCCCCCTTCAGGGACTGGAAGGCCGCTATAAGGTCTCCCCGGAGCCTTCTCTTCTCCAGGCTGAACCCCCCCAACTCCCTCAGCCTGTCCTCACAGCAGAGGGGCTCCAGCCCTTTGATCATCTTCGTGGCTTCCTCTGGACCTGCTCCAACAGGTCCATACCCTTTACAACGGAAACAATCTGTTGTGATGTGCTGTTTTCTCTGCAAAAGGTCTCTTTAATTTGTCTAGCTTTCTCTAGGAGTCCGGATTATGTGAAATAGGAGATTAGAGTGTATTTTGTGGAAATGACAAAGAACTTAAATCTTTTGACTTGCCCAGACAGAAAGACCATGTTGAAGCTTACGAATATCTTTAGACTTGAACCAAAATAGCCACACTGATGTGCAAAAAGATCATAGAATCACAGAATCATAGACTGTGTTGGGTTGGAAGGGACCTTTAAAGGCCATCCAGTCCAACCCCCCTGCAGTCAGCAGGGACATCTGCAACTAGGTATAACTTTGAAAATGGTGTAGGCAGTGTCCCAAGCCCAAATAGCATTCTATGTCTTCACAAGTGGTAGGCTGGGCTCATACAAAAAGATGACAGGTTTTAGATCAAGCAGAAGGAAGGCTGGAAACCAAATCTTCTAAGGCCCTTGGCTGAGTACAAATATAGAAATGCAAGGAGGGAAATCCTTTTTTTATGTGAACGTTACGATTTTAGAATACGATTCTGTCATCGTGTAGACAGGGCTGAAGACTGTGGTATTTCAATTGGATGTCAAAATAGTAGCTCAGTTTTTAAACTGGTATTAGCAGGAACGTGAAGGATTGAAATGAGTTATTTGAATAACGCTAGTCTCTTTTCCCTAGAGAGTAAAGTTTTTTTGCATGTCACTTATGAGACAGTACAGTACATCTAACTCCATTTAGACATTAACATTAATTGCTAATGGTTTCCTTTTACAGATTCTAAATGGTGGATTTATTGAATCATCCGACACTTGCTCCTCCAGGGGTATGTAAGAATAAGCTTGTGTATCCTTAGGAGCAAACTGCAAATCAGCAGTTTTCACGCTGCCTAAGATTGTCTGTTGTGGGGCCTGGGGTTTTTTTTGGTGCTTTTTAAAATCTTTTTTTTTTTTTTTTTTTTTAATTACTAACATATATCAAGTTTATGTTAATTATATGAAAACGTAACGGAAATATTCAGTAGCATTTAAGGAACTTAAAGTAGTTAACCTAGTTCTAAGCCGCAAAATGTTAGAAGACTCAGCACATTAAAGGAGGTGCAAAAATATAATGGGATATTTGCTTTTACTGGTATTCAGCTTTGATATGAAACTAAATTAAACTTATTTTCCTTAATATGTTAGTGAAACTTCTTCAGATATAGCCTCCTTTTCCCCCGTCCTTCTCTCTCACCTCCATAGATCTCTTTTCCATCCTTGTGCAATCACCTAAAAAGTCACCTTTGCTTAATTAGAAATGTCACTTGAACTTGTTTGTGTTTCCTTCGGTGTACGATGCAAAGCATTTATTTTCCGGTCTGGATGATGACTTTGTAAATTTTTATGCAGAAACAAACCAATAAAGAACAAATACATTTTTCTGCAAGAGAGAAAACGGCCAGGTGGCCGGTTACCCTGAAACAATCAGTGCGAAATGATTTAGCGTCCCGCTCACCGCCATACTCCCGGGAGCCCTAACAGAGCGAAACTCTGCTTCCTGCACAGCAGTCTACGGAGTTGCAAACGGAGGAGAAAAACCTTACTTCTGCATATTAATTTATGAGGGCAAATAGATATCGGGCACTACGAGCTAATGGTTACCCAGTTTCCTAGGCTCTCGGTTTACTGCTTCTTCTGAAAAATCCAAATATCTGCGTAACTTTCTGGTGTCCCAAATGGAGGAGAGGTTCCTGTGGCTAAAAGCGGTAGCTCCGCGTCATTTCCAGGACGTAGCTGAGCTCATGCAGCTCCATTGTATTTCTCTATCGGCAAAGCAGGTTGAATTTAACTCGTACACATCTGTTATTAATTATGTTGGAGGTAATTTCTTATTGTGAAATACCTTTACTGTTAATATGCTCTGGAAAATATTAACTTACAGGAACTTTTAAATGAATAGATTTTATTTACGTTTGAATCAAATGCATTCTGGTAATAGGAGGAAGCGAGTTTCTTCGTTTCAGAAGATACTGTTGCTTCAAATTCGTAACCAGGCATTACCGTGCGTACGGACTCAACAGATCTCATGAAAGGCTACGCAGTTCCACAGCTGGACGCTGCTGAGAGATCCTCATGTCGAGTTATAGGAAAGGTGAAACGGGCAAAAAAATGAAATTAATCCCCTAAATTATTCTAGGTGTTGCAGAAATACATGGATCAAGTTGTATTTTGCCGTTTCTGAAAACGTCTCTGTGCAGTGATTTTTAATGAAAGCATTCCAAAAGAAGATGCGTAACTGGCAAGTTAGAAGTCTAGTTCAAAAAAGGAGTAGAAAGTTACGATGCAAGCATTTTCCTTTGCCTGTTAAGAGAGAAGAGATAGGGAATAAAAAAGATCAACACAAACTACAGACCTACCAGCGAGTACTTTCAATAAGTGTGTCTGGCTTCTGCGTCGCAAAACTGCTTGAGTAAGAATGCAAAAGTCATGACAAATCACTTTTTCCTGTAATGTAAAAGCATCGTTTCCTCCTTAATTGGTCCCTGTGAAAAATCTGTGGTTTTGCTTGAAAAGTGATCTTTTTGTTTAGTTTTAATGAATACGGCGTTTCTGAATGGTCCTATATTGACAACTGTGAAAACCTTTTTTGTCTACAGAGCTGCATACCCGGGGCAGTGACATCGCTTGTGTCACCAAGGTGCCATGCTTACGCCTTTATCTCCAATAGTGACAGGTTTGTTCTGTCTCCTTGACTTATCATTTCCTTAGCTCCCTGTCGCGAGCGAGGCCCAGCTGATACCCAATTAGTATCCCGGGTGGCAGGGGTGTTTCTGAGCCTGCGTGTGTTTGGCCTTCGGGAACCGAGTCGAACGCCCCGTGCTCCTTACGGGAGACGCGTTAGCACCTCTCTGAGAGCAACGTGGCGTGCTCGCTCTTTCCTGTTTCACCCGGGTGAAGTCTGAGCTGAAAACGCCGAATTCAAAGTGCTTGTGTTCCCTCTGCGTGTCTACAGAGTCTTGCGATTCTTTTGGAAATCGATTGTGGGAATTATTAAGGAAAAGGATCAGGTGGCATCTTTGTCCTTATCGCCCTTTGTTACGTGAGGTTAAATTTTAACAAAAGAATTGAAAGAGGCTCAAAGAGATTATTTGTGGCGGGTGACGTTTTTGTCATCGTAAATACAAAATTTCTTGCAAAAGTGTGCAGCACCTCCTTCTGGAGTAAATAACCATTTTGAGACAAATGATTTCTTATCTGCTTATCACAAAGCCAAGTGCGGTCGCTCTAGGAATTCCAGAAAGCCAGTCTCTTGTAGCAAGCTCTACCGAGTCATTTGGTAAAAATCCAAACTTTGCAGTTTTAACTCTCAGCAGATTTTTAAATTTAATGTTATACATTCAAAGCATACTGTTTGCATCATCCTGATTATTGTTAGATGGAATGAAAAATGGTGATTCTGCAAAAATCTTGTAGTTTAATTTGCATTTAAACTTCTTGCAAATGCATTTTAATTAACATTATGTTCCACATCACTACTTACTGAGAAAGTGGTTTTAGTCAGTACTTTTTTTTAGGAATGCTATTCAAACCTAGAGTATACAGTAGAGTTTTGTACCAGAGCTCAAATAATTCATTTCTTTTCAACAGCATGACAGTCTGTGGAAATACCTGTGTCGTGTCTTAGTAGTGACTGTAATTAAGGCGTGAAGAATGAAGTCCAGGCTCCTTCTGGCTGCCCTGAGAAGACTCAGAGAAGGAAGAATGCAAAGAGCATTCCCGTAGGCAAAATTCCAGTCCCTCTCTGGTCAGGTACCCACATGTGAAGACATGGAGAGGACTCGCCACCGATTCTGCGTCCACCCCACCGCTGATCGCTGGCTAACTGCGGGTGAGAAGGTGCAAACGTAGATTCTCTTCCCCTGAAGAAGAAAGGTAATTTTCTTCAGGATATTTTCCACAGATAACACTGCCTCCAAATCTGGGCTCTCCTTAAATAAAACTGATCGTGGTACGCGGTCTTCCTGAATGTTGTTAGAGCAAAATACTATGCAATTAGTATTCCAGCCTGGAAATCCTTCCTCGCTGATTCTCTGAGATTTTTGAGCTGGTAAAAAGCAGTAGAATCCTACTTTTCCTGCTTGTCTTGGAAGAGAAAGGACAAAAAAAGGGTTTGTAAGAACATTTCAGTGGGAAAAGGGTTTCCTAACTAGATGGTGGTTCCAGGTACCTTTTTTCTTTTTTTAAATTTTGTTTTATTTTTTTTTCCCAGTGGCAATGGCAGCTTAAACAGATCCCGATCTCCTTTATCTCTGGTCTTTTTTTCCTTTCCCCACTCTTTCCCCGCAGCTGTATCAAAAGTGTTCATGGGACCGTGCTGTGACCAGAATGCAGGGAGTGACCTAGGTTAAAAATACTCTTGCAGGAAAAATAAGAGCAGGTTTCTTAAAGTCTGTTCACAGAAGGGTTTACAGATTGTACAGTTACTGTGCTGGTGGGAATGGCTTTCCAGGAGTGAAGCTGGGGAGTGAATCCCATGTAAGTGGCCACAGCTACTAAGAAAAAGATTTATGGTATTGCGGAGTCCATGTGTGTGTGTTACTGCAGATGCAAAGATTTTGGCAGATGTTTTATCTCTTGCCTATGTGAAGCCTAAGCATCTCATGAATCTCCTAAATGTCACTTTTAGATTTTCCTTCATATATTTTCTTGCTTTTCTCCGTACTTGAGCATGGACCGTTCATTCAGGAAGACGAGTATGCAAAAAGAGAAAGATTGAAACTTATTCGCTTGTTCAGATCTCTATGACAAGCTTAAATTACACGCCTGTGGTGCTTAACTTAAGGCTAGATATCTGTCTAGAGGACATGGGCATGCAAGAGAGGGTTTATAGCTTTGTCTCTAGTTTAGCAAAGTGCCTTTGAAGTAGGTTGGCCACAGACTAAGTAGAGAGAAAAATTAGAGCTTGTTTAACTTGTGCTGAATGCAGGCAAATCTCTCTGTAAACAGTAGCTGCTAATAGTGATGGAAAATGCTCCTAATCCCGGCACAGATAAGGTAACAAATAGGAATGAGCTCTTGTTTCCATTATTTATAACTTTTGTGGACTAGGTTCTTCTCATTAACTGCTGGAGGGACCGCCAAAAAGTAGACCTAAAAGTCAAGCCAAATTATCAGCTTTTTTGTCTACTTTCTGGGAAAGGCAAAAAATGTAAGAATGGTACATCTAGAGAAACTCTCAACGAGGAGACTGTCTTCAATGTATTCTAAGGTAGCTGCTGTTAAATTGATCCAGGGGGTGCTGGTCAGTTCTTTTTTTTCCCCGAGTTTCTTTCTTTGCTTGCTTACAGCCTTTGATAAAGTTTGGACGGTAGGAGGGAACGGACACAGAGACGGCAGCTCCCATAAGACAGTGTACATATTTTTTTTCCACATTTATTTAATAAAAAATGAGAACATTTCAACTCATTCCAGAAATAAAATACATAATTTCCACTTTCCAGAGGGAAACGGCTTGTTTTGACTCGATTTCAAAACATAAATGAAAATTGTCGATATTTTGAGGGAGGGAGAAAGAGGAGCTGAGGAGGAGAAAGAGAAGAGGTTTTTTGATTAAAAAATTCTCTATCATCAGGCTCCTCTTGACCAGTCAGAATGGAAGATGTTAAGGAGGCTGTATTTAATCCTGTGGGGACTCGGCTCCTAGGGTTCTGTAGGAATTCACCTCTGTTGTTCCTCGTATTTCTTAATTGATGGCTTTGCATGAATTTATGCTTTTGATACTGTGTAGTTTGGTATCACTTACCTTCTGTTGCCGTGACTTGGAATTTGGCTGGGACTGACGCAGACCATGGGCGATGCCGTTGCCCTTACGTGAGTTGTGTAAAGGCTGACTTGGAGGGGAGCGGGTTGCAAACGCTACGGTCCTGACTCTCTGTTCCAGGATTCAGGTTTTGTATTCGAAATGTCAGAAATTGTATAGATGCCTTCAAACGATTAACGTCTCGTTACGCTGAAAGGCCGACATACATTGGGAAGCAGAGAACCCTGGTGGGTCAGAGCCGTCTGTGCGGATTCCTTTACTGAGATGGGTGAGGGCGACGCCTGGATCACGCTCGGTGACCTGTTGCCAGGACTGTGCCCACCAGCTTTTTTCAGCGAGCAGAACGTGATAACACACCTGCTGCGTGGTAAGACGTTGAACCTCATTGTGGGAGTCCATTAGGCAACTATTTTAATAAGAATAATCCCCTTGCAGGAATATTTCATAGAGATGTGTCCTTAATGAAGGGGGTTATCTGCCCTGTATCTGTTCTAAGTATTAATTCTGACACAAACTCTTTCTGCAGTTCACTCAAGTCATTTCTGTTTCCTAAAGAAAAGTTTCTGCATTGTTCATCCTATTCCGTGCTGTCCATGCTACCCTGTCATAAATAATCTCAAACTCCTCGTGGCAGGTTTAATGTGTTTAAAGGCTTCCAAAACCCACTGTGATTATCTAATCTGACTTTTTTCATAACAAAGCCGTAGGACGTGGCGGTATTCATTCCCGATGGAACCCAAATAGCCGCATTTGAACTGGAGCCCACCTTTTGAAAAAAAAAAAATAATAAAATCCCATATTGAATGAAAGCCTTTCCACGATTCTTAGAAACCTAATCATTAATTACTTTCAGATGTTACCCGCTTTCTAGGTTGGAATTGTCTGGTTTCAGCTTCTAGCCATTGAAGCGCGTTAACCTACATCTGCGAGACTGAGGTGCTCTGTTCTCTGTGTATCCACGCACAGGTTGGGATCAACTTACCTCTTTGCTTCTCTGAGATAAATACACTTAGCGCTTGGAGACTTTTGGTCTGTACGTGTTTTTTTCATCCTCCAGTCATTCTCTGCTCCTTTGGTAACTCCTTTTCAACATTTTTCTTGATCTGGGGATATAAGAGTAGACATGACGGCAATCAAACTAGTCTTAGGTAGGTGTGCTCTTATTTGGTATTCACCTACTTTTACATCTAAAGGGTTGTGCTATTCTATTGGACCGAGCATCATATTAAAAGCTCACATGCAGCCTATTAGTCGCTGTAACTCTTTAATCTTTGAGAGTCACTATCTGGTAGAAAAGACTGTAGTGGCGTGGAGGATTTTTGCTGTTACCACGTCTGACTTTATGTTTGGCCTTGTTGAAATGAACTGAAAGTTGAAATGAGATGTTCGTGCCTCCAGAATACCATCGGATCCAGGTCCCTGCCTTCCAGGAGACCGATAATGATGTTAAATAGCAGAGAACAAAGAATACACACCAAGAAAGGATCTCTAGAAACACAACTGAAAATAAAGCCGCTTAACAAAACTCTCCTGCTCTTACTGACATTCTGAGGCATGAATTCCATGTTTATTTTGTAGCATTTTACTCGCCTAATCGAGACCTCCTGTAGCAGCGAGTCCATCGCCTCGCTGATCACGATATATTGCAACAACATTCCGGTCTTTCACACAGTTGCCACGTTGGCATTTGGCAGGTTGTGTGCCCGGGTATTTGATGCTGTATCTGAAAATAAGTAATACGTTTTCACCTCAGACTTCATTCCTGCTAACTCAAAGCAGGGTTTATTTTGCATGGAAAGAGGCGCCGATACACGGTACCAGGGTGCTAAAACATAAAAATTGCAAATAGCAGAGCTGTCAGGCAAAAGAGGTTCCAGTGTGCTGTTCCAGAGGGGTCAGTCACAGAATTAGCCTTACTCCAAGTAAAATGTCAGCTTCTGAGACATTTTCTCTTGAGCAGCCCAGGCTTGCTCTGATTTCTCTTGATGGTGATCTGCAGTCACCTGCGTACTCGAAAGCAGAGCACAGATCGCGGAGCTAGCATCCGCTGCCTCTGTCTGCTGCATTCATTCTGCAGATCAAGTGTTCGAAGTAACAACTTCAATTCATAATAGATCAGATCCAAGCAACAACAATATTGTCCCCCGGTAAACAGTGATTGATGTCAAAGAAGGCTCCTACTCTGGCAATTTTCAGTGCATTTTTTCCCTCATTTTGTGTTCTCAGTTATTATTCTCCGAGAGAGGAAAAATGGAGTGTGAACTAGGACTGGGAAGACACTCCAAAGATAATGTTGGGGTTGAGTGGGGATCACCTGACAAGGGAGAAGTTATTGACCATTTCTTTCCTCATGTGAGAAGCTGGTATTTACTGCACACAGAAGATTTCCTTGACCTCTGCTTGCTACCAGACAGAGAAGAAGCATTGAAAACATGGTTACAATTACCAAAGTTTTAACTCTGAGATTTCCCTGGCATTTCTGCAAAGTGGCACAGCTAATATGCACCTCCTAACGGATTCACTGCCATTAAGGGAATTCCACCCATAGAATAATTGCTGGAACTGTATTCCTATGAACGTAAAATTGGGCCTAATTTCAATAAATGGAGCTTTGGTCTGTATACACCTAGGTGAATCTGAGTACAGAACAAGGTTCCAACTCAAAATCAGGATTAATAACAAATTAATATAAAAAAGAATTATGCCAAAATGGGTATGCGTGAAGGCAGGAAGAGGTTTGTCTTGGACATGCTCATGGTCACCATGCCAGTCACACCATCGTCAGAAATACCCCAGTACCAACGACGTGTTTGTCCGAGTGCTAAAGACTCTTACCAGCCCGTGTTGCACTATCCATCTTCTCTGCTGAGTGCACTGGGACACCTCTAAGGGAGAAGAAGAGCAGAGAAATTAAAGCCAGTATAACAACATTTTATATATATATATTATAATGACATCCAAGGCCAGGTTGGATGGGGCTTGGGGCAACCTGGGCTGGCGGGAGGTGTCCCTGCCCAGGGCAGGGGGTGTCACTGGATGGTCTTCAAGGTCCCTTCCAACCCAAACCATTCGATGATTCCATGACATTATTAAAGCTTCAGTCCTTCAGTTAAAATCACGTTCGATGAGAGAGAAATCTAAGGAGTTATTCAGGATAGAAAAGGCATATGGAGGGAAGTAAAAAGTAAAAGAAAGGTACCTACTGTGGCCTTAAGCCTGCGCAAAACGATGAGGGCTTTGCTTATGTTTTTCTGACCATAAATAATTTTTTACCCAGTCATGCTGGGTAGTCATGGCTGGATGATTCTATATCTGCTGATACAGTCCATCCCTGGCTTCACCACTGACTTCTTTAAAGCCACATCACACACGAAAAATCAAAGCGAAAGCAGAAGGAAGGGAGAGGAAAAAATCCAGGAGGCATCGGACACGTGCTGGAAAACACCTCTTTCGTGATAGTTTCTAAGCACTGGTTTTGTAGAAATGGCAGCTAAAATAGCTGTTTATCACTGCACTGTATCCAGAGAGAAATGAGAGGTTTTATGAGCTTTAGAAAAATAAAAACAGCCATTCTGTCAGGTAATGGAAAGGCATGTAATTGAGTATATTATCATCACAATGCATACAAAAGTGCTAAAAAGCTGTGTTTTTCTCCACTCTGTGTCATTCTAACTACTGCTTCTGTCATCTATAGCAGCTCTTCTGAAAGACGAGAGAGTATGTCTGTATTCCAGAGCCCACCCGGGTCTGTACGTGCACCTTCATGCTTGCAAAGAGCTTGCACGGGACGCTCCGTCCCTGTCGTTGGTTGGCTTCTGCACTCTTATTTCTGTGGACACTGATTTATTCATCAGCCTGCGAGAAAACTTTCCATGTGCAAATACTCGTGGGCTGCTAAAGACACCATAAGATATTTTGTGTTTTCTGAACACACTGTGCTTCTGCTCCTTCTCCCCCATATCAACTGGTCGGTAGCTGGACCAGCACAGGTGGTGAGTAGGTTGCTCAAGGCCATAAGAGATGGTAAGGAGGGTATTTCATCAATGATTCCTGAAGGCAGAATAGGACATCAGGAAGGAAACTGGGCGCAGTGAAAATAAAGACGGTTGTTGGGTGGTGCCGGTTACTGTGGGCATGGCATCTGCGGTGTACATTTTGACGTTACGTATTGAATTCTAGCATGACCAGAATGTCTTCTGCTGGAAACAGATCCGTGATGTGTGCTCACATCCCGTAGTTACACAGCATTCAAACGAGGGAGGCCGTCTAACGTAGGCTGAGGTAGCCGTCCGTATACCGGCATCAGAATTCCTGGTGGAAGAAACGGCAGTTCTGCAGGGTGGTCGTAGCCTGTGTTCTTGACAGCCTGAGAGATGGCACTGCCTACGTGAGCGCATGGGTGTAGGGACAGCGATGCTATCAAGAGTGTGGCTTCACAGGATCCGTGAGAATGAGATTATTTTTTTTTCCAATTATGACATTAAAGCACAGAGGATTTTCTGCCCTTGTACGAGTCATTCTGAGACGTTCTTGTCATCCTCAGTGCGCGAGGAAAATGAGAAGTGCCTTGTGTGGATGTTTTCTTGCTTTCCAGGTATGCCTGAGGGAATGCGATGTCATGAGCTGTTTTACTGTACACGTTCGTTAGTTTACTGTTGCTTCTTTAAAGACTAATTGTGGTTATTGGTCTTTGGTTTTCTTTCCCTGCTGAATACTTTTTTCCAGGAGGCCAGTGGGCCTATTTCTGGCAGAAAACAGAGCAGAGTATTTGCTGTCCTTTTTTAAAATTCATAGTATGTTTTGCTAGGCAGGATAAATGTTTGCTCTCTATTATATCCGTATTTCATTTCTAAGCATTGGCTTTTTCCGAGTTGCTCCTAGTGAGGCTGCTGGCCTGCATGCGCTTCAGGAGGAATTTCAGATTTCATTAGGTCAAAACCAGTCAGCTTGACTGCAAGGGTGGGGGAAACGAGCTGAAACCAGGGACATTATTTTAGGGGCTGGCATAACATCAGGGACAAATCCTCAGCAACTAACCCTCAGCAGAAAAAGGGTGAAATCTTGCGGCACGGGGAGGAATGTTATCCGTGCATGGAGAGGAGATTCAGCTTGGTGAGGAATGAAGTAAAGCTATAGGGCGGGCTCTTTAGAGCGTGTTCTCATCAGTTGCCTTGAGTTTCTTTGTTTTCCCACCTGTCATGTTCTCCCCCTGTGTACCTTATGGAAATGATGTGGTGGCGTCGGGCTCCTTACCGAGCTCCAATCTCAGTTGTTGGTTTGATTTTGCTACGGGTTTCTCTCTGAGGCCGTCAAGCTCCTTGTCCCAGTGCAGGGGCTGTTTCAGCAGGGTGTTCTGTCCCAGGGGTTGTGTCCTTCCTCTACCCATTTTTTTTTTAAAAATGGGCTTCCCCTTTGATGCTGTACTTTCTGCCTGTTGTGCAAAACATCTGACTAACCCTGCTAGAGATGCTGCCGTGCACAACAAGTAGCCCCCAGTAGAAGGCTGGGGCCAGCATGGGTTTGAAGTCCTCACTGAAGAAGGGATGGAGGCGAAGCGTGCCAGGGCTTGCTGCTGTACAGGCATCCTGAGGTTTTTAAAACCCTCTTTTCTCTGTGTGGCTGTCCATTTAAACCCCACTGAAGAGTGCATTTCCCGCAGTCGTGTTTGCTGAACTGGCGTGCCAACGTGGCTGGGATCCTTCGGCGAGGTGTCGGCGCACTGAGGCAGAGCCCGATGTACGGCGAGGCGAGGACCATCGCAATTGAGCTGGCTGAACGGAATGATTAACCAGCGGTCTGTGAACCCACGGGTGGCCTCCAGGGCGTTGGAGCTCAGAGAATAAGCGCTACAAACAGAAAACAGAAACCTGGGCAATTGTGGAATGACACTGGAAAGGAAAATAAATTTAATATTTTGGTCCCAGCTGTATTTCCCCTCTAAAACAAATGGTTTGAAAACTGCCTTAAAGCAAAACTTGGCATGATCCATACAAACCTTTGAGACATCCGAGGTTGAAAAGCCATGTAACATGTTCATAAAGGTTTTGTGTGAGGGTGTGTTGTGGTTTAGCTCCAGCCAACAGCCAGCACCACGCAGCCGCTCACACAGTTCTCCCCTGCCCCAGAAGGGCAGGGAGAGGAGGGAGAAAAGGAGGGGAAAAGGAAAGGAAAAACAAAACTTGTGGGTTGAGATAAAGACAGTTTAATGGAAACGATAACAGAAAATGAAAATAACAGTGATAATCACAATAATAATAATGACACAAGTCACTCTCACCGCCTGGTGAATTGACACTATCCAAAGCGGGTCGTGGTTTCCCCTCCCTCCGGTGAACTCCCATTTATGTACTGAGTATGACTTCTATGGGACAGAATATTCCATTGGCCATCCCATTGTTCTGTCTATGCTCCTTCTCAGCTTCCATGGGAAAAGAGTCCTTGAAAAGTATAAACAGCGCTTAGCAGCAACGAAAACAATATGCATTAGTGACATTCCTTGACAACAATCACTAGGAAGAAAAATATCTCTTTCCCAGCTGAAACCAGGACAGGGTGGTAGAAGGATTTCAGACTAGAAGCTGGGTAAGAGACTGGTTATCAGTGACAATCCTGTTGGGCTATAGACCGCAAGTATACAATGTATCCTGATCTGAAAAGTCAAAGTTCTTTCATCACATTAATTCACATTTTAAAGAAAGACATTTTCACGTTAAAGAAAAGTTATCCCCTTTCTTTTTAGAATGCTATTTGAAATGAACTAAGAAAATTTAGATAATGATATAAATTATATCCTTCTAAAATTAGATCAAATTCAGTAGGAGTATATATTTTTTTGTTTTTGTTTTGGAAAGAGAGATCAGGGAGGCCAAGTGGATCAATATAATGAATTTCAATAATTAATCCACGTAGCATACCAACTGTAGGGTCGCTGGACACAAGCTGCTTGTAATTCAGCAGCCACAATGACTTGGTTCTGTCCTGGAATACGTTTAGACGCAGCAGCGCAGGTTCTGGTCGCACATTTTGCACAGGAGGCCCTGGCGCTGCACATACGCGAGATGCAAAGGAGCAGGGCTGAACCCTTTTGTTCCCTGAAAAGGAATTTAAAACTTAATACGTGGAGACAGAGGCTGCAGATGTTACCAATATGAAAACTTCGTGGGCATCTAGTGCACAAGGAATTCGTTTCGGAATATAATTTTTGTGGGACTTACAGTACTTTAGTGTAGATGCCATGACCTGAATAGGGATGTAAAAGGATTTAAAAGTTTTAAAAGTAAAGAATGACTAAATGAATGCGACACGTTAGAGTCTGTTAAATGGCAGTAAGACATGAACAAGATTTGTTAGTAAGTGCTATTGCATTTGTATGTGGGTAGTCTCTGACACTGAGGACGCGTGTCCTCTCCCGTCTAGGTCTAGGGCTTTATATCGAAACCATTTGGGGCCAAGAGTAATAACATGAGCTATAAATCTCCTGGTATTTGGCCTAAAGCAAGTCTTGCCCTAACTCTTTGTCTCACATTTGTATTTGTGGACTGATCTATGCCTTCTTGAACACCCTCTTTAATGAGTTATTGGTTTTCCTTTCCCCATCTTTCCCTTTCTCTCCAAATTCTCCCTCCTTGCTTTGAAGTACTATTTAATTCCCGTAGGAGCTCTGAGATGACAGACCACATAATCCTCCAAATGTGGGGATTGTTATTGATACAGGCGATTGACTAGTAAATCTTTTTGTAATTTTCTTATTTGCTCTAGCAGGTACCTGTCCAGATGATCTGTTGTTCTGAGGACCCATTTGTATGGTGCAAAATGAATACTCATAAATAAAATTCCCTGCTTACATCCAAAACTATCAGTCCTTGTAATGTCAGATGGTTGCATATGTTTTAAGTTTTCCTTTTAGAAGTGTTGTTATTGCACAAAAAGGTTGAGAACTTCAACCTTTTATAAGCATATGGGTGCCTTTTATGCTGCAAAGGAAAGCCTGAGGATGGCTCAGAGGCATCTCGAGAAACTATTTCTCTCTTCCTACCACTTTTTTTTTTTTTCTTTTTTAGTTAAAACAATATTCTCGTGATATCTTAAACTAATTTTGTGACTTAGGGAGGGCAGAAAGAGTTCTCAAGTTCTCAAGCCATGGGTCTGACCCTTCGGGGCCAGGTAAAGAGCCCTTTTCAGGCACGCTTCTCCCTCTGCTCTGCGTATCTCTAATAAGCTACTTAACATTCCTCGATGAGTGTAAAGGAGAAAGCTTTGTTCTCTCCTCTATCTATTTTCAAGTAAGTCACATCGAGCTTTCAGGAATAGCATCTTTCTCCCTTGTGTCAAAGTCTCCGTGGGATGAAAGTGAAGCCTTTCTAAAGAAGAGTTATTACCGAAGCATCTTATAAGTGTGTCAGAACAAAAGGCAGCTTGTTCATTTCCCCTCATTCGTTAGGCCTACATTGAAATCCTTTCTGCTTTCTCAGTGCCGGGATTTTCGACTCACAGTCACGCTGATATGTGGCTATACTATGCATCTCTCTGTCCCACCACACTCACAAAACACCCCATTAGATTTTCCTCCTTAATTAAGAAATGCAACTAAAGAAACGCACGATTCGAATCAGAAAATGAACGCGGGACTTTTTTCCTCCATCACTGTCTCATAAGCTAAAAAAACCCAAAATAAATAGAAAAGAATGATGCCCTCTGACAAAATTTCTTTAAAGTAGGGCAGGTAGAGCTGATGTTTCTATTGTTTTCATTTACTCCTGTCACCTGTCTTCCTGGGACTCCATCAGTCTCTTAAAAAGCAAACTGTTCTACCTGTCAGCTTTCATCAGAAAACACAAACACATCAGAAACTAAGCTTGAAGAAAATGCTCGCCTGCGATTTGTTCATTTTCACACTAGACTTGAGCTACACCTTATTACTTTCTATACACGCTGTTTTCCCAGTCAGCTTGGGATTAAAAAATACATATATATTTATTTTGGGTTTGAGTGTCACTCCATACCC
Source organism: Larus michahellis (assembly GCF_964199755.1). NCBI lineage: Eukaryota > Metazoa > Chordata > Aves > Charadriiformes > Laridae > Larus > Larus michahellis. The sequence continues at coordinate 84,219,326 of NC_133900.1, read as the reverse complement.
TGCAGTGCTGTAAATATGAAACTAAAGTAAGAGAAACTCAGGATTCTGCACAAAAGTAATGACGGCTGAGCCTCCAAAGTCCTGGTTTCTGTGTTTCGTATGAACCCCTGCCACCTTGGCCTCCCCGAGGGAGACAAGCAGCTTTAAAAGTATCAGTTTACATACTTCTGAATATGGAAGTGTTTGCTTACTTTGCTGTAATTATGCCAGCGCTTCCACTGCCACCTCTTTGTTTTCATGGGTATAACATTTGACTCTGGAAATGATTCTGGCTGAACCTTTTAATTTAATGTTGATCTATACCCTGCCCTGCCGCAAGCCGAAGTTATTATAGAGGAGCTGAGAAAGGAGAGGAGGCAGCACTTCACGCTGCATCCCATCAATTGCTGTTCCTATGATTAAAAAGAAATAAAACCCCCAAATCTGTTTGCACAAAGGCAACTCCTCAGCAGCCGCCTGATTGCCTGTATGAATCACAGTATCCCACGTTGGAAGGGACCTCAAGGATCGTCTGGTCCAACCTTTCTTGGCAAAAGCACGGTCTAGACAAGATGGCCCAGCACCCTGCCCAGCTGAATATTAAAAATACCCGATGTTGGGGAATCCACCACTCCCCTGGGGAGATTATTCCACGGGCTGACTGTTCTCATTGTGAAACATTTTCCTCTTATGTCCAGTCGGAATCTCCCCAGGAGTAACTTGTACCCATCACCCCTCATCTTTTCCATGTGGCCCTTGTAAAAAGGGAGTCTCCACTTTCTTTGTAGCCACCCTTTAAATGCTGGAACATGGCGATAAGGTCTCCCCTAAGCCTTCTTAAGGCTGAGTAAACCCAGTTCTCTCAGCCTTTCCTCATACGGCAGGCTTCCCAGTCCTTGGATCATCTTGGTGACACTTCCCTGGATCCTCTCCAGACTCTCCACATCCTTCTTGTATAGTAGGGACCAAAACTGAGCACAGCATTCCAGGTGTGGCCCGACCAGCGCTGAGCGGTGGGATAATGACTTCTTTATCTCTGCTGGTGATGCCCTTGTTGATGCAACCCAGCACCCCGTTGGCTTTCTTTGCCCCACCAGCACACTGTTCACTCACATTGAGCTTGTTGTCCACCAGGACGCCCAGGTCCCTTTCTGCAGAGCTGCTCACCAGCTGGGTACATCCCAGCCTGTGCTGCACTCCTGGATTATGTTTCCCCAGGTGCAAGACCTTACACTTGTCCTTGTTGAACTTCATGAGGTTCTTGTTAGCCCACTCTTCCAGCCTATCTGGGTCTTCCTGCAGGGTGGCTCTGCCTTCCCAAGTTTCCACTTCCCCCAGCAAACTTTGTTAGGGTACGCTCGATCCCATCATCCAGGTCACTTAGGAAGATATTAAGCAGTGTTGGGGCCAGTATTGATCCCTGGGGGACCCCACTTGTGAGCGGTTGCCGGTTTGAGAAGGAGACACACCACCCTCTGTGTGTCTCATGGTGACCCATGTGCTTTGCCTTTAGAAAGCAGAGGCACAACGATGTGTTTCGGGTGCAGCATAATAAATCACCTGTGGTGGGTATAGTCCACTTAATTAAAAAAAAAAACAAAACAACCAACCAAACCCTTTAACCTGTATTATCACTGGGGTACGAACTTCTTACTCTCTCCACAGATTTACTCTGAATTCTGGCCAAGTGTCAAGTGCTAAAGAAATACAATGTTAAATAATAAATACAAATGGACCAATTACTCCATGAAATTGTGATCAAGATGGGTAACGAATAGGTGTCACAGAGCTTCTGTGCCTCCTGCATGGCCAAATGGGAAGGTTTCCAGCTACAGAGAATATAACTTAGGGCAGGGAGCTGAGCGATCCCAGCTCACAGCTTCCCTCCCCGTGCCAAAGGACGGGATCTTGGGGGTCTCGTGGCAAAGGTATAAAGGGGGTCAGGTGAACAGAATGGTTTCCTGGGTTGTGTTTTCCCAAGCTTAAAAGAGAGAAGGGGAAAAAGCAGGGCTGTTACGTAGGAGGGGAAAAAAAACCCCAAAGGCAGCACTAATAGAGACAAATGGTACCTATCCTTGAGATAATTAACAAAATAGCTATTTAAATCCAAAGAAAATGCAGAGAAGAAACAAATGCTGTAGATTCAAATTGATCCTCTTATTGATCAAATTGATACTCCGGTAAGTCAAGGAGTCAGGAAAAAGACTTAAAAACCCAAGGATTTGTATTAAGGTTAACGATGAAGAAGACAAAGAGAACGTCCTTGCTCTACTGAAAACTTCAGAGAAAATTCCGAAACTCTAAAAATGAAATATTTGCTGGATTATCCAGATGAGGTGCCAGTCCTCACATGGATTTCTTTACTTAAATGTTAAAAAATAAACTTTTATCACAACTCTTGTGAACTCTTCTACTCAAATGGCCCTTTTTAGAAATCCGTGATTATAATGACTTCGGGCACTTTGCTTAGCAATAAGACCAAACAGGTTGAATGTTAGCTTTTGGCTAGCCTTTTAATTTTTTCTATTCATCTTTATTTCAAAAGAATATTTAAGAAATTACTTCCCTTCCCCTGAAAATAAGGCTGTTACTTAGTATCTAATATAATATAAATCTCTATTATAATATAAAATAAGGCCATGATAGCTTAATCTAGGTTTATAGTATATATCACAATGTATTTACACTAATGAAATCCAAACTAATCGGAAATTAATAAAACAATTATCAATGCGGTTAATTAAAAACTACCATTAATCAATAGTATGAGCCTGGAAAACAGAATTAATTTACAGTATCGACAACGTTAACCATGTTATATGGTTTAAATTAAAAAAATCTGCACACTTGGAATTTATTTATGATTCTGACTGGATATATTATTTAAGTTCATGTGGTTGGTGAAATAAAAAATTCAGAAATAAAATCCGGGTGACACAGGCTTTCACACATAAATTAGAATTTTTTTTTTTAACTACCTTGCTCTCATAACCTGACTATCGAATATCTATAAATATCCGCGATATAAATTCAGCAGCTGCATGCACTTACGCGACAAATTTAGTAACAATATTCACAATGAGACTGAACAGCAAACAGTTCAGGAGCTCAGTGAATGTGAGTTGGTTTATGTTCTTTTTCAATATCCAAATACAGTAATCTTCACAGACATTTTATGCAAGGCCCACACATCCACTCGTATAGCACGCAGTAGATAATGATTAAAAGAATTTTGACAAGAGAAACATTTCTTGTACTCTCTCTGAAAATGTGCGATAATTTCATTCCATTACAGTTTTGACAGAAAAGATACGAAACCTTTGTAAATCCTTTGTATTAGGTAGTGTAGGAGTCATATTCACTAGGAATTGTCAAATATTTATTCAAGAATAGATGGTTTCCTCTTCATGGGGGGTACCTTAATATGACAGCCTGTCAGAGAGGTATTGTAACGACGATTGCAGTAAGATTGTGTAGATTTCAGTTAACATCATTATTGCCTCAAAAAAAAAAAGAGAGGAGAAGGCTCTGGTCACATAGTTTAACATGGCAGGTTATTATTTGTGCTAATTGCACTAAAAAAAAAAAAGAAAATGAAGGTGAGAAATGTTAATGGTCAGCAAGACTGCATTTTAGATGTGTTTTGATTTTAGACCCAATTAAGTTTTGTGAACTTCAACTGTGTGTTGTTGTTCCATTGATTCAAATGGGGAACCAAAAGCTTTTCTTTAAATAAGAGCTTGGGGGCCTGAACCAGGCATATTTTTGATATAATCGTGTTTATTTGCTGAAACTGCTTACAAAATCCTGCTTCCCTGAATGTGTAGGGGCGGGGGAGAAAGCAGCCCTTGTTTTGTTATCTTAAACTTCCAGCCACCCCATGCAGAAGACGTTTGATGTTTCCTGAATTCTTTTTTAAAGTCTTGTCACGACTGCCTTTATCACCTTTGGTTAAGCAGGAAACTTCAGTCTTGCTCTAACCTTAATTTCTTTGGCCGCTCACATTATCATAGAATCATAGAATCTTCGTGGTTGGAAAGGACCTTTGAGATCATTGAGTCCAACCACACACAAAAAAAACCCCTACGATCTCTGTCACTAGAGCATGCCCTGAAGTGCAACTAAAGGCCATTATTTGCTTATCCAGAAAATTATGGCTTTTTTTACTCCTTTCAAGCAGTTCTTGGCACATCCCTTGGTTGTAATGAAATGTCTGATTGGGTCCAGGCTTCAGCATTTCCATGTGCTGGTACCAATTATTTTTATTACACCTGTTGGGTACTGAAATCTTTATGTGAGGAACGAGGGCTCAGATTCATCAGGAACTGGAAATACTTTTCAGATAATCAGAACCTGTTTAGGAAGGATAGGCTTCAGCAGAGATGTGAGGGAGCAAAGCTGCCACCACTTTGAGTGTTCAAATGGAAAAGTCAAGGAGGCAACTAGTTCAGCAGAAACCATTCTTCAGGATGATGTTTCTGTTGTGGGTGAAGCCCTGTATCCTCAAGAGAAGAGCATGGAAATACCAAAATCGAGAATGGAGGACAGATTGTCATAAATAGGTTATCAAAAAAAGAATCTAGCTGGAATCATAGAATCATCTCAGTTGGAAGGGACCTTTCAGATCATTGAGTTCAACCATCGACGTAGCACTGCCAAAACCACCACTAAACCATGTCCCTCACCACCACGTCTACATGCCTTTTAAATACCTCCAGGGGTGGTGACTCCACCACTTCCCTGGGCAGCCTGTTCCAGTACTTGACAGCCCTTTCAACATATATGCTTATGCATGAATGGTGTGATTCTAAGAAATATGATGGGTGAACTAGGATGTCTGTCCCAAAAAGAAAAATCAGTAAGCTGGCCTAGTGGAAATGTGTGGCGAGAAGACAATTGGTGGGGATAAGACACACACAAGAAAAATGGAATAAACTGCAATGTTGATGAAGGCTTTGGCAAATAGAGAACCTACAGTCTAACCAAATTAACTGATTGACTGTCTCAAAGATAACATAAAATCTGTAAAGAATGGAATTTGAGCTCTGAAATGAGCTAGTTATTGACCTTCTGTTATGTTAGAAGGCTGATGCTGGCTGTGATATGTTTACAAAGATCTGACAGGTATTTAGGGACAATAACAGAAAACTTCAGTTACTACCAGGTATTCCTTGGGGATGTGATTAAAAAGATTGATGGCAAAACAGCCAGACTTCATAAAAAGTTCTGGTGGATCCTACAGAAGGTCTGCAGCCTATTCAACACACACGTGGTAGAGCCACCTTCTAAAACACCCTGTGAACCATGCTCATGCCACTGCTCCATGAAGAGTCTACCTTATACCCCTCGTGTGCCATGGAATCAGCTCTGAGCACAGGGCGTCTTGCTGGGGTTCCTTGCCCTTTTTCCTTGGGCAAAGGTGCGGTGGGGTACAGGCAAGAAAATGGGAGGGGAGGACCACGAGGAGGTTCCTGTGGTTTGGTTTAGAGGTAGGCTGGCTGGAGCTTGCACACCTCAGGTGTTGGGGGCGGTGGAGGAGACCTGTGTGGCAGAGTCTGACAAGGAGCTCTGCAGCTCCAGGGTGTTGGTAGGGACCTATCTGCTGGAAACGGGGCAAGGTGGATCTCTGGCCTGGCCTGCTCTGACTGCTCTTGCGTCCTCGGATAATCCGGTGTACGCTTGTCCTGAGGATGGGCTCCAGCTGTCGTAACATCTTCCATGTACTTCATCTCTCTTGGTAGGGATACCACTTGACCATGGGCAGGTAAGGAAGTCGGTCTGGAGTCCTGAAAGATCTGATGAGAGTGCAGGTCAGCCTTTGTACCACTGATATTTGCAGAAGGAATGTCATAACCTGAGAATATTTTAGACCTCAAGGCACCTGCACCGGGCAGGTCAGGATGAGCACGTAGCCTCAGACAGCCCGTGGGTTGGGAGCATATGGGTTGGTGATTCACGTGATCAAAGCGTGACGGTCTCAGAAAGCACAGTCTCAGAAAGACCGTAAAATGTGGTTGATGCTATCACCGTTTATGGAGAAAGAATGATTTGAATTAGTTGCATTATAAAATAAAGATGTGTAAGAAAACAGTCAATTGTTTTGGAATCAGAATGATAGAAGGGACATATACGTAGAATATGTGCCCAGTCCATCAACAAGCTCATTGCATTTTTTTTTTTTTATAATAACAGCAGTTATATTAGGTGAACAGCACTCAGTCATGATACAGCTAATCCGCAGGTGTATGTCAGAAATAAAATCTCGTGGTCAGTTCATTGAGGTGAAAAATCTTAACAGCCAGAGAAAATCCAGAGGCAATTACGAAGCTGACAATGAGTGAAAATATTTCCCTTATTAAAAAATCTCCAACACTGGCAATTGCTTTTGTTTGTGTGTTTATCTTTAATTCCTCATTCCCTGTGCAGGCTGAATATCGCAACATTGACTGCTTGAGGGCAAAATGGAATCTTTATGCACACAGAAGTGATTTCATTCTTTTTTATTTTGAAGTTGAGATAAAAGCGGTGAATTAACAAAGGGAAAGCAAATGGACTTATAAAATGCTTGAGTTTTTACAGCAGTAGGTGATATCGATTACACAGACAAAGACGTTTTTACAAAGACATAATTTGAAGGTGATGGTTTCTTTCAAAATAAAAAACAGGTTGTAGCTGAAATCTGTGGAGAATCTTACTGGGGAATCGGTGGTCTTTAGTATTAATTATATTGGTTGAGGATTATAATAGAAATCTGAAGTAAAGGGGAGGTAGGGTTCTTTTCTACGGATTTCAAATAAAATGTTCTGATTTTGCTTTGAAAGTGCAATGAGAATACTACCTTTAAGGCCTTAATAGAGTAGGAGGAGGTAGACAGGATTCCAGATGGATCTTGGAAAAGAAAATCCTTCCTATTATGCATTTCATATAATGCCGACGAACCTCACATGTGGTTTATGACAGTAAGGCAATGACTCAGATTCATTTAAGGATTTGTAGCATAGGATTTATTTCCTGAATTTACCCTCTTCAGCCTCGGGTTCTTCATGTTTCCAGAAATACTTATAGGGAGGCCAAAGAACTGTTCCGTCATCGATTGTGCCCTCATCATGGAATCATAGAATGTGTTGGGTTGGAAGGGACCTTTGAAGGTCATCTAGTCCAACCCCGCTGCAGTGAGCAGGGACATCATAACTGCCTTGGTCTGAAATGCTTTAAAAGTGTCTGGGTAAGACGGGCAAGTCCAGAACAGGACAGTGCAGCTTGTTAAAAACAAATGAAAACAATGCCTAGGCATACGATGTTGGTTCATTGTTTCTAGGGGAAAACGTTTATTTAGAGGTTGAAAGACACATCATCTCTGAGTATTGGTGTTAGCAGGGCTCTCAGAAGTCATCTTAATTTTGTTAGTTTAACGTGAAATTCTGTTTCAGAAGAAACCCTTTGTAAAACAACACTTTTTTGCCTCCTTGTGTATCATTCTAGGAAGCTACACTCAATATTAAGACCCTTGACACCAAAAGTTTCCTGGTGCTTTGATTTCTCCCAAGAGTTCTCCGGGGCCCATAAATGTTGGCCTCTGGGCACACCTGCAAGCACATACATTTTGCGAGCTTTGAGCTCAAGCCTAAACCCTGTTGGGAATCAGTGTAGACATTTCTTGTGCCCATTTTGTGTTTGAGTTCCAGTCATGTAGGCACGCTTGGAGCATGTTTACTGTGGTGGGGTATGAAAAAGTGCAAGTAAAGGAAGTGATTTTTTTTTTTTCCCCTTGCCTCTTGATCAAGACACATCCTTCTTCCCCAGCGTGTACTGCACCAGTCAGAGCAAATAGGGTTGTGGTCGAAGACGGGAGAGACTTGATTTTGCTTACGTCGTGTGTCTAAAGAAACTCAACAGAGGGAACTTGCCAGAAAACCGTGTTTTAGTAGGGGGAAATCTCTTGATTTTTCTTTTGGAGACACATTCCTTGTAAAAACGATTGAACTTTGGGCGAAAAACATGAGACAGACGTAGCAAGCAAACAAGAAAATGAAGTTATGTCTTAGCATTTCTAGCTTTAGCTGAAATTAATAGAGGATATAAGACGCCAAGAGCAACGGATTAGAACCATTGGGTTGTTCTTCCTTTATCCCTTGTCTATACAGAGCAGTAAGCCTGACTGCCGGGCAACTGAATAAAATCATGTCTGGTTGAATTCTCTGAGAAAGAGATTGGATCCATAGCTGCAGGAGAACTTACGCATTCCTGACTTTCTCCTTCCACAGCCTGGGCCCAGCAGAAGTTCATCTTTGGCAATCTGCCTTGGTTACTATGGGCTTTCTCTTTTTTCACACATAGATTCCCCATATACCGCGAGTCTTCAAAATACCAGCAGTGATTTTAAGCTTCTCTGGTAATCTGTTTTCCGTGGGATTTTCCAGGATAACATAATGGATTTATGTCTGAGCTACTGAGAGTACAGAAGTACTTGTTGCGTGTTTAGGCAAGTATTTTGGGGAAGACACACAAGCTTTGAAAGGCTACTAATTCCCATTTTTCTTCAAACAGAGCTCTAATTAGTTGCCCACATCTCTGCTATTAAAAACAGCACGTCAGATTCTCAGCTGGTGAAAACCAACAATCCAGATTTAATGCAGATAAAAACTTGGCAGACTGGATGAATAAGTTAAGTATTTTCCAAAGGCAGATTTACACTGACTGCCATCGGATTGTGTTTTTTCCTAGAAGATAATTTATAACAAAGATGCGAGATGACAAGGCAGAAGTACGTTCAGCGTTTTTCAAGGAGCCATTTGTCAAGATTGACCTTTCCTGTGGAAATATCTACAATTATTAGTCAATCCAGCTATCAAAGTTACTGCAGGAGAGAAAAACCGTGCCTGTCAATCAGCATGGTTTTGCTGTAGCCAAAACTTCGGACCTGTGAGAGTCCTTCTGGCTGCTGCGTTGTGTTTTGGAATGCACACAGCACTCCAGAAGACGTCGAGCAGCTCTCCTGGTTCGGCACTGTAGTAACGTTAAGCCAAGGATTTCTTTCCTGCGTGCTCCGAGTAAGACACTCAAGTCCTGGGGGAAAAAAAAAAAAAAAAAAAAAAAAAAGAAGAAAAAGGAAAGGAACCATTTATTTTTTTGCCCAGGAAGGAAGACTTTATGGGAAAGTCCCTACAGAGGGCATCCCAGTCCCTTTGACCATGAAATAATGCTCAGTGGCAGCGTTCGCACAACACCGGGATGCAGGCTATTGTTACTCTGCTGCACTCAAGACACAATTTGGGAGCCCTGATCCTCAATCCCTTGCTTGCACAGGAGAGGAAGGCTCTAGCTCCCTCTTCCCTGCAACAGCATTTTTATGAAATTTTTATTCAATTTTTTTTCTGTGTAGTAAACCAGGTTTTGCGCTTAGAGCATAGGATGTGAATTTTGAAAAGCTATAATCTGTGATTTGGACTGTAGGAGTTTTGGTTCACAGCCACCTCTGTCAGAAATAATTGGTTAGCAGGAGACGAACTTGAAATGGTGGTAATAATATTTCAACAACAGGGACTGAGAGCAAATAAATAACTAAACCAGGGTTTACATTAAATAAAACTCTCTCCAGATGTCAGGTTTTCTAAATTCCATTATTAACAAAGCTGTAGCAATCATTTAAAAGCCTGTATCACCTAATAGCGAAGTATCAAGAATGTAAATTATAAAGCTAAGTGAGTAGTGGGAATGCAGAAAAAAAGAAGAAAGACGACGACTATTGCTAATGAAACAACATCTATAAGGCTTTAACAGGAAAAACACATCTTAAATGAAAACGCAGCGGCAAGAAAACATCTAAGGAGCAAAAGTGTTAGTCTCGCAAGTCTGCGTGCACGTTTAAACCTGTACCCTTCCTATGCAATAGTTCTGCATTGATTCACTATCGGGAAGATACTTAAATACTTTGATATGCAGAAGGTATTGCACTCGACATGAGATAAATCTGGAGGTAAATAAATCACCTGGAGTTTAGTGATTGCCCGGAGACTAATTTTTATGACCTGATTACTTTCAGTGCAAACAAGCGAGGGAAAGCGTCCATCAGTGAACATGTGTATATGCATACATATATTACATATTTAAGTCTAAAAATAAGTTAATCCAAAATAAGAAGAGTGTGAATGACTATGGCAAAAAAGGAGACAGAGGGAATGGGCATAAAAAGGGGGAATTCTTTAAGAAAAGTTGATATATCGTCCACTTCTACAACTGCAGCGAAAAGGAGGACGGCTTTTGTTAAAAGCCTGTGCTTGTTTCAGGGACCAATAATGACAGCAATTAGAAATAAAGAAAACCCTCGAGGGTTTTAAGGTAAAATGAAATAAGTTAACAACTGTTATAAATGGGAAGATTCGTAAGGAAAAAATACCTGAAGATGTCAGGGAAAAATCTGTAGCTGGTGTTGCTAAGGATAATACGAATCTGTTTTTATAGTATATTAGACACAAAATGAATCTTAGGCTTGATAGGAGCAATATAATAGGTGGAGATGGTAAAATTGTTAGCAATGATGTAGAAAATGCAGAAGTGCTGAATAAATATTCCTTTCTTTACTTGGAAGAATGGGGATAATACACTCACATAAAGTACTTTCTGGTCCATTAGTAACTGGGAAGAATGAAATGAACTACAGGCCAACCTTTTAAAATCTACAGGTCCCCATAACTCGCAGTCAAGAGTCCTAAAATAGTGTGGCAGGTACATCTGTGCCCCGCTGGTGATAATTAATAACGTAAATTGAATACCGGCTGTGGTGTAGGGTGCCAAAAGAACGAGAATACTCTGCTCGTGCTCAAAGAAGGCAGGTGGAAAACTGGGCTGCCCAGTTTGATGGTACTGACACGGAAAAGTTTGATTTTTAAATGGAAGGACGGGAGAATGCTTATACGGTCAGTGGGAAGGGATGCGGTTTTATGGAAGTCCAAACCTATCAAATGTATCTGCTTATATATTTTACAGATTTGTGTGCTTCGTTGATAAAATTAGCTGTAGATACTCTGAGAATTCCTGTTGCACGTTCGACACTGCTGAATAACTGGTTAAGAATTGGGTGATACAAATTAAATGCAAAACTTGAAGGAGACTGAGACGTAACCTGGCACGGTGATGCCAGCGAGGAGTCGGCATTGCACTGATGAGTCTGCAGTGGGGTTTAAAGGTACAAAATACCTTCAGGGATAATCTGGAGGAAAATATTAAATCATTTTTGTTAAAATTTGAAGACAGAAAGGTACTCGGCAGTGCTGCCAAGAGCAGGATCAGTATGGATCTGGTAGCATCCGAATGCAAAAATGTATCCATAGGAAAAAAAAAAAAAAGGAAGGAAGGAAGGCCCTATCTGTGGAATGATGGATGAAATAGCAACTCTGAAAGGATTTTGGCAGGGCAATATACAAACATTTTAATATGAGCTCCCTGTGTGGTGTCATGACTTGGAAGAATAGGAGGGAATAGAAATGAGGGGAAAAGTTACGAGTATATATGGGATTGCAGAGTACCCTATCCTGTGATGTTCTCGCTTTTAAAAGAACGTTGGAAAATTGGAAAAAATATACAAAGAAGCTAAATAATAAATCGAAAGCTACAAAAGATGCCTTGAAGAGCATAATGAAGACGAAAAGAGAAGCTGCAAGAACTTTACAGGGGGAGAAAAGAGTCTCAAAAGCTGCCAGACTGTAGCAAAGAAAGACAGAGCAAAAACCAGGCTGAAAGGTGAACAAGAGTACAAACGAAAATTAGAGAAATATTTTTAATAGAGATAACAGCTCGCCCCTGGAACAAAATTGATGGATTACATATTTTGGTGTGCCAAGGGAACAAGACGGTATGCCTCTCCTGAAAAGATATCTCACCCAAACAAGACGCAGACTGAATGCTGGTTTAACCGACGGATTAAATGGCCTCCAACTCGAAGAAGTCAGAGCACAGGTTTATTCCCGCTTCCAACTGTTGAATGTGCCAACTGCCCCATTTTTATAGGGATTTTTGAATGCCATAGGCATCAGTTTTCCAACATTGCTATTCTGGCAGAAATGTCCTTTAACTTCAAAATACTGACCCTCAACTTCAAAAAATTTGTATAATAATTAAGCAACAGAAAAAATATCGGAAAAAAAAATACTTGGAAGAGGTTTCAAAAAAGTCATGGAATAAAAATCAGAGAAAACGCACTGAAAAGTCAGCACAAGATCACAGTTATCTGAAGTACGAAAAAAAAAGGGATGTGCTGGAAGAATAAAATCATAGAGTGTGATAGGCCCCAAGCCTACTTTATCGCTAAGAACATCCCTGTGAAAAACTAATGTGCTGTGTAATGGCCATAACTGTATTAAGAGCTACAAGGAGAGCTAAAAATACCTCTTATCTTTGAATTGCTCTGTAGCATGGGAGATGTCACCTTGAAGGTAGGAAGAAAACAGCTATTTACTTTCTAGAAGAGCGGGAAATAAGTCTTTGCCGCAGCGGTGCGAAGTGGGCATTTCCCAATTAAGCAAGCGTAGTTAGGATATAAGGGCTTTGAGTAGTTTTGCTGCCAACGATTCCTAGCGGCCTTGTTCACTTTTATTTTTAATGGTTTGCCAAACTCCGTTCCCAAGCGGTTAGCGTTTGCGACCAGCGGTGATTATCGTACAGGGTCAAGCTCAAGAGCGGCAGCGGCGAAGCAATACAATGCTATAGGTAACGATCTCTTCTTGCCCTGCAATATGTGCTTACAGCCCTCAGAAGGGTGGTTTTTTCCCTTCAGAGGTATGTATTCACGTCTGTTAGAAAATCACTGCTGGGTACCAGTTGTGCACAGCTAGGACTAAAATGGGGATAAAAGTTAGGGAACTGGTAACTAAACATGGCACTGGAAATGGTTAGAATGGAAAAGACTCATCGGAAGATCCCCCCGTGAGTTTCTTCCTCTTCTGAGACTTCACAGAAATGTCTAAGTACTAAGAAAAGTAGAAAATAAAAGTATTGCTCATATAGTTGCTGATTCACTGTGTTAAATAATTTCCTTTTTACGGTCACAGTATTTTGTATTTCTCTATTTTCTGGAATTTTGGAACAACAGGACTTTCGCCTCATTCGGTTTCTGAAGTGACGGGTAATCAGTCTGACAGTGGCACTGAAGCTAAAATACATTTGCAGTATATATAAATTTGGCTAGCTGTGCTTGAATTAAGTTTTAATAAAAAGTAAATTTAGAAATAGTTTCCCTTTGGATATTATCACCAGTTGGAATAAGATAATTAAATTAAATGACCATGTACTCCCTTAAGGAAGCCACAGTTTCCTTTCAATCAGTCTCTGAGATACCGTGACTTCACTTTATAACAAAGCAATTATTACAGCATCTAAAAATGGATTCATTTCTAGACGGCATTTAAAAGAAAATATTTCAAGTCACATTTAAACTAATAGCAAAGAAATATATCTGAAGAACTTGAACTTAAGAAAGCGTATTTCTGCTGGGGCTGTATCCGCTTTGGCAGCCGGCGGTTTTACTTAGAGAAATCTTTATGTAAGAAGCGATTTGCCCAAGGTGAAGTTTCCTTGCTCAGATACATGGGAGGTTTACTCCTTTCCTGAAGGCTTACGTTACGTACTGACTGCAACAGTCTAATCAGCTGATGACCTTGCCATAAGCTTCCTCACTGAAAACTGACATTTATATTTGTATGGTTAAATAAAACATGTAGTGAGGGAAAACTCAGAAAAAGAACTGATTATGATTCAAAAGAATGTATCATAGATTTTTATCATCTTTACCGACAACCAGAACCCATGTGTAATGATGATGTCAGCTCCCATCTCTGTTAATTCGATCCCCTTTTATATTAGGCTTGACGATTCAGAACTATTGTAACAAAATTAAATAGGAGTGCGGCGTGTTTCAGAGCGGTGGATCAGAACCGTGACTGCGCTTGGTTGTGTTATCAAACCGTGATGCTGACTGTTACAACCATCAGGGAGTTCCTCGGTAGTGTATAAGTGTCTGAAGTAGGTTGTAGGCAATAACAACATAATACTGAAGTGGTACGGCACCCTTGGGCACCAACGTAAACATCTGCTCCTTTCAGTTAACTTGACTTTTTTAAGATCTTTTTTTTGTGTGATAAAACATGTTTTTAAAAAAAAAAAATACTATTATTGATAAGCTTCCAAGTAGGGCAGATTAAAAATACTGGAGAAAGAGGCTTTGAAGCATGTTCCATTCAGGCATTCGTTTTGAAATTAGCACGTGCCAATCAAACAGCTGGTGGGAGGGTCCCCGGCACGAAGAGGGGGACTCAGGTAAGTGGAGGGTACTGAACCCCAGAAACTGGGCGCCCTTCTCTCATCCATCCCCATCAGGCGACGATGGGTAACCAGATCAAATGTTTCAGCTCTGTCCATCACTGCAGATCACTCTCAACGCATTTGGAAAGGTCCTGCCAAGTTTTCAAGAAGTTTGTGCTTTCTCTTGGGATTTTGCCGCAGAGGGTACTGTACCGCGTAAGCACAATTGTGTTATTGCTAGTAAGAGGTCTCGGTCTTGGTACCGCCTTTGCAAGAACTCACAGATGAGCTTTGTCAGGCTTACTTAGTCTAAATTTCCCTTGCCCTGCTCGGAGTTTTGGGTTTTTTTTGGTTTTAACTGTCATTTTTCTAATGGCCTGGTGGCTATGCCTGATTTGTTTTACTTTTGATTATTTTACGGTATAATTCTGATTTTATATTGGTAGCAGCCATGGCTACCTGTGTTGTGGAGAATGAATTATTTAGAGCTGCGACGTCATGCTAGAGTGTAGAGGAAGAGGGGGATGGCAGCAGAGGCCCCGAAAGTGGGGCGATGGGGTGCACTGTGGGGTGCGGTGAGCGGGAGTCAGATGTAGGAAAGGAAGATGGGCAAGTATCTAACACATATAAACTACATGACATACAGTAATTCTGGATGCAGGATCAGAGAAGAAAGAACAGAGGTAGATTATGTTAGCAGATGTGGAAAAAACCCAGGTGGGTTCTAGAGTGAGAAGGAGGAAACCACAAACATACTCCTCCCAGGAGAGTCGGCGTATCGTCGGAGAGTCACTGTATAACAAATTTAGTTGAATTATTGATTATTAAGACTTTTTCTCTAATAGTGATTTTTTTTTCTGTAATTTGATCAGAACGAATTATTCTTTTATTAAGTTTTCTGTAATTTTAACAATCAGTTCTTGGCACTACATTCAAGGTGTGTTTCCTTCTTGCTCAATACCAGACTTTGAGAATAACAGCGCGTGTGCATGGCACAATGCAGAGATCTTCGAGTAGCAGGGCAAATTTGATATATCCACATAAAATTTTTAAAGCGTAATGCCACATTAAAGTCTAATGCGTTTAGGTACAACACTGGTGGAAGCATTAAGTTCTAGCATGGGCATATCTACACTGCGCTGTAGTGCGTGGGGTAGCTAAATCTATTATCTTCAGTATTAGTCTGGTGTGCTTTGGAGAAATGCGAAGAATTGCAGGAAACAAGCTGAAAATACCCACTTCTGGGATTATGACTACAGAAAGGCATATACAAATTGTACTGCGTCCATGAAAATTGGGGAACTGGTGGGAGTTCTCTCTACGGAACGGACCACCGTGATTTTATCTGATTTCTCAACCTAAAACATCACGCCCTGTGAGAGCCCATTGCAGGGGTAGTTGTCACTTTTTGACTTTTTTGGACTCTCCGTTGAGATTACCAAGAGTGGGTGGCTGTTACGGTGGCTGATTTGGTAATTGAAACCCAAATATCACATTTCGTGTAGGCGTAGAATTATCCGTGACAGCTGGATAAACCGACAGACAGACAGATGTGAAAACGTGTTGCTCTAAATTGACATGGCATCGTGTGAAACAGCTCAGAAGAGAACTTTCATGTCTCAAGTGCGGTGTAGTAGGGCATTTAACTCCAAAGGAGAGCATAAAAGTACTTTAAAAATGATATTATTTTTCTCTTTCATTGTCCTTTTACTCACATGCTGCTTCTAACATCGCAATGTCAAGGAACACGGGAGGTGAAATGAGTGACCAGCGGCAGTACATGAGGGCTGCAACTAAGGGACCGTGGTTTCACGGGGGTTTGTGCCTTGTAGCTGAGTCCTACCCCTGTCTGGAGGTTTTCTTGTGAAAGGAAACCAGCGATGGACAAGATCCAGACTTACCCCTCAGTAAGGGATCCCTCATCAAGGGGTACTTTTTCCACAGAAGCCAGTGTGGAAAAATGATGTCGTTATATGCAACTTACTGATCATATAGCCCTGTAGCCCTCTCCCTTTCTCACACTCGCCTGAAATCAGTCCGTGGGCTGAAAAATGACTGCAGTGTAACACAAAGACAGACATACACACATATACGTGCGGGTAATATCTTCACACAAGCCTTGTTTCCCGGAGAAACTCATTCTTCCTCAGGGGCAGAATTAGTCTGAACTAATGAGAGACATTAGTGTAAAAGTTGTGATAAGTCCCTGCTGCTCGGTTTACCAGCGAGCAGCTCGTTCGTGCAATATGGCATATATTTAGGCAAGAAGGGAACTCAAAGACCAGTGCATCAAGTGTTGTTAAGAGCAGTTTGTATTTTCGAGGAGTGATACCCAGTCAGCAAGCGATGAAGGACTCTGATGTGACCAAGTCGTGCTTGAGTGCGTGCACATACCTGCATCGGCCAACTCCAGTTTGTCCACCCTTTTCTAAACTTCTTTTATTGATGCCCAATTTAAACCTTCTGTGTCTTTGTTAAAATTTTCCCCCAAGGTTTCACATCTTGGCCATTACGCTTCTTATTTTATTTTTATCAGTATATATCATTCTGTCTAGTGTCTGTGCACAGGTTCTGTAGTTGCAAGTGACAAGTCTTTTATTTGTATTGCTTCCCTCAGGGGAGGAACAACTTGACTCTTTTATTGCTGTCTCTCTAACCATAATATTTTCCTTTTTGCACAAATTTGCTCAAAGTCAGAAGCCTTCTACAGCTCAAGCATACCCTGATACGTGTCCAGAGCTTAAACGTTCCTGTGCATATCGAGCAATACACGGTTTTTGAATGGCATTTCTGTTTCGTAATTAGAACTTGCATTCGTAAGAAAAGCCTTTAGCTCTCGTGGTTGTGTGGATGACCTTCGCGGGTGGGCTGAACTCAGCGGTGGCTGTCCCTAAACCTGGAAAGAGACTGCAAAAATGACATATGCGTGTGTATAGGTGTATCTCCAGTGCCCTTACTTCATGAGGGTTGAGGAAAAGGGAAAAATGCCAGCACCGGGAATCTCATGAGTTCTGGTGACCTGATTCTCTTGCATCCTCCTAGATTTATTAGGTTCCCTAAGGAGGCTGAAATCTCCCTGCTCAGTTCAGGCTGTTCTAAGGGGGAGGGGGAAAAACCTTTCCTTCTCCTAAAACGTAACCCTGTGCGTGACAAGGTGTGCAAACAGGTGCCGTTAAGCCGCAGTGGCGGAGGAGCCGCCAGCCACGGCTGCTTGCACGAAGCGTGTCACGTAGGGAAAAGGGGTGACGTGCCACCCCTGGGCCTGCTAAAAGCGGGAAACTCCCAATGAAGCCTTCACTCGATGAAATGAAGAACTCAATTTCACCATCCTCCCAAAGCGATGCGTAGACGAAGCTCTCCTGAAGAGTTAGGAAGAAGAGGAAGGAAATTCTTATAGAGACTTCATCATTTTCCTTTTCCTACAACTCCAGAGCTGTCTTTTCACTCTCGAATCTGTGGAAGGAAAGCATGATTTTTATTTTTTTTTAATTATATGTCTACATTCCTGATGACTGCACAGGCTTGTAGAAACTCCTGTGCTGCAGCCAGATGGCTTCATCACTGAATGTTCTGCTACAAGTTCTTTTTAACCGGACTACCAGAGCAGTTAACCCTGGCAGAAATGCTGTCAGCTGTGGTTAATTTTTAAAAACTGCATATATGCAAAAGTATATTTATTGCATATATTGGTCTGTCCACCAGTGAGTTGTAGTTTGTGCCTGGCAGTATCCTGTAGCATGTATCCACATGAACTAAGCAAAACGGTGTGTAAGATCACATAGGCACTTTCCATCTTTTAAAGTACTACCCATAGTGTCCTGACATCTTTTGGTTGGTCGGCGTTCGGCTTTGTGACTGCTTTTAGCCAAGGCTTTGTGATAATATTCTGTCTCCAGTCTCGTCATTACCATGTACTCTGGGCAATAAATCGCACAAGTCCATAAACCAAAACTATTAAAAATTAATTAATTTGCTCTGCTTCTCAGTATTTTCTCAACAGTATTGCCATTAATTTTACACAGCTTTTGAACCACCAGAGAGCCCGTGCTTAAATTTACAAAGTGTACAAAAGCAACGAGTGATTGTCGCATTTCTTCAATCCGTTTGATCAAACCAGGAGGCAGTTTTGTATCAGCATCCTGAACTTTCTCCTTCCGAACAAATTGTATTTTCCAGATACGTTATTTTCTGTAAGTGCCCTGAATCCAGCGTCTCCTGCTTTTCAAGCTGGTGTCCTCCATTCAGCCACTGGTCGTGCAAAGTTATATCTGCAACCTGGAATGTTTGGAAACTCCTGCGTATATTGTAGTCGGATCTCCGGGCCCGGAATTGGACAAGGGCCCCGTGATGCAGGTGCTTTATTCACACAACTGCTGTTTCTCAAAATTTGCAATCCCAAGCCAAGTGCTTGCCCCATGGGTTTACCCATGCTGCGTAGAAAACCGGTTAGGGAAAAAAATGGGATTATTATTTGTGGTTATAGTGATGGAACTTAAGCAGAGAAAATTTCACTCTATCTCAATAAAGTGCTAAGTTAGGCACGTAGTTGCTTTTAAGTAAACACTTGATCTAATTCCTATTCAGGAAGCTTATACAAATACGTTCTCAACATCTAAAGGAATGAAGTAATTCACAAGCTTTAATGCTTTTCAGAATCCTGTTCTTTTCAGTAGTAAACCCTTCTATATACAAAAAGAAATATTCATGAGCTTAACGTATACTTACAACTGCACTGCCGGGCCCAAACGGTTTGTTTATGATCCATCCTTGAGCCGTGGGCTGAATTTCATTTCGGTGATTGCTAATCCAGCCTTTACCATAACCCCCTCTCTAACGATGAATTTACGTATGCGAGAACTACACGAACGAGGGAAATTCACATGTGAAAATTCTCTCATTTTGTATTGAAAAGAAATATTGCAAGAAAATCAATCCCACAAAAGGATCCTAGAGAGACTGAAATCACAGTCTGAAGCACATCTGTAATTCAAGCTCTTCTAAGGCACAGAAATGTTTTTTTATTTAATATGAAGTCTCCATATTTACCATTTTACCCTTCTTTATGAATACAGCTACGAACTTTGGTATACGAAACCACTCTGGCTAGCTAGTGCTTTTTTAAGCCTGGCTCGTTCAGGTCTCTTCATGTCTCCGGCAGACCTCCTGTGGGTATTAAGATTTTTACGTGTCGTTTTCATTCCATTCCTCAACCCTGGCGTGGCGTTCTGTGCCCTCCAGCCCTCCGGTCCTCCTTGCCCTTAGTGTGCTAGTAGATTTGGCCCAGAGTTTTCCCATTTCTCTCCATGCCTTCTGCGGAACTCTAAAACGTAATTCCTCGGAGCCTGGAGCTCTCTCTGCTTTGTACAGCTCTAATTGCCTAATTACCTGTTCAGTGCACAATGGGGAAGAATTTTAACATTTTCCTTCTTCCATTTGGATGTTGGTTTCTGTCCCTTTTTTACTCTTTTTTTTCTTCTTTTTTTGTAGTCATGTTAACCACCTCAGCCTCCAATACCAGAATATCCCATTCCTTCCCTTTCTCTGTTTGCTTTCTGTAACTGTGTAAGTAGAAGAACTTTTTACTGTATATTTTGATCTATCCTATTATCTTCATTTTATTAACGGCTTTGCCACAACTGTCCTTATTAATTTTCTACAGCCTTTAATGTTTTCCTATACACTGATCACTATTTTCTTTCCCTGGGCCTTCAGGTATTCGATAAAGCGTATCTTTTTCTCTTAGCACTCTTTGATTTGTGTTATTTATGCCCACGCTCCGCTTGATACCTGATGTATTTTTACTAAGTAGCGTTATTGTGCATGCATCGTTTGTCTTTACTAAGTGTATCTATCTTGTACCCATCAGGTTGGCTTAAGGAAGCTTTATTTTTACTCTGTTTTCACTGTGATTACAAGCGCAGCAGTATTACCTTCTTTCATGGATTCACTTTTACCTTTATGTCTTCAAACATATCCTCTGTGTTACTTCATACCAAGAAAACCACTGTGTTGTTATTTATTTGCAGAGTTGAATGTGAGCGCTGTTTGGAATTATATGTGTGCATCTACCCGTTCTTCCAGTCTCATTACTGCACCTAATGTACTCCGGGCTTTACCTAGGTAATAAAAATCTCCCTTTTCTTATTAGTACTTTGGCCTTTTTATACTATTCTTTTATTTGCTCAGTCAGTTTATAGTCTACTTGCCCTTTCTTTGTTGAGGAATTATAATAGGTTTCTGTAGCTACAACAGTTTGCACTTGGAAACATCTGCAATCTCAGTCCATAAAGACTTAAGCTGATGGAGGTTTCACCTGATCCTGATAACCAATAGTGGTAAGTAGATCTAATAAAGACACATACAGTTAGCAAATTACATGTTTTCTACTGTTTGCATTACGCATTTATGCCCGATGATACTTGGCCGTACAAATGGCTATGGTAACCTTAGATAAACTTGCTTCGCAACGCACCGGAACCTGACGATTCTCGTATTGCAACGCATCCCGATGCCAAGGAGATGGGTACTGACTTGCTCCCCATTATTCTTCGGAAAATGCTGTTCTAATCCCTTTAAAAGGGGTAAAAACATTTGGTATGGAGATCCATCCAATGAGAAGAACTGTCTAAAGAAGCAGCAGTCTTGTGTCAGAAAGACCGTGGTATTTCAAAGAGCATGAAAGACCTATTATAGCTGTTCAGTATCACTCTTCCGTATTACACAGCTGAAGTTTGAGATCGCTGTATGAGTCTCTCATGTGAGCACTGTTATTAATTCCAATACATGTTCAGTAATGCTGCTGAAAAACTACTCTGTTTCCTATTTCTGCTGAATTTATTTTCTACGATCTCTGGGAGATGTATTCCATCGAGTTTTTGTGTTACCTTTGCTGCAAAAAATGTTCTGCCATAAGATTTACGGATTTCTAGATTGTAAGGCTTTCTGCAGTATTATTTCAAAACGCTTTCTGCTGAAAATTCAAAAAAAATTGAACTTCAGCAGCGTTTTCTTTTCTGCAAGTGAAGTTGTGATGAAATGTGAAACCGGTATAAAAATAAACCATATTTTCGTGCACACGTAAAATTCTGCTTTCTGGAAAACAAAGTAAGAAAAATGTTGGATGTTAGAAGTATTTTCACCAGCCTCGTTTTTCACAAAGTGCAGGCGACGCAGAGATATTTTCCCAGTCGGTGTAGGAATGTGCCTTAGACAATGGCTGGTTGTTTATTTTCTCTCTCCAGCGTTGCTTCTTAGAGTAACCAACTCCAGCAATTGTCACTTGCTGTTTTCCAAATGGAGCATAAAACTCTTGGCACTTTAGAGACAAACACTCCGTATTTTGTCCCTGAAACTCTCCTGTTTCCATTTCACCCGTTTCAAAGTCTACGTAAGTTCATTGCTCTCCTTAAACTTATTTGACGCTGTCTTTGGTATGGATCATTGCTATGGATCACTGTTCACACATCATTTATTTATGTCTCTCATATATTCCTAGCAGCAGCGCTTCCCTCCCTCCCTCCCTCTCTCCATCTCTCTTTTTCTCTCCCTTTTTGGAAAAAAAAAAAGGTGATCTTACTGTGCTGACAATCCTGTTTTTAACACTCTGTGAGAAATAATGTTTCTCTTAAGCACATCAGTGTTGTGCCATGGTTTGACCATCAGATTTAAACATAGTTGAAGATTTTAATTCCCTTTTTATGTGCTCTCTGGCTGCCCAGTGTATCCTATTTTACTTTTAATAGACGGAAAGGTTGTCTAACGTCTTTTTTTATCCTTATTTTCTTTTGGGCGTATTTACTAGTCTTTAAACATTAGGATCGTCGGTTCCATTACTCCGCAGATTTTATGTGCCCTTTGTTGCAGTGAACTGAAAGCGCCTTTTAAAATGTTAACAGCTATTTGCAAGGTGGGCTTTGTGGCGTTGGTTGAGTTTGTAATGGTAGAACTAACCTTGCTTGCTGAAATGTTTCCTGGTGTAGCAGACCGTGCACCGTGCAGACGGTGGGATGAGGGAAACAGCTCATAATCTCAAGAGACACTAGAGTACATCCATAAAGTGCAACGCACTGCTGCGAAGAAATCCCAGAGCTCGGAACGAGATGGTTTCAGAGCTGGAAACATTATGTCATGTGTAAGGTAATTGAGGACCCAGGCTTGGCACTATAGGATATCATGTGGATATCTTAGTACTTTTGGCACTATTTCAGTCATCTCCAGCACAGCACTGCTACGGAACATCTGCTCTTCCTTTCCTATCCATTTCTAATCTGTGGGATTAATGCGGTACGCTTGAAGAGCTGCTGTGCAGGCTGTGTTCCGTGTGATTGGGAGGGTAATCTGGATTTGTGCAAGCGGGTGTGTGTTTTAAAAGAGTTGAAATGGCAGTTCTGGGAAACACATTTTCCACCATGACGAACTGCCACCTATAGCTGACATGGCCCTGCCCCACTGCAGACTCTTCTCGCAGCTGCTGGACAAGCCAAGAGCCAGACCTTCGCCTGCACTTCTCCGAGTCCAGAATCATAGAACATAGAATGGTTTGGGTGGGAAGGGACCTTAAACATCATCCAGTGCCACCCCCTGCCCTGGGCAGGGACATCTCCCACCAGCCCAGGTTGCTCCAAGCCCCGTCCAACCTGGCCTTGAACCCCTCCAGGGATGGGGCAGCCACAGCTTCTCTGGGCACCCTGGGCCAGGGGCTCACCACCTGCAGAGTGAAAAATTTCTGCCTCAGATCTCATCTCAGTCTCCCCTCTGTCAGTGTAAAACCCTTCCCCCTCGTCCCACGGCTCCCCTCCCTGCTCCAGAGTCCCTCCCCAGCTTTCCTGGAGCCCCCTTAGGGACTGGAAGGGGCTGGAAGGTCTCCCCGGCGCCTTCTCTTCTCCAGGCTGAACCCCCCCAGCTCTCTCAGCCTGTCCTCACAGCAGAGGGGCTCCGGCCGTCGGACCATCTCTGTGGCCTCCTCTGGCCCTGCTCCAGCAGCTCCATAGCGGGACTTGGCTCACCGGCTAAGCTTGATGTTCAAAATCTCCTTCTACCTATCAGTCGTGCAGATTCAACTGTAGTTGTTCGAACAAACATTTTTTTCTTTGCTTTTACACAGTCACCATTGCTAAATTCCCAGAGTCCGTGGGGCAGCTGGCAGCACTGCTGCGCAGTCTGGGTCGATGTAGTAATTGCAAACACATTACCCAACTAATTCTCTACTACTTTCCACAAATTGAGGAAACAATCACGGTAGCTCTGAGTGTAAATAATTATTAGCTAAGCATTTACCAGATGATTTGTGTAAATACATCTTAGCCTGTGGCTTTGTGGACAACACTTTGCTCCCCTTTTTCAACAGCGTGTAATCAATTAAGTAGGCCAATGCTGTTGATTTGCATTCTAACATTTTCAAAACAATGGGATAATCATTAGCATGTGCATGTGATGATGGTACATATTTTGGCTATATTTGGTAACATTTTGACTAGAACTTATTGTCAGTAAACATGGATGAGAGTTTGATACCAGGAATAAAGTAGCCTTTCTTTTCACTATACTGCTAATGAATCACTGCGTCTATATTTTCCGAAGTCAGTGGAGTGTCTTCAGTTTACGCCAGAGGAGGGTCTGTCCTATAAGCTCTTTCTTCAGTTGCTTCCTTTGAGATCAGCCATCTGCTTCAGACAGAAGATGTCAGAAACAATTACTATGCTGCAGCAAAGTGTTTTCTTAAGTACTCCAGATTTATTTTTGTTACGGCTAATCATAAAAGGAAATGTGCAGGAGCTAAATCAAATAGAGAGGGATTCAGAGGCAATAAGTATTTTGAAGCGTTGGATAACACTGTGAAGTTGACATTCAGGTTGTGTGTGTTTGTGGGTGCCCACATATTGTAAAACAGGACAATTTATACACACACAAACTGCACAAGTTATAAAAGCGTAACATTATTTTTCTTTCATGGTTCTACTGACGCGAGAAAAACAACACTTCAGATTGGCTATCACAGCCAATGGTGTCATCCGCCGTTACTCTTATAAAACGTGCCTCCGCGCGGAGCAATGGAATGTAATTTAGTTTATGCTCTTGTCTTATGCTTTTTTCTGTGTAAGAAGAAAGATATGTTCTTAGCCACAGGTAAGCAAAAAAACTGGCATATTTTCACGGATCTTTGGCTTCAGATTCAGTGCTGCCATTTGGAGAGGGTTGCCCTCGGGCTCATGCTGAATGAAGGGGCCAAAGCGGGCGTCTTCTGGCCATGGCTTTGTCCTGGGAAAGACAGAGTGGTCACCAGTCTGTTAACAGACATCCGTACAGCACGAACCGAAAGGCGAATAATGATCTTCTTTTACTTTCTTATACTTTTATCCCTACGGTGTGTTCGCCTTTTACAATACAAACCAGATGAAAATGTACCCTGAATATTAGTCTCTGAAATTTCAGCTGTTTGTACCACTCAAAGTAGCAGATTATAACAATACTTTTTTTAAATGATTGTATCTGCCTGTATCCTTTGACTAGGCAGGATAACTGCTGCTGACTAGCAGCTTCATGACAACGGCCATGTTCTTGGTGACAACCACCTCCCATATTGTGATTACTCTATTTTTCCACTCTAGCACTTCAGCATTGCCCAAAATTCTGTATGATACAGGTAAGAAACTGTAAAGCTGAGCTGGTTTCTGTGACTCAGAGGAAAAAATGCACAGTTTTCTAAGAACATTAAATTCTTCAGCTTTACTCTCCGTTGAAGTGGTTGGACACAATTCTCTACATCATCAAAATTCTGTTTGGCAGGCTATGGCTTCTCTTCCAGAGATATTTACCTGCCCTTCCTCTTCTCTTCCCTCACTTTCCGTCTTCTTTGAGTTGATATCTAAAAACAATTTTAGTTTCTGATACAATAAATGGCCATAGAATTTTCGAAAGGTAGTCTCACTCTCAGGATGGTTCGTTTAGGAATAGTGATATTTTTGCCTTTTTCTTTTTTCATGCATCCTCAAGTAAATCATCGAGGTCTAATAGAAGTAGATGAGTAGCTGACAGGTGGAAAAGATCAATCTGGTCAGTAGTCGGTGGTTCTCAAATATTTTAAGCAAGGCTTCAGCATCTGTTTGGTCAAGTTCCAGATCTGCTTTAGCAAATTCCGAAGAAGTCAGTTGTATCCTTGCTCATTTGTCTCAGAAGCATTTTGGAGCTCACTGTTCAAGCAGTACATACTGAACTTTAAGATTAATTATCTTTTTCTTCGTGTCTTTATTCACCTCTTCAATCATTTGATCTTCCTAAGATGTCTAGAGATCCATTCCGAGCCTCCATTTTTAAGATGGATGTGGTTATCTGGGAAATGCATCATTTGCGCATTTAGGAGACAGTTAAATAGCATGCACAGCTCAGCCTATATGCACAGAAGTCCAGGGAGTCATAGCGTGGTTGAAATTCAGGTGGAGCATCCTGTCCCTTTCCCTCGATGCCCATATTAATCCCAGAACAACTTCCATCATGACAATGTAAGCATTTCAAAATGCCGTTAGGTTTCCATTATTGCTATCTCTCAGGAAAGTAAGGCAGACGCTTCGTTTGAGTCTATGCATCTTTCGTGAAAATGAGTAATTATAGCAGACTGCATCCAAATGACCTTGGCGGATGTCAACACCAGCACTGCGGATGCATTTAAGTGCCTTTCGTAAGTGGGAGTCATCAGCGATGCAATTACCCAGTAGTCGAGGAAGGAATTCTTTTCATGCTAAGCGAACGTTACAGGACTCGCTGAGCCTGTCTGTGCGGTTACAAGGGTATCTTGCCATTACTCCTCAGGCAGATCCCCGATGCCAAATCCTGCGTGTTTTTTCCAAAGCTTCATCATGGAGTTTTTAACAAAGGTAAAGAGAAGGTGAAAGATAGTCATTCCGTCATCCTGACAACAATATTTTGAAATACAGTAAAAACAACCTATGGAAGGTACAAACCTTTATAACATGAGTATTTATTTTAATGGAACATGCAATATAGACAATTCTGGAAGATGGATTCAAACTACTTCTGTCTTGTTTGGGAGTGCTTCCCATTTGTCTCAAGAAAGGAGATCACTTTTTTGTTTCCCAGTTAGAGATGGGTTAACTTAAAAATATTTTGAAGTTGAGCTTCACAGGATAAAGCATGAAAAATTGTACATTCATCCTAATGCATCCGGGCCAATTTCATCCATAAATCATGATTAGAATTCTCACAAGACTTCGGCTCACTCAGGTTTACAATATATCTTGATTCAGCTATGATGAGGATATTTTATGACATTACACACCCTTGACTGGCACCTTTCCTGTGTAAAACATCAAAGCTGCAACCTTCATTTTTAGTATTTTCTTTTATCCTAGCTTTAATAATCTGAGTTTGAGCAGTAATTATTTTTATATATGTACATGATTTACTTAAGTCATACACGTTGTCCGTTATTAACACTACCACAGAGGTATAAGGTCAGGCTTGTCTGAGATTGCTTGTCCTCGTAAAAAACGGTCTTACCCACAGTCTATTTTTAGTCACAACGACGTACAATGAGCATTGTAGCTGGAGCTTAATTTCAGCTATCAGAGATATTTGCAGCACTCTTCAGCGCACGGTTTGTCAGTCTTTGACCCCGGGACCAGAACAGACATGGGCCATGAGTCAGGTGAACCATCCAACCTGTGCGGAATCCCACTCAGCCTGCCTCTGCAGTACAAGTAGTTTCCTCTCGTGAAGGGGAATATTAATTAATTAGATATCCTATCAGAAAAATCACCCCCCCGCCAACTGTTGTTTCCCAATGTCTTAATATCCCTACACAGTGGTATCAGAAGCCATGGCAAAAGCATCGCTAAACATATGGGAAGCTTATCAATGGCGTTCTGTGAAATTTAGGAGCTTTTAAGGAGCTGCCTAAAAATAATTGCTTGTAGGCTAAACACTTACTTTAAATGCTGTGTTTGATGTCTGCCAGGATAAAGGGGTAGACTGCATATGTTGTTGCTGGCCAGAATATGTATGAGCTAGATGTGGATTAGAGAGGAGCAATGAGTACGAACCAAGGGCTGCTTATTCTTCAATTTTGGAGGTGGATTTTTCTTGTGAATTGAGCATGCTGATAACCTTTCCGTGCTTGTGTTTCAGAGCCCTTCTATCTTCTGGACCCAAATTGCTCAGCTACAACTGCGCATTTTTAAAACTTAATTTTGCAAAATTGGCACTGTTATGGTTATGTGACTAATACTGATAATTACGGGTAGATAAATGCAATGTGAATTACTTAGTGCTACTTTAGTCGGTGGTTTTCAGAAGAGGATTTTAAGTATGTAAAAGGAATCATCTGACACATTAAATTAGACTGATCCACGCATTTTAGGTTTCATCAACTGCAGAGATACGGGTGAACAAAATGTCTTTAATGTGTAAAGTAAGACTGAGTTGACATGCACACTCAACACTGAAAGGTCCCTGAATAACTCCAAGAAAATCAGTAGAATCCATTAAAAAAAAAGAACAAATTTAGTGGATATGTATATATAAAAATTATATAAATAAATAAGACCTGCTTGAAGGGAGTCGATGTGACTTCTGTAAAGGGAAAATTTGCTTCTTGCAGATTTTGAAGAGGTCAAATGTGTTTAAAAGTGATCTTGTTGATAAAGCGTACGGGATTTCTTCTGTACTTCTAGGAACATCCCTCACCAAAAACTTTTAAGGAACTTAGGCAGTCATTTTGGAAGATTCCCCCCCAGGTTAATCATTATTTAAATTGACTAGTAATTATTTTTTAAAGTGACTAAATGACAGGAATACACCTTTCTTGCAAGGAGGGAGATCACAGTGCAGTGTTGCAAGGGGTGTATACTGGAACCTGTGCTGTTCAAAACAGCCATAAATGACCTAGGGAAAGACGATGAGCCATGAGATGGGAATATTTGCTGATGATACAAAGTTATTCACAGCAGTGACGGTGAGAGAACACTGAGTAATTACAGAAGAACATGATGAAGCTGAATGACTGACTAACAAAATGGTATATAAAATCCATTGCAGGTAAATATCAAGTGATGCACATGGGAGAAAACATCTTAATTTCACATATGAAATAATCATAAAATCATTTAGGTTGGAAAAGACCCTTGGGATCATTGAGTCCAACCATCAACTCCACTCTACAAAGTTCTCCCTTACACCATATCCCTTAACACCACATCTAAACGAGTCGTAAACACATCCAGGGACGGGGACTCCACCACCTCCCTGGGCAGCTTATTCCAGTGTCTGACCACTCTTTCTGGGAAGAATTTTTTCCTAATGTCCAGCCTAAACCTACCCTGCTGCAGCTTGAACCCATTCCCTCTTGTTCTATTGCTAATGACCTGTGAGAAGAGACCAGCACCAACCTCTCTACAATGGCCTTTCAAGTAGTTGTAGAGAGCGATGAGGTCTCCCCTCAGCCTCCTCTTCCTCAAACTAAACAGTCCCAGCTCCTTCAATCGCTCCTCATAAGATTTAATGAACTCTGAGGTGACTATTACCACTCCAGATTGAGATCTTGTGGCAACAATACTAGATTGTCTCAGGACAGTATCAGCTCTGTGCTCAATAGCAGTCAAAACCCCATACCAACTACTATTAATTACTGAAAAAGAAATAGAAAATCAATCAAAGAACCTTATTATCCTGCTGACCACACTGTGAATACTGCAGTCCATAATGGTCCCCTCTTCTGAGATAGATTATTTTGCAATTTGAAAGTCAGGAAAACAAGGACAGGACAAGAGTAACAAAAAGTATAGAATGTCTTCCCTTTGGAGAACAACTAAGTAGGCTAGGACCCTTCATTTAGGGAAAAAAATGGTAGTTTAGAGGGGACATGTTAGAAATATATCAAATTTTGAGTGACAAGGAAAAAGTGAACATGGATGATTCATTCCATGTTAGGACAAGGGGTAATGGTTTTAAACTAAAAGAGAGTGAATTCAGACCAGATATAAAGAAGAAATTTTTTACAGTGAAGGAACAATGAAGTTGCCCAGAGAGGTGGTAGATGCCCCATCCCTGGAAATAGTCAAGGTCAGGTTGGATGGGGCTTTGAGCAACCTCATCTAGTTGAGGATGTCCCTGCCCATGGCAGGGGGGTTGAACTAGGTGGCTGTCATGGTTTGGGCTGGGTTGGCCAATGACAAGATGACAGATGCTCTCCCCCACCTCTCACTCAAAGGAGAGGAAGAAGAGAGGTAGAGAGATTTACAAGTTTAGAAAAAAATTCAACTACTTTAATCAAAATATTAATAATAAGATAAAAAGGAAATAATGAAATAGATACAGTATATACAAACATACACAAAACTGCATCAGGCTCCCAGGGGGATGTCACTGGCAGGCACTGGGGAAGTTCCAGAGTGGACTCAGTGGCAAATGGGAACTGGAATGCACTGACCAGGATCAAAAGGCAGATGAGCTGATGGGTTCCTCCAAAGACATCAGCCATTGAAGAAGCAGGCCATTGTAAAGGAGCCAAAGACAAAGAGCCAGCCTGGCCCCTTTGGTCCCTCAGCTTTTATACCGAGCATGGCAGATGGGGTGGAACGCCCGTTTGGTCAGTTTGGGTCCTCCCCACAGGTGTGACCCCTCCACAGGGTAAACAACCACCTCAGCTGGCCCTGGTTGCCACAGACACAGGTGTGAGCATGGGTCTCTCACTGAACAGAAAGTTCAGCCCAAACCAGGACAACGTCCTTTGAAGGTCCCTTCCAACCCCATCCATTCTGTGATTCTATGATCCATTCTCCCTTCCAACGCGAGAATAAGGGGCCTCTGAAGGACAGTTTAAATATATATAAAGTAGGTATTTTTCACTCAGTGGGCAGGAGACCTGTAGGACTTCTTGCTGCAAGAGATTGTGCATGCAGGCAGTATCAAAAGAAGCATGAAAAAGGACTTGGAAGAGAAGTACATTAAGGGTTGCTGAACAGGCAAAGCACAACAAGCTCAGAAAATCACTCAAGCTAAACATATTTGGACTCTGGGAAGTGGTGGCGACGAAAGACTCACGTGTGCTTCCCTTTTTTACTCTGCGAGCAACAGCTTAGAGCCACAGAAGGAGACAAGGGTACTAACTAGGCCCTTGGTCAACACCGGTTCAGCCATTCTTGTTTTCCCATGTTGTGAACTGAGCTCATTAGGTACCTTGCCTTCTGGCAGTCAGTTCCCTGCATCTGGAAAGATGCAAAAGTGTGTTGTATCATCCCTTGGACCTGAAATGCTAGCAGGTTTTCTGAAGGCATACTTGATTTAGACACATGGTCTCTACAGACTGCACTAATGCCAGTGCTTGCTTTTAAAACGGAGGTGATTCCCTTCTCTTACGCAACTTCAGTGATTATGGCATTAAGTCAGAAGTGGGAGAGCGCAGGTCCACGTCTCTTCTTCCTCGAAAGGATGTACATCTACCAGCACTGGCAGATTTGAAGACAGTAAGTCTGGTGTGAGATATGTTGCATCAACTGGGCACGTGAAATTTATCTTGCTACCCTTACATACAGTGCCTTGAGGACTCACCATAAGTAGGGTGTAGAGGAGCAATTTGAATGTGAATGAAAACTCATAACTTACACATAAAGTCACAAACTCCTCGCAAATAACTTAAACTGAGTGGTAGGAATCCGCAAGGATGGAATCTCAAAAAGTAAGGGGAGAGACAGCTTTGTCTGTCAACACAGTTGTGAATTTTTGGTAGGCCTGTAAACTTCATGCTGCATTTTGAGGAAGAAACAAATCGGCTGAACACAACAACATCATACACTGCATAAAATCTTGTCACTTCAATGCATTCTCTCGAAGAATTAAACACGGGAAATTAAAGACCTGTCAATTATTCAATTAGGCACTATTGCCAGGCAATCTTTCATGAAATTTAAGGGAGAGAAGATATACGAGAAGATATACGAGAAGATATACGAGAGAAGATAATACGTCTACTATTGAAAACAACACCCTAGGAAACGATTTTTAAAGCTGCATACTAGGCTAGCAGTTCAATATGATGTGTATAAATACATGCATTATTAGAATGTTTCCCATTAATGTCTTTAAAATGCGTATAATATTGGCAGTTCACACGATGTGGTGCATAAATAGTTATGTGAAATCACAGGCTACAACTGTTAAAAGGGCTTATAACCTTATCAGTTTTAAGTTAAGTATGTATAATAAATACTTGTGGAGTTTAAAAAAGCGTTTATGCTTAGATTTATGCTCTACTTCGAGACAATAGCTCAGTCGAGGTGCCAGCTATCTCTAGAGTACAAGCTGTGTTGAAATACCCTATGAACGGAACTCAAATCTATTGCTCTCCTATCAGTTCTAACCACCCAAATCTTGGTAATTCTTTTACAAAAGATGTTCTGTCCTTCATGTGAAGTTATTTTATATCATTGCTACAGGAAACACAGGTGAAATAGTTGTATTTTGGGAACTTAGTCATAAATGCTATTATGATAATAATGAGAAAGTATTGATTTGTTGGCTGTCATAAATTTCACAACGATAATTCTGGAATTTGGAAATCTCAGCCTGGACTAGTTACAACTTCAAATGTTTCTTGACCTTTGCAACAGACAAATTTTTAATCTGTTTTCTTAGAGGCATGCATAAATATAGTATTTCTATGCTATAATTTTACTAAATACGCCTTACTAATTATTTATAAATATCTAAAAATTGATTATGAGTCTGGACCAGCCTGGAAAGGTGCAAGAAGATTACAAAATGTTTCTTATCCAGAAAGGCAGTGGGAAGTAGATTATGGGAACTAGACTAGCAACTGAGCTTGAGTTTACAAAAACTTATGAAAAGTGGGTTTTCCTCTCTCTTTGGTCTTTAAAACCATTTTGCCTGAAGAGAAAATGAGTAGTAGAAGATAGGACTGTTGATATTTGGGACAAGATGTAGATCTCTGTTCAGTGACGTATTTGGCAGAATTTTTCCACGTAAATGTGACCAACTCACTCCATCACTTAGCACCTCAGTTCCCTGTCTCCCGCTTCTCCTTGGTCAGTCTCGTGGCTCTAAGCTCTTTGGGGAACTGAATTCTTGGTTGAGATTTCCATATGGTCTTATAACGCAGACAGCACTTTGTCGGGAATTTGGATTCAGGTTTGTGTCAGATTTGGTTTCAGTCTAGGTGTTCTTGTAACCATTGTCAAAGCTTGGTAGCAACTGGATGACATGCATTTTTTCTTAGCGGCTGCACTACAGCTGTCTTTTGTACAGAAACAAAGTGACACGATTTCTCTCTCCTTTCATCCAAAAATGTAGTTTTGCCTTTTTGTTTGTGGCTTATGCTTTACTATATGTGCTGTGTGCTCTGGTGATAATGATGACATTAAAGCTGGTGAGGAGTCTGGAGCACAAGTCTGGTGAGGAGCGGCTGAGGGAGCTGGGGGTGTTCAGCCTGGAGAAGTGGAGGCTGAGAGGAGACCTTTTCGCTCTCTACAGCTCCCTGGAAGGAGGGGGTAGCCGGGGCGGCCGGTCTCTTCTCCCAAGGAACAGGCGATGGGACAAGAGGAAATGGCCTCAGGTTGTGCCAGGGGAGGTTTAGGATGGATACACCGAAAGGGTTGTCAAGCGTTGGCACAGGCACAGGGAAGTCGTTGAGGCACCATCCCTGGAGGTATTTAAAAGATGGGTAGACGTGGTGCTGAGGCACATGGGTTAGTGATGATTTTGTCAGTGTTACAGTAATTGTTAGACTTGATGATCTGAAAGGTCCCTTCCAACCTCGACAGCTCTATGATTCTGTGATTGCTTAGTGTGATCACAAGAATAATCACCAAATTATTTGGTGTCAGAACCTTGCAGAAAGTGAGAGAAGGTTGACTTAGCAATGGTTGACAGGGACTGGGACGTTCTGTAAACCTTTTATACCAACCAAGAATCATCAAGCACGGGTTATGAAAAATCACAGACATGGAGCAAAAATTGTGAGACGTGCTTCACCAATGTCACGAGCAATGCGCTTGCTGCCTTATTCCATTAATCAACTTCCTCTCAACTCTTCTAATACTGTAAAGTGCAATATAGTATAAACAGTGATTTATTTCTACATGGCAATATGCTAACTACTGATATATCAATTTAATTTCTTCCTTGCTATTATGGAGAGTCTTACCGTGACTCCTGAGTTAAAGAATTCGATTTTGCATTTAAATCAGGTATTGAACATCTTTGCTTTATTTGAGCAATAATACACATTCTTCACAAAAATTACAAAATTTATTCTTTGGGCAAAGAGCTGAAGTCATTAATTAACTTATGTTAATTGCACACTGGGTTCTTTAGGAAATTTAGCATCTGTATTCATCCTTTCTTTGTCGCTATGGATAATAGCAAAGCAATAGAGAATCTTTGTATGTATCTATAGAGTTAAAATGGGTTGAAATCTCATCTAAATTCTGCCCACATGGTAACCAGATTAACTTATTAATTATTGTTATGTTTGCGGTAATTGTACAGGCAACGGGTATTCAGCAAATTGTTAAAGAGGGCTATCGTGACAGCAGAACTAAGGTGAACAGCCTCTTGTTCACAACTGGCCAGACCAATAATAAAAAAAATACTTATTTTTAATAATTTGCATTTTCACTTAGCTAAGGATAGCATATAATAGCATTCATTCTCGATTTCTTTTTAATTCCTTACGGAAGGAAAAATAGAGTACTAAGGCAAGGATATGTATTAATAATTTAAAGAAGTAAAACTTTACAGAAATTTTGCAATTAATTGCATAGTAAGGATTCAAGGCTTCCAAATTAAAGTTAATTTACCCTTACAAGAATTCTAATCATTTTAAAATCAGAAGTGTGAGATTAAAGCCACCTCACAGTCTTAATTTGATCCAGCAGTGGTACCTAGTGAGGAAAAATTTATCTATATAATAAAAAATACGCCATTAAAAACCAGCTAAATCTAATCTGGGGTTTCAAACTTTAAAATGTATTTTTCATAACCATATGGTTATTACCTCATGTCACTATAAAGCTGAGATAAGGTTATTGCATGTAGCATCTTAATATATATTTTATCCGGGACTTATATACATAATTCATATTTATTAAAATAGTTTATTAATATGTCCAAGGTGAGTCAGTTGACCCTGAAAACCACCATTTTAGGATTTCTAACTGAAGCTAATAGGACTACTCGTCTGGTGCCATTAATGTAGCCAATGTTACAAAGATCAGAGTTAGCACATCAAACATGCACTGGGATTTTCTCTCCCTCTCTGTCTTGCTGTTTCTCCTCCTCTGTCAGTGCAGACCTGGTGCAGATCGTAAGGCCAAGGCAAGACGGTGAGGCCTACCAGGACAAGACAGAGCTTACGACTGAGAAATAGAACCTGTTCCTGTAATTCTCAATACTCATTTATTTTACTTGTAAATGACTTTGGAAAACTGCATAACTTTTCATCAAAGTCCAGAGTGTTCCATAGGAAGTCTGTCCATTGTCCATTGCCCCATCCCTGGAGGGGTTCAAGGCCAGGTTGGATGGGGCTTTGAGCAACCTGGGCTGGTGGGAGGTGTCCCTGCCCAGGGCAGGGGGGTTGGAACGAGATGATCTTTAAGGTCCCTTCACACCCAAACCATTCTATGATTCTATGATAGGGATAAGCCTATTGCTTATACAACAATATATCAAAAGAACAAGGTTGCATATTTTTGGGTGTAGTCCTGTAGATCTCTGACCAGATCCTTTGTAGGCAAAAGAAAACACAGGGAGAAAAACTAAAGCCAGCAAGTCACCAAATATATATTTAATGAGTATTGTCATCCTATATTAATAATTATTCAGATGATATTCTTGCGTTTAGGTGGGCAATGGCTGGA
This sequence comes from Larus michahellis, assembly GCF_964199755.1. Taxonomy (NCBI): domain Eukaryota; kingdom Metazoa; phylum Chordata; class Aves; order Charadriiformes; family Laridae; genus Larus; species Larus michahellis. The sequence continues at coordinate 84,184,167 of NC_133900.1, read as the reverse complement.
AAGAAGAAGATGAGAGGCAGAGTTTTAGCTCAGTGCTCCTCCCATATGAACTGGTGCAGCTCGGTCAGTGCCAGAGCAATTTTTGATTCCGAAGCGGCTGTGACAATCCTGTCGTCGTCCACCTCAGGCCAGCTCTCAGAGAGGATACTCCTTTTCATTAAAGCTTCTTGTTTCTTACTTTCTCTTTTGTTTCTGAACTTTGGAGGGCATCCTAGAGTTAAGAGTTGATATTAATCTAATCTTGGCATTATTATGAGGATAGAATATTTGAGTGTTCACATTCATAATTAATGACAAAGGTGTCTAAGAGGGCACTATGCTTAATTAATGATTCCTGCACTTTGAAAGCAAAGAAACTGCCTTTGAAAGGACATGTGGCATCAAAGCCTCTAAGACCTACTGTTGTTAAGGCAATAAGAACAGAAAGAAAATTATCAAAGTGTGGGTGTGCACATAAGTGGATAATGATGTGGGCAGGCTCTGGCTTCTGGCATCCGCTTAGTGACTGTGTTTGAGAGGAGGTTGTAGAGACGTGGGGACCAGTCTCTTCTCCCAAGGAACAGGTGATGGGACAAGAGGAAATGGCCTCAAGTTGCGCCAGGGGAGGTTTAGGATGGATAGTAGGAAGAATTTCTTCACTGAAAGGGTTGGCAAGCATTGGAAGAGGCTGCCCAGGGAAGCAGTGGAATTGCCATCCCTGGAGGTATTTAAAAGACGGGTACACGTGGTGGTGACGGACATGGGGTAGTGATGGTTTTTGTCAGTGTTAGGTTGATGGTTGGACTCGATGATCTTAAAGGTCTCTTGCAGCCTAGATGATTTTATGATTCTATGATCCTGGCACCATCCCTGGCCTCATGATGTGGATGGCTTTGTGAGGCTGCTCATCTCCCCTTTCTCCTTTTCCCATGTGAATCCGGTCTTGCAATCTCCAGCCTCCCAAAAATAAATTGTGTTGGAAGTCTGGAGAACCTAACCGATGTTATGAAAAATGAGCAACAAAGGCTCCTACGTTGTTTTCCCAGCTGGCAATGAACGCACTTGCTCATAAAAGATGAAAACTCAGAAAAGATAATGGAGAAGGAGATTAGGATTAGTTACCAATAACTAGATAAAGAGAAAAGAAGACATACTGGGTCTACCCTAGTAGTTTATGCTGTCTCAGCTACTTTGGTTATTTCCCAGCTGTTTTATGACATAGTCAGGCCAACAAAGCCCAAGCAGAGCTGTAGATATACCAGCTCTTGACACTTTAGCATATATTGCTCATTGAAATAAGAAATACCAGCAAAACCACTTCTTTTTGAATATAACTATATCAATATGAGGACAGTTTTAGCGGCAGAGCTATGGTAGTAAAATTAAATCAACTAAACTCTTAAACGCTAACAAGTGTAGGCAGAGAAAATCCACCAGGAAAAATAAGTAGACAGGGGGCTGGGGTTTGGGGAAGATGCAAGAGAAACAGGAAGGTAGTACAGATGGTTGCAAATGCTATTTATCGTGTGGCGTGTTGTGTTTTTTTTCTCAGCAGCTATTTCTTGTATTTATAATGGCATATAGCAGTGGAACTGATGGAAAAAGCAACCATGTAAAAACTCAAACGTGTAAAAATGTGTCTGCCATATGCTGAAAAGATAAAGTAAACTTCACTTTAGAAGCTAAAAGACCTGGAGAAATAATTTCTGAGCAAAGAAGAAAACTTTGTTTTTGTGCTGTGAATACAACTAAGCATCTAAAAATTGTGGGCACTCCATCAGCTGGGCTTCCCCTTGTGGGCTCTGTTTCAAAAAAACTAAGTATTTAGTATATTTGAATAGGCAACAGGATTTTTTTTCAAAGAGGAATGGTCAGTTCTCTTGGGATAGGTTGATACGTAATTCACTTCAACGTACTGTGACTACTACACAATAAGGTCTCATACGTGGTGTTATCTTCCCTCAGATACTCTGACTCTGCTTCTCCCCATGAGGAAAGATCATCTCTCTTATTATTTTTTTCCTCACTACAATCTTATTACCAGATAGAACAAGGCAGAAATACTGACCTGTGGTAGGGTGTTATGTTGTAGGTGCTCTTCATCTGAAGTGTAAACGTTCTTTTCTGACGGGTGGGACGTTACAGGAGTAGCAGTTTTTTCTTTATGTCTGTTCTGCGTGAGCCTAACTTCTGAGGTGCCATCATTCAGTCCATTCATAATTCGTACTTGAAAAAGATTTTATTTTTTAAAGCTAAAAAGTTGATGATATATTCATGAAAATTAATATTTTTACTTAAAAAAAATATGATTTCAAATGAAAACAAATACAAGTTCCTCAGGAAGAACCTTGGTGATACAACAAGGTCATCTGCGACCTCTCCCATGAGTTCATCTTCCTCTGTGTTTTTCATTGAAAGTAATTTTTGCAAAAACCATGGAATCATATCACAGAATCACAGACTGGTTTGTGTTGGAAGGGACCTTAAAGCCCACCCGGTGCCACCCCCTGCCCTGGGCAGGGACACCTCCCACCAGCCCAGATTGCTCCAAGCCCCGTCCAACCTGGCCTTGAACCCCTCCAGGGATGGGGCAGCCACAGCTTCTCTGGGCACCCTGGGCCAGGGGCTCACCGCCCTCACAGCCAAGAATTTCTGCCTCAGATCTCATCTCAGTCTCCCCTCTGTCAGTGTAAAACCCTTCCCCCTTGTCCCACGGCTCCCCTCCCTGCTCCAGAGTCCCTCCCCAGCTTTCCTGGAGCCCCTTTAGGGACTGGAAGGGGCTGGAAGGTCTCCCCGGAGCCTTCTCTTCTCCAGGCTGAACGCCCCCAGCTCTCTCAGCCTGTCCTCCCAGCAGAGGGGCTCCAGCCCTCCCAGCATCTCCGGGGCCTCCTCTGGCCCCGCTCCAACAGCTCCGTGTCCTTCTGCTGTTGGTGCCCCAGGGCTGGAGGCAGCACTGCAGGGGGGTCTCACAGAGCGGAGCAGAGGGGCAGAATCCCCCCCTCGCCCTGCTGCCCACGCTGCTGGGGATGCAGCCCAGGCTGTGGGGGGTTTCTGGGCTGTGAGTGCACATTGCTGGGGCACGTTGAGCTTCTCATCCACCAACACCCCCAACTCCTTCCCCTCAGAGCTGCTCTCCATCCATTTTCCACCTGGCCTGCTATTTGTGTGAAATCCTGTACTGTGTGAAATCCATTCAACAAAATCACAAGAATTCGGATGGAGCAGTAGAGCAAAGCTGCCACGCTCACAGACCAGAAGCAGGGAAAGGGGGAAGAGGGAAGTTGTTGCTGTCAGAAAGGCGGGCGTATGGCCACGGGAAACATCGAGTCATGAAGAAGGAGGGGGGTGGTGAAATGAGTCGGAGGTGGTGGGTGACGCGTTTATTCATTCTGTACACGCTGTGACTGTCCCAGGTCTAAGCAGCAGCGACAGACAGAGTAAGAGATCAGCGTTCCATCATTGAGCAGGGTGGGCATTAACTAATCTGAGGTGGTAGCTCCTGACCTTTCTGCCCCACGGCTCCCTTTTCAGCCCCTCGGTCCCTGCGAGGTACAGCTGTCGCTCGCTGCTTTCAGTAACAAGGACGGGGCAGGCCATCAGGACTTGCAGGTTGAAACCCCATTTGTTTTCCTCTCAAAAAGGCGCTTTTATCTCTCCCAATTCAGAAAACCAGTCGACAGCATTTGTTGTAGTGGTTTTGTCTTTCATATATCTCCAGGAACAATAAACAAGTTACGATGAGATCATCAGACCGCTTGCCGCTTGGGAAAAATGAATCTTTGTAAAAGAAACCTACCAAAAATGCTCTTTGTAAAGCCACTCCGTACAAAAATTGTTGTGTGAAATGAACAAACAGAGTTCCCTGCAGGTGAGATAGCTCTGGATAATTGAGATCTGACACATACTGCATATCTCTCAAAATAATTTAATCACAGTCTGATCAAAGTTTCATAAAACAGATAGTGCTTTACATTTGCTCGAGGCTCGTGACGGTTAATTATAATTTTGATTATACCACCATGCTTTAGGCTTCTTCATGTCAGAAGGATTGGTCCTTTTATTAGGAATAAGTATACTGGAGTTTACTTTTATTTTGCCTTGATGAATTGCCCCTAGAGGACAGGTACCTGGTGCCTACTCATTTGGGTGCATATGTTCAGTAATGACTTTGAATGACAAACACTGCGTAAATAATGTGGGGTTTTTTTTTATTTTAACTATGTCGCATCATTTATAGACTGATTATGTGTGCTTAGTCAAAATATACACAAATAAGACAGCTGTGCTCTACTTTTGTTTTACCAAACCTAGCAAGTATTTTATTTGCAATGAAGAAACTGAAGGGCCATCAAAGTTGCATACAACCATCTGCTTCTGAAATTAGTTTCATATAAGGGATTTAAGCCTTGGAGATGCTCTTCTGTACAGGAAACTGAAAGTGCTCCTTTTTTTTTTTTTTTTTTTAAAGTATGCGGTTGAATATTAAGTGTGTAGAGCATTATTAACAACACAGAGCTTATTCCTGTCTCTCCTCGTCTCGATTTTTGAGCACTGCCCTTCTACATGGCACGGGTATAGTTAGGGGTTGCGGATTGCTCTTCTACATGGCACGGGTATAGTTAGGGGTTGCGGATTGCTCTTCTACATGGCACGGGTATAGTTACGGGTTGCGGATTTCGCATGAGAAATAAATTGTACCACTGGTGCTTAGAAAAGTGCTGACTTCCTGATTAAATAATAAGCTCGCTGCTGAACGTGATAAGTAACATGGGGTAATAATAGCATAAACCATAATGTTGTTAAAGGCTGGTAGACGAGAGATCAGGTGTCAGAAAAAGCCAGTGGAGCCAACTGTGGTATCTGCTGTACCCAACTATTACTGCTGCGATACCAGCTCCGACTTGTTAGACCAGCAGGAAAACCCATTAAAGCCCCATATATTAAAGCATTCAAGATAGTCCTATGAAAGTAAAATGGGGCTTACCACAGGGCTGTTGACTTTATTGTGTACAACAGGATATTTGGGGAAGGTTCACTACAGAGACTTAGATTCTTAAAGTGGCAATTAGGCTACAAAGTCCAAATTAAGCGTTACTGGCGTTCAAAAAATCCCCTTTCAGCTGCTGCGTTTCCTTTGTGATGCCTAACGTCCCTCAGCACTGGTTTTCCTGCCAGGACATGTATAGAGCTGCCTAAATCTCTAATTACCTGGGTTTTGCTGTATCCTTAGTCTGTGAGGGATGTAAAAATAAGGCATTTTCTCATTTTATCTAGCTTGGACCACGTGAGCCAGGAGGTGTGATCGGAGTGTGCTGTGCGTGTACTTGTGATTTCATGCCTTAGAAGGCAATGACTGAGAAACAGAGAAAGAGCTGGAAAATGCTGTGAGGGAAAAGGAAGGAGTGGGTGAGGACGGATACGCTTCTCTCCAAAGGCCACAATTAGATGAGTTGTCTGGGCCACAGGAGAGCCAGACCCAAACCCCTGCTTTGAAACAAAGGCTTTAGCTTTGATGTGCCACCTTCGAAAACACCCTACAAGTACAGTGGGTATCCTGCCATATAACTCTCTTTCAACCTTTTTTAGTGTCGTTGCTTTATATTGTATAAAGTGCATATGTTTTTGCTGGGCAATGGGAGACTTCTACAATTCATTGGCTAAAGAAATGAGCTAATGCTGAAACGCAGACTAATTAGTTGTTAGTCAAGGTTCTGAACTGGTTATCTTAAATTCCTAAATATTTCTAAGTATTCCTAAATATCCCAAGTCCTTTCTCCAATGACTGCCCTACACAAAGAGGAACAGCTTCAACAGAAAAGACTCAACAGGCCTGTACCGCGGCTGCTGTGGGATGACATGTTTAGGGACAACCAAGCCTTTGGAAGGGAGAAGAAGAGACTGGATCCTGACTCCCTGAATGATCAGGTGCTCTGAAAGAGATGGGAGTGTTTCTTAGTTATTTTCAAAAACTCGAGAATGGTTAGGTTGGGCAAGAAAGCTTAATTTGTTAGAACGCGTTCTTTGACAGCTTGGCTTTAGGATTGTTCTGGGTGTTTTGTCCAATTGGACTTAAACATCTGTTTCTCTAGGGTCATAGGAACCCACTTGTCAATGCCACTGTTGGAGTGTTTCTGAAAGTCCCAATTCTTGGGTTAGATGAGTTTTATCTTAATAAAATGACAGTTTAGGCTGTGTAGCGTATTTCTTCGTCAGCAGCTGTGTTATGTGGTGGATTCTGTTAAATTCTGGAAGTTTGTAAAACCCAGGGTGATATTTTTGTGTATTACTCTCTAAAAATGATAGCCATATTTTTTGTTTGTTTGTTTGCTTTTAATTTGGGAACATGTTTTCCCTTCTCTGTGATACTCATTGCTAAAATTTCAAAACTTGTATAGTCCTCTGAGAAATTCATATAATTTAACCACATGAAGTATATCATATGGTCATTGATAGTATCACATCCGCAGAGAAAATTCTGGGGTTCATTCCCTCTTCTATAGGACACATATACATTAAAATGGATTTGGATTTATCTCCCAAGTAATTTGAGAAATGGAAAAACTGTCCTAATACCAGCTTTTCTTTACCTTTAGCAATCGCTAAAGGCAGCAGCTCCCAGCGGCAACCCCAGGAATTCGGAAGTGTGTGTCAGGCGGCTCACAGAAACCCCCGTCGGCTGAAAATGATAGTGGAGATGTTTAGGACCTGCAGGATACGAAGTATTGTTGGACGGTGTCCAGGCATGAGAACAAGCGGCAGTCAGATGCTAGACATCAGTTGGTAAGAAAAAAATATTTTAGGTAATCCTGAACAAAGTGCAACAGTTGAAGGTTTTTCTATATGAAAATCAGGACACACCTTTTGTACACTGTCCATGAAAAATCAGTAATGTGCCAGTGGACACGAGGAGATAAAGTATTGTTCAAATTAAAAATAGCATCAAAGATTTTTCTAATAAGAGCTGTTACTTTGGCTTCGTTCTGGCTACAGCCAGTGGAGTTGGTGGCCACTGATCCCTCTCCCATGACAGAACAGTCCCCTGGTCAATAGCAATTAAAAATTTCTAGGAAAAACATGTTTAAACTTTTAAGGTCGTTCCCAAACTAGGATTTCTGTGTAAATGGAGGGGTTTGGGAAAGAGAATACACTGCTTATTGTGGCCCTAACATCAACGACGTGTCTGATGTGGCATGGGAGAGTTATATTTTTTTTCAGCATATTCTTGGTGTCCATTGATTTTCCTTCCTGAAGAATTCAGTGCAGAGTAATTGTCATCTTGTAATATTGCTTAATTAGCTCTCAAAGCTTTAAAAATAACTGGACTTTGGTTAACTTTCAATTCCCCAGAAGCTCTACAGGGTCAACTAAACTAGTCATAGTGTCATATTTATTTCTGACGACATTTTCTGCATTCTTATGAAGTGGCTGGGACAGCAGTTTCCTTTCTCTTTCCTAATCGCATTACTGCGCATGTTAGCGTGTTTTTCAGTGACAACGAAAGACCCTCCAGTATTTTTACGTTATCATTCATTACAGGGTTTTTTTGGGTTCTCTTACACTCTACACTTCTTGCAGAGCAACCAGGACACGCTACAGCCGGTTTTGACATGCACTAATTTATACTCACTTCCGGCCAATTCAGTAAATCCAATTACAATAAAACTAATAGTCCCTGGGGCTTGGCCACATATCCTGCACTCTGGACTGACAACTTTGCCACCATCTGTCTTTGTTATAACACGTTCTGGGAGAGTATCCTTTTTCTGCACAGCCATAAAACTCTCAGTTTCTCTTCTCAGTCCTCCTCTGACAGCCCACTTCTAATTAGGCACAATCTCTTCGAGATTTTTTCCAAAACCCCATGTAGTTCTTTTTCCATCAGTTTAAGTCCATGTATATCTTCTTGCTATCTGTCTAATGACTTGTTCTCAGTAGGACTATGTTCCTCATTTAGTTTTGGAACCGGATCCAAGATCTCTTATCTCATATACTTTTGTTCCACAATATACTTGATAGTTATCAGCCACTTCTTTATACAACGCCTGTTTCTAACCCGCTGTCTGTATATCTTACTGTAAACACCAGAATTGGATGGGATGGTGGGAACCGGGGTTCAAACATACATGGTTCAAACATACATCAATTGACTGAAACACATTTTGCTAGTTCAACTTTGCTTTCAACAGACTCTATAACCCCTAAAGCGTTCTTTCTGGAGTCTTTGCCTCCCTCATTATGAACCTTTTCCTTCTCTCAAGAACTCTTAAAGGCTTTCAGTTCCCAAATCGATGTTCTAGTACCCCTTTTTGTGCTTCTGCTGCTGTAACAGTACAGTTCCTTTGAGCATCGTAAGATACGTACATGGTTCAACCTGAAGGTTACTCCTTTCTCTTTCAAAAATGGATAAAAAAATTGACCATTGAATTAATATAAATTTCATTGTAACATCATGATTTCTGTCTGTCTACACAAAAAGCGTGATATAAGCTTCCCATTAACAGTTGTTAGGCAGCTTTCCTTTGAGTGCCTCAACATTGTATACACCTGAAAAAGAGAGGCAACAAAGAACCAGAATGAGAAGGAATCAGCTTAGGAAATTCTATGCTTTTATCTTCCTTTATCTGTCATTTTACCATTGTACTCAAAGCAAAGGTATATGTTAGCAATTACATATAAATACCACAAACATTCTGTAAATCTTTATAATTTCAGGCACTCTTCAAATTTACTCATGACAACTAATATATAGCTTTGTATCATCTACCCAACATACGTGAAAGTTTTTTCACTTTCTTCAATGCATCTTTGTCGCTACAAAATAATTCTTCACCGTTTCCCATTCTCTGACAACCCTTAACCGTTATTCTCATAATTTCATTATTCTCACTGATGAGTCTCAGAAAGTTCTTTCAGATCATACCCAAATAATTTCTGGGTTTTAAGCTTTTAGCTTCCATTGTCTCCTTTCCTGCGTTCATTCTAATGAGCATTCCCTCTTTCCCGTTCACTTCCTGAAGCACTATAGAAGTTCTACTTCTACTTTATTACCTTAAAAAAATTAGTTGCCGCATTCTTAGTTGTCTTTATCAAATGGGCTGAAAAGTATCCAAAGATCGTTTCCAAATACTGCTGATGCTCCGTTTTTCTTCAGTTTTGCTGATCATCTCAACAGCTTCAGCTCTACTCAACTTCTGTGATATGACAGTAGGAAGTTTCAATTATTTTCTTTTTCAGATATCTTATTGCTGACCTGTCACTTTCTCCTTTATTCTCTACCTTTTATTTCAGCCAGTGGATCGTCCCACTGATGTATTTTTTGATGCCTGTTTTATTTATTTCGCACAACATTCACCAATGCTCTTATAGTCAGGACTACACCCAGGGCTGAGTCTTGCTAATTCATTACTTTTTAACAGTCATACTTTCAGGTAATACATTAACAGTTTCACAGCCTAAGTACTTCGCAACATAGAAAACGTCCTTCTGTTATTTTGCTTAGCGTAGAAATATTTTCTTTATCAGATTGTGATCATTTCTTTTGCTCTTCCCTCTTACTGTTTTGGTTCCCAAGAATGACCACCTGCATTTGCAAAATATTGCTTTAGTAATGTTGCCAGCGGCAACGCACAATCTTTTGGTGTTTCTATAGTTACTTGATGATGAGCTAGTCCCACTTCAGTAGCGAGATAAAACCTGCCAGGCGGCATATTCAAACCAGCATCTTTATGAATTACCTTTTTTTATTTTATTCTACTTCACTGTGTTGAGAATGACGTCTTCGGTGTGCAGGATTCTTGTTTCTAGGTCCAAGATCCCTTGGGAGTTTTGTTGCACCTTTAACCTAAAACCAGAGCCTAATGGTGGATCACAAATCACATTGTTCTAAGGAACGTAACCACAAAGAACTCTGACTTTAGGAGCCAAGAATACAGTTGTAAAACACAGAGTTATATTATTAACTTAATTGTAATTGTTATTATACTTTTTCTTAAAAAACAATCATTTGATATATTTGTGTTCCCTGCTATAGAGCCCTTTATGTCATGTTGTGCATCTTCTGAGCAGCACCAATTAATATTTAATCTTTAATGTGTTGGCTCTTCCATCACCACCTAATTTTTTTCACAAGTTCTACAAGCTTTCCTCTTGCCTTATTTTATTGTGTGAGGCATCATAGTCTATATCTGGCACTTTTAATGATGAGATTCATTGTAAAATAATGAAGTTGTAACAACGTAGAGTATGTTTTGGTGCATCTGTTGAAAAAGAAGACTTTCAACTAGATAGCAAGAAGAGAAGAGTGTTTTGGTCAATAATTGTGCTTTCCATCCTGAAGCTGTGTGGAAGACCATTACTATTTCTGCGTCGGCTGACGCAGCCAAGAATGGGAGTGCAAAATCAGATCTTTTCAGGGCTAGATTTTAAAACATTTGTTGTTGGGCTACTGCTGTACAGTTAAGGCAAAAAGAGCGAGGAGAAGAAGTAACCAGTTAACAAACAACTGAGGGCTCTTAGCCGCGTGTGTTCACCAATGAAAATCTTTTTGTCTGAGACAATGTTTGCACGTGGGCTGAGGCAGTGTCATATGCAAAATTTTAGGAGTATAAAATTAATCCAGGTGATTGGCACTTCTAGCTCAGAACCTGGATTATCTCAGTCCATTGGGATGAACCAGATGCCAAAGTCATAGAATCATAGAATGGTTTGGGTGGGAAGGGACCTTAAAGCCCACCCAGTGCCACCCCCTGCCCTGGGCAGGGACACCTCCCACCAGCCCAGGTTGCTCCAAGCCCCGTCCAACCTGGCCTTGAACCCCTCCAGGGATGGGGCAGCCACAGCTTCTCTGGGCACCCTGGGCCAGGGGCTCACCACCTTCAGAGTGAAAAATCTCTTCCTCAGATCTCATCTCAATCTCCCCTCTGTCAGTGTAAAACCCTTCCCCTCGTCCCACGGCTCCCCTCCCTGCTCCAGAGTCCCTCCCCAGCTTTCCTGGAGCCCCTTGAGGGACTGGAAGGGGCTGGAAGGTCTCCCCGGAGCCTTCTCTTCTCCAGGCTGAACCCCCCCAGCTCTCTCAGCCTGTCCCCACAGCAGAGGGGCTCCAGCCCTCCCAGCATCTCCGGGGCCTCCTCTGGCCCCACTCCAACAGCTCCGTGTCCTTGCTGTGCTGAGGACTCCAGAGCTGGGCACAGTACTCCAGGAAGGGTCTCACGAGAGTGGAGCAGAGGGGTAGCATCACCTCCCTTGACCTGCTGGACACGCTTCGTGTCATGCCTAAGCCACTGTCTGTGCCCTGATGTTACGCTGCCCTGTGAAAACTTTGGGTGCAGGGTCTGTGTTTCACGCTGCTGCTGTCAGATGAGTGGTTCTCTGAATTTATTTTTTTTCTTGAATTTTTTTCTTTTTCAAATTTCTTTTTGTTCTGTGTAACACACAGCCCTGCGCATTACAGACACACGGGAAGAGATGTGAGAAGACAGAGCACTGTTAGCTGTAGAGGGATGTAGCCTGCAGCTCCCCGTGAAGCAAAGCTACTGCTCTAAATGAAGGTGAAAACTGGGCTCCAACTTCATCTCTATTTCTGGCATGTATATGTCATAGTGGAGAGATATTTGTATTTAAGACTCAAGGCTGGTTAGGGACGTAGGTAATGGTAAGATCTTTGGCAAACTTGGCAACAGAATCAAACCCATGGATAAATTTACAGAAAAAGTTACATTCTGTAAAGAAAACTGAGTAGGAAGGAAGAGCTTCTCTTCTTTAAGTTTCTTAAGATTGGTTCAATCTATACTTTAAATATTCCTGATAAAATATACCTATTTATACACTAAGTGTATATTTATAGTGCAGTCTCTATTCTGAAGGGGTCTGGGGAGATGTTACTCAAACATTTTGGATTCAGTCATTGTAAGCTTGAATTCCGCATGGCAGGTTTTATTGGAATAATGCCTTTTTTCCCATTCCATCCTACTTCAAAATGACCCAGACCAAGGTCTTTTTTTGGGAGCAAAAAGAATTTTACGAACATACTGATTGTGGCAATGCTCTGGGAAGATGTCTGAGGTGCGGAGCTCCTTGGTCGCCTTGGGCCATTTGGAGGAAGCGTTCACTCGTGGGAAGTGGGGAATGAAAAAGAGCAAAGGCAGGAAAACAGTACACATCAGTGAGAGAGAGGGAGAGCTGCAACAGTTAAAATGAGAGACTTTTCACTCCACAAATGTATTTTTTCAGCAATATGTGAGACCTTCCTGACAGTTTAGGCTTTATTCTGTGAAGCCACAAAACCTAAGTTTCAAAAGTCTTTGCAACAGTGAAATCATCAGTCTTTGGCCAGTTCTACCATGATATTTTCTAAGAGAGAAGCTGGAAAAGTCACCTACTTGTTATTTGCCCCGGTGGAGCTGGGCTGGTGGAGCCAGGGAACCAGCTGGTGAAGCTCCGTGGGGATGGGACGTGGGGCTTTTCAGGAGCTTCTTCCCTCAACAAGTGTTATGAGATGGCTCAGTCTCTACTGTCTGCATCAGCTTTATGATGATTTCTGACCTCTCCTCTGTAAAATCAAAATATTTGACAGCTTCTGCACAGCTGTGCAACTTCTGAAAGCACTAAGTAGTGCCAACGTACTGGTTGGATACAGAGTAGTTTAAATTTATAAATAGATTAGAAAGTGTAACAGAAAAAAAAGAAAATCCCACCCTGTTTTCCTAAGATTGTGACAATAATGTTTATTTAAAAGATCCAAATGTTATTTGGATGTTTATATTCTGTGAAAAGTTGTCAGAAAGTAAGGTTTTAAAATCCATGTCAAAATCTTCTTTTGGCTTTTTTTACATGTATACTTTAAGAAGAAACAGTGTTATTTCTGGGAAATGGTGTTTCTGTGTCGTCTTCGGTTGCGTTAGGGAAAAAGGAATTCGACTTCGTAAATACAGGAATTTTTACTGTCAGAGCCCTCTTGAAAGGTATTGTCTGCCTCATGCAGTCTTAAAACCGCCAAAATATTCAAGTAATTCTTCCTCTTCCAGGCTTATTGTGGAAGAGAAAACTAGCCACAATCCGCATGCAGAGGAGTATCCAAGTCATAACCCGGAGATTCCACCTTAGTTAAACAGTAATGAATTTTTATTTGAATTATACTGCTGGTGGTGGGTGAGTCTCTAAATGAGCCTTAGCACCAGGTAGTAGTTAATTAAGTGAATTGATTGTCCCTCAAAAGAAACTGCATTTTCTTAAAACAAAATTATGTTAAAGGGGAAGGTAAATTTAGACCATTTGAGCAAATTGTAATTATCTACTGCCATGTACCTCTGGGTGTAAGGGAATGATTATTTTTAATGACTTTCCTCCTTTTCAATGATTATTTAGATATTATTTAGTCATCTTTCCTCATAGCGTACTGCAAATTATATTCTTCCACGATGATGACATTATAATTAAGAAAAGAAGTCACATTCATATTATCCTTTGCATATTTTGACAAAGCACAATTAAAAAACTTTCTGTGGGGAGCAATAAAATAAATGAAAGAAAATGTCCCACCAAATATTTCCCTTTTGGTATCCCCTGTTAATATTTTTATGAGCCTCTTAAGCTTATCTAAGAGATTTTTAATGCAGCAGGGTATGTTATTAGGTTTGTATTTTTTTGCACAATATCATACATTTCAGTCTTTATCACAGTGGGAACAATAAAATAACAGACCGCAATGCATTAGCATCATAAAGAAAATGTAATAAATGGCTTTATAACTGTAGTAAAAGTTGCATGAGCACCAGCAGCTGTAACAGAGATGTTGCTACAGCAGCATTTTATGACCTAATAGCACTCAGTGGGCTGATAATATTGTGTGTGTGTGTGTAATGCCAGCAGTTTCCAAGGCCTTGATTTCAATTCAGATAAATAATTGAAAGCACTTTTAGACTTTTCCATAAAATGTTTAATAAGAGATCAAACCCTCCCTCCCTGTAGTGGAAAATTAAGTAGTTTTTACAGGGATGTTTTATGATGAAACTCTAACTATTATCTGTAGGAAGAGGGGGTATTGGTTTTATTTATTTATTTTTTTAAGTGTGGTTGTTAGAAATAAAATATGTTTGAAGAAGCTCTTGTTTGCTTTGTTTCTAAAAACTGGTAGTAGAGAATGATACTTGTTTTTACCCTCAGTTTCCATTTCCTGATATTTGGAGGCAAGGACTATAATAACAAGATTTACTGAAATACTTTGAATATGATAGCAATCACGGCACAACACGTCTGCATTTCTGGAATGAGAAAAGAACAGGAGGGCTGCAGAAGAGTCAATCTTCGGAAAATGATGGGGTGGATAATCATACGGTATAAATGTGCAGTTCACCTAGGGTTCTCTAGCTTTTCTCAAAAAAAAAAAAAAAAAAAAAAAAGGAGTGATAGCTATTTCCCTATCTCCTTCTCAGGAGAGATGAAATGCAAAATGACTGCTGGGTGAGTGGATGGAAAGATCACACAATGCACAGGCTGCAAGGTCGTCTTACCATTTAAAGCACACAAAATACGTATTATTCTATGGTTTTTTAAATGGGATGTTGGAATTACTTCTCCTCCTCTGTCTCACAAAGGTACTTCTTGTTTTAAAAAAGGCGAGTGAAAGAGAGGGAGGGATATATACTGTGTTAACTACTGTATTAAGTGGTTTTGTTCGGCACATTCACCTGCTCTGTCTGTTCTCCCTGTTCTGAATCCGTACATAATAACAAGTACAAAATTACGTGTTTGTCAAAATGCTCATTCCTGGACTATCTGGCCTCCTTTCAACGTGTCTTAAAACACTTTTCAAAATGACCGAACCGGAGCGATTTCCAAAGTGTGGATATTCTGAGATCCCACTTATTTCTCACTTGGAAACTCTCTTCATCCTTTTACTTCAGCAAAAGTTAAAAGCGGGTGGTGTTGGGTAAAAAATACATTCTTCAACTATTACTCCTTTTCCTTGTCTTCCATCCTCCCCAAAAAGAAAAAAAGAACCCACAACTTATAGTTTATAACAATGAGCTTTATCAGCTTCAAATTATCAAGGTCACTCTAAAATCATTTTATATCTGGGTTCTGGAAAGGGTGAAAATACTTACGTAAAGGCTAATGCCTTGTGCAGCAGAGAGCACAGAGAGAGAAGGGCGAGAGGACGTTCAGAGGTAAAAGAGAAGGGAGTTGAAATATACATGTTGAATTCTTTTTGGAATTATTGCTTTAAAGTGCTTCTGAATTTTTATATTAAGAATGTTATAATAGATCATCTAGATCCTCTGAAAGGACTTCTTTATTATTTTAAATCTAAATGAATTAATATAGCAATAAAAAGGGATGGAAATATCATTTTTTAAAATTCATATATATGTAATGAAAAATCCACAGAATTATTTTTGGATGGGTCTGATACAGTTTTTGGTGGGGCAAGGTAATTCCTTGCCGCTAATCGAATGTAGGTAGGTAGGACTTGATCTCATGCACATTCAAGTCTGTTGACAGATTTTTACTGAGACATTCAGCCTTTCAAATTGAGACAAAACTTAAGCTAAATATTTACCTTTTACTGTTTTTGCAAAATTGTGAACCTAATCTGGTGAGAAAAAGATGGATGCTATGGCAACTTGGTTATTGTGTTTTAAGAGCAACATTAAATGAGCAATTAAGCCGTCATTTAGTTATTCTTAATAGAAAAGTGTCTTCTGCTGCTGCCAGGCTCTGAGAAGAAGACTGGGTGAGAGGAACGAGGAGCATCGCGGTTCCTTTCCTCTCTGTTGCAGAGTTTACTCCAGCATCTCTGCAACAGCATAAACTACGGTTGGTTTAGGGTTGCCAACAGAGCAAGAGGCAAGAGCTCTCTCCATTTCATGGGTCCTCCACAAGAAGTTTTAACTGTTTCCAAAATCATTTGGAATACAGAATCATTTTGGATACAGAAACTAGCAGAAATGCCCAGCTTGCTCTGACCCGCTCGCCCTCTCCTGATTTGCGCCCGGATTTCCAGACCTCTGTTAGGAACGTGGGTAGAATTTTTGAGGACCTCCCGTCTCAACCTCTGCACCCCGCTGATGTTATCCAGCAAAACAGGAATGGGGAGGAAGCTGAATAATAGCAAATCTCTCGCCTTTAAAGCATTCAAGAGGTTACATCAATGCGTTATTTAATTTGTAAATTTTTGGGGTTCTCTCTTGATTCCTTCCTATCCCTCTGAATTTTTATTTCAACCAGCTGATCAGAATATTTATGTACAGTCAAATCTCAGATCCAATTTTGGGGCCCAGATCCCCAGCTGACACAACTGGTTAAGAAGTACACGTAAACACTTACCACTATTTTCAATGACCTTTAGTTCTTGAGACAGGTGACTCCTTATGCAACCATTGCTTCGTAAAATTATATTTATGCCACTTTATAGGCAAAGGCATTGTAGAATATTCAATTTTACTATCAAAAAGTGGAGAGTCCTGCTACAAGGCAGAAATGATAGGTTGTAAGAAACTGCAATCTGCAGAAATTTCTTATGAGAAGCTCCGAGACGTGTGTTTCGTTGTTCTGGGGAAAGAAATATAAACGGTGCCTGTAAAGTGGATAAGCAAACTCGTGTATGTACACCCTGAATTTGTTATTTAAGGGGGATTAATATGAATTTTTATTGAGTGCGCAATCGGTGGAGGAAGAAAAGGCCAGTGGCTGTGTGATTCCCAGGACAGGTGGAAGCACCAGGCTTGTACGTGCGCTGCTGCGTCGTAAGATGCTCAGTCTGCAACAGGGTAACACGAACCTGTAATTTCTGTTGATTGAGCTGTGAGAACTGAGCACTAAATATTCATATTTCTCCAGCTAATTAAATTGGGTGAACATACGTTTCACCATTGAAAGCAGGTTTTTAGATTAAATGTTAGGACGTTTTAATTATAACGGTTGAAAGGATTTACAAAGGACACGGTAAGAGGTATGTTTTCCAGATTAGGGCTCTCAAGTTTTGGAATAAACACTGTATCCTTATTAAAAAGTTTATCTTCGTTTAATGGTTAAATATGTAAATACTACCAATTCAGTTTACTTACTTATCATTAAAGAAATATTCTTGTGTCTTGTCAGAGAAGGAGAAAATCTAACATAGCTAAAGCCGTAAACTGAAGAACATATAATGACTGGGGGAAAACCACTGCATAATTAGGAGCTAACATTTTTCCCCACTTCTTGGCTTATCTTCAGTCCCACTCTGAGGACAATATATGAAGGCAGTGCTGTTAGGGTGTTTATTTTTTCACAGATGCTGTCAATGTTCAGTTTTCTTGGGCTGTGCACAGCTTTTCATAGTGTTGACCATTGCTAGCTTTGTATAGGTAATTTCCTTGTGGGCACAATCTTAATGAAGTGGAAACGAATGGTCTTTTGCAATTTTGAACTTCCTTTGTAAGCTGTCAGACAGTAGGCTTGGAGAAATGATCTTCCTCTCCCTGGAGAACTTCTCCACCATCACTATGGAATTAATACTTGCCTTCACCTATTTTCCTTCTGAAATCTGGTTCCTTGAGTCTTTTTTCTGAGGTTGACTGTAAACCCAGGTGTGTCTGCAGCAGCTCGCGCCTCGTGGGCCTGCTGACAGAGAAGGTGGTTGGCAGGTCTCTGAGGAGCTGCTTTTAAAGCCCGTTTACTGTATGGGAGAGAATAAGCAGATCCTGAGAAGAGAATGAAGCTTCCGCAGAAAGTATTTCGCGTCCCAAACAACGCATTTCATGTTGCACGTCTTTCTCCCAGCCTTAGTCCCCACCAACAGGTACAAACGAACCTCTCACCAAGAGCACGGTATGAAGGAATACATATGCTCACCATTTCAAAGTGGGCTCCAAACCCTAATTTTCCCTCCAGAGGCAGATTTTTATAAATATATATACTATGATATTTGTGATAATTATATGATATAATATTGTGATATATTATATCATAATAATTATGATTATTATGTATTATTTTATTATTATATTATTTTATATTTATAAAGACCTCTATGGTTACTCTCTTGGTTTCCTTAGAAACCACCTCAGACTCATTCTCTATTATGTTTTATAAAAACAGGTGAAATCACCCGAGGTTTTTTGCTAAAAGAGCCTCGATGAGGTCTCTGAAGGTCCTGGTGACAGAGTGGCCTTGATGGACAGCCCTTACATCGGGAAAATTTTGTTTTGTTTTGTTTTTTTTCCTAAGAGAATCTACCTTAATGATGTTTGGAGCATGGTTTACCATAAAGCTGTCCTCTATATTTGGATTTTACCTAACGAGGCTGATGATAGAACAGATGAAGTTCAATTTGTCTGACAACGGCTAGCACACTGTATGAGTTTATATTAGTACTTTTGCCCCAGAGTAACTAAGGCTTTTAGTAATTAGACTATTTTAGGTTACATTTTGATGCGTCTTTACATTTTATTTCTGTGTTGTTGATGCTTTTCACACAAAGCAAGGGTATTTGATGTTTTTCTGTTGACATTTTCTTAATACCTGTGCGCATTATTATGCTGATCCCAACGTAACTAATACAATTGAAACCCAAAAGCATTTTCCCAAATAAAAAACTGAAGAAGTTTTGAATTATTTTATATTATCTTCTGTATATGTATACAATATATTCTCATTAAGTAAAGGCTCTACTGTAATATATACACACAAAGTAGAGAATTAAGTTTATATATTAAAAACTTGTTCTATCATCTCCTAATTCTTGTATCACCCTCTGTACAATTTGTGCTCTTTCCCTTTCTGCTAAATGGCACATAAATTGCTTTGTTTTGTTTTGTTTTGTTTTGTTTTGTTTTTAAATTTAAGGCTCGCTCAAGCAAAGTATTAGAGCATATGCTTCGTTTTGTGCTCCAAAGTTAAAATTAAAATATGTGCACACACACCTTATTATTTTTTAAATTGGATTTTATTATGTATTATATATTATTGTATGATATGATATGATATGATATGATATATATGATTGCACATTATGCTTGATCCCAAATGCCATGATACGTGGTTTTTATTCCTCTAAGCAGAGAGGTTCAAAGTAGCCAAATGGGAATATTTAAACTTTCATTCCTTGCTGCCTTTTATTTCACCAGAGATCCGGTTACGAGTTCCTGCACTGTGTGTCCGTGTATATCCACTACATCTGGAAGGTCTTTACAAGGCAGCTGTTAGTCTGAGAAAGAAAACCCTGCCAAGAACATGCCGTTACAGCCATCCGCCCTGTTCCATGCCCAAGCTCGCCACCAGGTAGGTGGTTCAGAGTATCCGTTCTCACCCTCTATATCGCACATATGAATTTAATACGCGGCATCATGTACTAATGAAGAGTTAGAAGCGCCTTTGTTCAGGGAAGTTGTGCCTGGCATTTGAATAGAACACAGCCACTTGATATAGTCCATCTGAATTTCCAAAAGGCATTTCGCAAGGTCACTCACCGAAAGGTCTTAAAGATGCTAAGCTGGGCCGAGAAGTGTTATTATTGAATAACTCGTTAAAGGGTAACAAAAGGCAGGAAACAAATTCTTTCAAGGGAGACGGACTGCCATTGGAGACTGACAGGGTTCAGTGTCAGGGCTTAGGGTGTTTGGCATATTTGTAAATCATGCTGAAAAAAAGGGAAGAAGTGACCAACTGTGCCAATGTGAATAAATTGCAACAAAAGACTGTGTGGAATTGTTGATTTATTCATGGTACCGAGAGACTAGACAATAAAATGGCAGGTGACATTCAGTGTCGCCAGATAGAAATGAAATCTGTGGGAAAAACTGTTCCAGTCAGTGCACTCAGAAGAGATCTTTAGTGTTTGTATTTTTCTGTTCTATGAAAAGACCAATTTGGTGCTGGGTAATATTTAACAAAGCAAAAGTTAGCGTTTACTAGGAGTGGAATAGAAACCATTGTCATGGTTGTAATACCGTGTGTTACTCCATCAAAAATGAAATAATATAACTAGAAAAGATACGGAGGGAGACGATGGAGGTGAATGAAAGATACAGAGAGGTTTCTGCTGAGAAAGGTTCAGGGATCTTCAGTCTGGAAAATAAATGACTGAAGGGAGGTACGCTAGAAGTCTCAAAAATCATGAGCAATATAGAGAGAATGATTAGAAGCGATTGTTTCTTTTAATTTGAGGAAGAAGGGCGCAAAATGAAACTCTCAGACAGCAGAAGCAAGACGAAGATAAGGCAGTGTTCCGCACAGTGCGCAGATAACTGCAGTGACAGCCAGCTGCAAAGCCTTGCGACTCAGGACACTGCAGATGCTAAAAAAATAGTATCATAGAATCATAGACTCTGTTGGGTTGGAAGGGATCTTTAAAGGCCATCTAGTCCAACCCCCCTGCAGTCAACAGGGACATCTTCAATTAGATCAGGTTGCTCAGAGATCCAGCCTGGCCTTGAATGTCTCCAGGGATGGGGCCTCCACCCCCTCTCTGGGCAACCTGGGCCAGTGTCTCACCACCCTCAGTGTAAAGAACTTCTTCCTAATGTCTAATCTAAACCTGCCCTGCTCGAGTTTAAACCATTGCCCCTCGTCCTATCGCTACATGCCCTCGCAAACAGCCCCTCCCCAGCTTTCTTGTAGGCCCCCTTCAGGTACTGGAAGGCCACTATAAGGTCTCCCCGGAGCCTTCTCTTCTCCAGGCTGAACAACCCGAACTCTCTCAGCCTGTCCTCACAGCAGAGGGGCTCCAGCCCTCTGGTCATCTTTGTGGCCCTCCTCTGGACCCGCTCCAACAGGTCCATGTGCTTCTTGTGCTGAGGGCTCCAGAGCTGGACACAGTACTCCAGGTGGGGTCCCACCAGAGCAGAGTAGAGGGGGAGAATCACCTCTCTGGATCTGCTGGACACGGTCCTTTTGATGCAGCCCAGGATGCATTCAAAAAAAACAGTGAGGCAGAGTCATGGAAGAAAAATCATTTAAGACTCTAAAAATGTAAGAGAGCCCCATCCATCTCGGGAAGTACAGACTGCGGAGAGCTGGGAGGATGTACTGGGGAAAAATCCCTGGATGTGTGCCCTGCTGGTGGATCTTCCTTAGGTGCCTCGATCGGCCAGTGTCAGAGAGAGGATGTGGAATCTGCTGAACCTTCCATCTAAACACAGCATTCAGTCTGATGGTCTCCCGCTCACATCAATGTTATGCTCTGCTATGTGTGACTTCAAGGCTATTTGTCATTCCTTGCTTCTTAAAAAAATTAAGCAATCCGTGTGAAATCCCATAACATTTTTTCAAAGAGAATGTGGTAATTTCCATTTCTTTTGTCTTGTGTGTTTTTCTTTCTTACATCAAAGATTTTGTTTTTATTCTAAAATTATATTTTTTCTCTATCATTACTATTCAGAGAGATGCTAGTTTATGCTGGCAGGAAGAAAAAAATATGACGCATTAAAATATCATCCATTTGGCCTAAAATCTGCTAGATTAATTGAGAACTACCATCACTGAAGCAGAAAATAAGGTCGGATTTGAGTAATGAATGATGCCTGGCTAATGATACTGAAGACCATTAGAGCAAGAGAGACACCGTTTTCACCACATCGGCTGATGGAGGGGGTTAGAGTTGGCAGGAGGCTGTGAGACTAGGTGCAGAGTGAGAAGAATATGTTATTCACTGCAGAGAGCAAACAAGGAAATTCAAGAAAGTTAGGAAGCAAGAGAATCAAAGAAGGTCAAGAGGCAGAAAATGAAGAACAAAACAAGGCGAAAACAGAGAAGTTGACACAAATCATCGGCATTGTAAAAAAAGTATTATGGTAGCTGTGTTTTCTGCCTCTCAGTTTGCACATGTTTAGGATGTATGTTGACCACATGGTCACAGAATCACGGAATCACAGAATCATAGGGTTGGAAGGGACCTCTGGAGATCACCCCGTCCCAGCCCTGCCAGAGCAGGGTCACCCAGAGCAGGTGGCACAGGAACACGTCCAGGAGGGGTTGGAATGTCTCCAGAGACGGAGACTCCACCACCTCTCTGGGCAGCCTGTGCCAGGGCTCTGCCACCCTCACAGCAAAGAAGTTCCTCCTCGTGTTTAGGTGGAACTTCCTATGCTCAAGTTTGTGCCCGTTACCTCTTGTCTGGTCTTGGTTAGGATCCTAGTCTACAAAATGGGGCGACATCTGAAAATCAATTCTAAACATCCTTTTTTTTTTTTTCCCCCCTTTCTTATCATTCACTGGATGCTGGGAAAACCTCACACGTAGTTCTCACTGAAAAATTTTGGAATAAGTGTAAAATTAAAAAACTTAGCTATCCAAGTCTTGTTTACCTATAGTAGACCCTTCTGTTGGAGAAGACTATTCTCTAACCTTTTTTAGCTGTCCTACGTGGCGTGACTGAGGTGACAAAAATGAAGTACTCTAGCTTGCTTAACTTCTATACACCACCCTCTCAATTTTTACATTTTTATGTCACTCATTTCAATGCTTTTCTGAATCTAAAAGGGTGATGAAAAGATCAAGTGCATGTTTGACATTTTAACTCCCTTTGGAACATTATTTTTCCTCTGATTTTTTTTATATTTTTTTTTTAAGTTTAAAGCCTGGACTGTCTTATGTCTTTAAAAAGCAGACTTGAATGGCCACATCCAGAATGACATGCTCTAGAAGCTGATGTGAAATAAAAAAAGATTTTTCATCCTAATTAATGTCAGAAAAGTGACCCAAGCTTTAAAAAGTAGTGTCTGCTACACATCACTCTGCTCCTCCTGACCTCCTTCCCCCAAACGGGCACTGAAAACCGTGTGGGCTCTCATCACGTAGGACCAATTTGTTTTCAGTTCCCTGTGCATAAAGCGCATTAGCACCACAGCCGTCCTTTCATTTCAAACCCGATGCAGTCACAGCAAAGAAGTCTTTGAGTATTTGCTCCTTTGGCTTAAAATTATGTGGCTATTTTTCAGCCTCGTTAGTTAGTTTAGCTCTACAGAGGATGAAAACACTGGAAAATCCTACTCGAGTGGCTGTAGCTGGGCTGACCTTTGCAGAATCGTAGAATGGTTTGGGTTGGAAGGGACCTTAAAGATGACTTAGTGCCACCCCCTGCCCTGGGCAGGGACACCTCCCACCAGCCCAGGTTGCTCCAAGCCCCGTCCAACCTGGTCTTTCCCTCACTCGTGTGTGAACACTTCAGGTTCTGGAGACAGGGCTCCTGGTCCATTGTGCTGCCGCCCCACAGCACTCTGTCCCCCTCAGCTGTCGATGAACTCGTTTGGGTACAAGATGCAGATCATGGAAGGGGACTGGGAGACCGGAGATCCGTTAAGACAGCAGCTCATGACTTGTGTTGATTTGATTTTTAACCTGCTCCCACTAACGAGCCAGGTAGATGCAGCATGATTATGTTAAATCTGGAACTGATGTTACGTTTGTGCACAGGAATTGACTTAAAGTAATAATTCTTAGCTTTTGGGTGTTCCTGCTATCAGTTAGATAAATATTTTGAATATTGAAAACGTCACCAAAAATGTGATTTTTTTTTTTAACTTTGAAGACGTTTCTTCTCGCTTCTATGGATTTTATTCTAGAATTATTAATGCAGCCACTACAGAAATTACTTCTATTTTATATCTGTAAGAATAATGGGAATAAGACAACTACCAGACCTTTGACTGACATAAGGACTCAAGTGCTTGACCCACACTCCCTATCATTTTCCTCCCTTATCTATAAAACAGAGAAAGACTATATAACTACCTAATAACTATTATACCGCTTTATAGACCTGCTAGAAAGTAAATAAAAGGAAAGTACATTTGGCATTTTGCTGAAGCCGAGAGCACTGGTGTCAAAATAACCTGAAGTTTGAGAACCATTAGACGCACACATAAGGACTGACAGAAACTTAAATACCCCAAAGAAGTGAGACATCGCTTAACATGTATAGAGCATCTTGACTTTCCAGGGTTATGAATCTAATTTTGGTTTTTGTTTTTTTTCCTGTAGATGTATTAATTTTATGGTGACCTTCCGGCTTTCTTTCCTTTCCCTTCCTAGTCAGTACCACAAAATTATTAGGTATGCTTCTGTCTAATCACACCTTATTAATTTCATTCAGCACCAGAGACCGAGAGCGCATCCCTGTCTGTTTCTCACTTCAGCTGATCATATTTTATTGTGAACAGGATAGGAGGTCTTGAAAAGCACTGGTGTGACACTGAGTTGTCATTCGGAACAAGAGTGTATGTATTACTGGCTTGGGAAGGCAGTCTTGGATGACTGGATGTCTGTTCTCTTTAGGTCCAAAATTACGCCGTTGCCAAAAACTTAGTAAAAAACCCAAGAATTTTTGATGCAGGATGGTTTACGCTGTGTGAAGTCCTCTCTATACCAAATGCTCATTAAGATAAAATGATAGCACCTGCAACTAGCTGAGCCTAATTTACATTTTTACTTGATACATTTCTTGTTTGGTTTCAGTTTTATCCTAATTAAAACGTGGGCCAATATCCATGAGTGGAGGCTAGCAGGCTAGTGATGCAGAGTGATGAGCTGGAGGCCACTGATGCATGGCACGAAGCTGTAGGCGCTGGTGTGAGACGTAAGGAAGGCAGTTTTATGGAGTAGCCTAAGGGGCTCCAGGGAGCGATGATGTGGTAGAAAATGTTACCAAAGTACCGTAGTCCGAAAATTACTAGAGGAAGACAGATGGATGGGACGACCGATAAAGGACAGAAATCCGTAAAAAGGCTGATTTGAGACAACTGTTAGGCTGGGTCTATCAGGGAAAAAAAGCCAAACGCCGAAGCCCACTGGAGCAAAAGGCAAGTGCTGGGAGTCGCCGAAGGATGGAGCAGGTGAGCTTTCCAAAAGCTTGATTAGCAGAGCACAGCCACTGCTTCGCCCCAGCGGGTCGGCCAAAGTAAACTCGGACACCCGAATATCACTCGAGTTAGCCAAGAGGTTAAAATACACACTCCCTGTCAGGGCAGACATGACAGACCAGAGAGGAAAAAAATTGCACGGTTATTTTCAGAAGCGGTCGTGGTGCGCTGGGCCACGGCGATCAGGTGGCAGAGCTCCCTCTGTCACGGACAAGTCACTGGGTGAACGGAGAAAGCACTTGGTAGATATAAATTGAGGCTTGGTGTCTGAGAAGATTTGCACGTTGTGCGGCGCCCTGCTCTTTTGGAGCTCACGGTGCTGCAGAGTGCACTGTGCCAAACGCCCGTCTGCATTCAGCTCCGCGTCCACGCCAAGAAAGGGAATAAATTATCCTGTACGGAGCTGCGTGCTGCTGCAGCTACTCTGCAGTGAGCGCTGGAACTATTGCATTTACCTATAGCTTCACTTAACCTCCCAAGCACAAATCCAGGCTGGGCAGAGAATGGCTGGAGAGCAGCCCTGAGGAGAAGGACTTGGGGGTGTTGGTGGATGAGAAGCTCAACATGAGCCGGCAATGTGCGCTGGGAACCCAGAAACCCCCCACAGCCTGGGCTGCATCCCCAGCAGCGTGGGCAGCATGGCAAGGGGGGATTCTGCCCCTCTGCTCCGCTCTGTGAGACCCCCCTGCAGTGCTGCCTCCAGCCCTGGGGCACCAACAGCAGAAGGACACGGAGCTGTCGGAGCGGGGCCAGAGGAGGCCCCGGAGATGCTGGGAGGGCTGGAGCCCCTCTGCTGTGAGGACAGGCTGAGAGAGCTGGGGGGGTTCAGCCTGGAGAAGAGAAGGCTCCGGGGAGACCTTCCAGCCCCTTCCAGGCCCTCAAGGGGCTCCAGGAAAGCTGGGGAGGGACTCTGGAGCAGGGAGGGGAGCCATGGGACGAGGGGGAATGGCTTCAAACTGAAACAGAGGAGATTTAGGTTAGATCTGAGGAGGAAATTCTTGGCTGTGAGGGTGGTGAGCCCCTGGCCCAGGTTGCCCAGAGAAGCTGTGGCTGCCCCATCCCTGGAGGGGTTCAAGGCCAGGTTGGACGGGGCTTGGAGCAACCTGGGCTGGTGGGAGGTGTCCCTGCCCAGGGCAGGGGGTGCCACTGGGTGGCCTTTAAGGTCCCTTCCAACCCAAACCAGTCTGTGATTCTGTGATGATTCTATACAGGTAGTTCAGGTGTGACTGCCTGGCACTGACAGCGGTGATGTAGATTTACTTCTGAAAGAGTAATAGCTGCATTTTAGTTATATCCTGTGTCTTTTTTACCATGCAAAAGCTATATTCAGAACTCTGAAAATTGTTAAGAGGTTAATATTCATTTCAGTATATTGGTACGGACAGGTTCTTAACTGAGTAGCTGGGTGAGATTTTTCTATTATCCTACTAATTTTCCTGCGCTTGTCCCATTATTAGAGTTTATGCCTGGAATTAGATTCTTATGTCCTACGAAAATAGCTATTTGTATTTGTAAAGCATTTCTCAGTTTTGTAAATGTTTCCCTGACGCTAATTTTTAAGTCCTGGCGCATCAGAAAATAATAACGTGAAAAAAACACAGATTAAATAAGTTAGTGAAAATAATTTGGAGTATATACTGTAAATTTATGTTTGGCTCTCATTTCCTGATTTTGTTCTTATATATAACTGTACCCATTAAAAGATTTTATAAAATTTACCTCGTGTCAAATTTTAAATTTTGGTTTTGGATTTTGGTATATTTCAAAAATTTCTAGTTAGACAGCCAAAATTTCTGAAAGTGCCGAGGAAGCAGAAGGTTCCTTGTCTGTAAAAGAATGGATGAAAGTTAGAGAGAAGGTTAATATTTTTATATTATATATGGCTTCTATTTCCCTCTAATGTGTGTATGCATGTCTTTTTTAATACTTGTATTTATGGGTATGTTGGAAAATAGACCAGGGGTTAGAGATTCTCTTTGATTAACGGTGTTCTAGGAAGGGATCTGAGAGAGGCCAAAATTGAATTAGGATCCAAACTTATAATTCAAAGCGACGATAATCTATAAAATAAGCAACACTATTAAATCAACAGGAAATGAAAAAGATTGCGGTGAGCCAAGCAACCATCACTCACCACCGAAGCTAAGTGATCCTTGAACTGGATGAATCAATCCAGACTGCCAAGGTCAATGAGTTGCCATACTCGAGGAAATATGAACATACGTAGTGGGCGCCGGGCAATAAAATGAGCCGTGCTGCCATCTTTTGTTAATAGGAGTTTTATCTGATGAAGGAAGGCAGCCCTTGTATCAGCGAATTTACACGAGCGTTTGGAGCAAATTGACTGACAAGAGATGATCCAAAAAAAGAGTTATGAAGTGGCAGCGCTGCAGTACAGTCCTGCGCTGCGAAGCTGGGCACGGAGGTACTGCAGACAGCAGGCTTCAGAACCTCCCTACAGCTGAAAACGTTTTGAGTAGCTGCATTTAGTATGAAGAGATTTTCTAGGCTATTTTGTTTTAAGACAAATTAGGCACAAAGCTGAGAAACCAAACCATGAAGTTGGACCTTTAAACACTTTTCTGGGAGCACCTGCATAGAATTATTCCTCTTTTCACCCTTGTGTATTTTTTTTCTCCCGTAACTTACAGCCTCTTTTGCCTTTCAGCCTCAGTCGCTTCTGTCACTCTCGTATCTATTTCACAAAATAGGATTTGCATAATGAACAATTTTTGCAGAGATTCAAAATATAAATTAGGTTTTTTCTGACACGGCAGTGAAAGAAACTGGAAAAGATTTGATCTTTGTGACTGCCAGAGTCAGCAGGGGTGAAAGCGAAGTCGTGTAGAAAGCACGGCAATCATACTTCTCATTAGGACCCGCGTATTTCCTCGTTGATCATTCTCAGTACATCACGCAGATGGAAGACCAATCTCCAACATGACCCATTATGGTGTTTCCCATACACGAGCATCATAATTCACTGCCTTTTCTGTTACGGTGTAAGATCTTAACACTGGCTGCGCTCATTTCTGTAGTCAAATAAACCTGGTTACTAAAACACCTAGTACTGATAACAAGCACCGAGGGGATTTACATTAATGCCTTTAACCATTAAGAACTCTTTCCCGCTCAATTGAAATTCTGGATTACGGCATGATTATTTGAAAGAGGGTGGAAGAGAGAGAATGCTTTAAGGAGACGGTGATAAGAAATTGCAAGGCTTGCTATTATGCAGAGAAGCAGATGAATTGGAAATTGTTCCGTCCCGAATGCCGGCACTTGCCATTGGTCAAAATGAAAGCACTTGCGCGCAATCCGAAATGCTTTTTCGGAAGGGTTTTTGTATGTGAACGTGTGCATCGCTGGGGGCCCAGACCAGACAAGAGTTGCAGGAGATACTGGTGGGTTAGCAAAGACCTGTATGTGCCTCTGAGAAGAGAGAGAACTTCTGAGTTTAATACTGCCTAAAAGGGCTTCAGAATTCCTCATTCTATTGGATTCCTTTTACAATTAGGATACTGTTTGTTTCAGATTCTTTACAAGTAAACAGGAATGTGTAACAGATGCACTCAAAATTATTATTTTCCTTCCCAAAGATGCAACTTGCAAGTCTCAGAACTTCCTTAGGTAAAAAGGGGATATGCTAATTGAGGGACTTCACATTGATGAGCAATTTCTCCAAACAAAATCAACAGGATGTACAATAGCCGTATCTTTTTTGAAGGATTTTTGGTGATCCTGAGCATCATGAGACCTGTGATCCAGCGAAGCTTGTGTAACCTCTGACAACTGCTGCTCTATAATATACGGTGTAGGTGTAGGTTATTAGATGGTGTGGTCAAGAAGTAGCAGAATAAGCATCCTCAGAGGACGTGGTTATCAAGACTAGCTAGCAGGTTAGCCTTGCTATAGTAGGTTAGCTTGCAAAACCAGGTGATTTGCCGGTTCAGCCAGTAGGCATAATGGGAAGGCTTTCAAATGCAAACTCATGGCTGCATGTGCAAAAAAAAAAAAAAGGGCAAAATCATTGTTTTTTTCAGTTTTTTTTTTAAAGCTGTTTTGAAAAATGTAGTCTTTACAAGCCATTGGAGATTAAAGTGAACATTACCTGTTCAGAGATGACCGAGCGAGTCTGGGAAACTACTTGTCCCAGAAAAAACATTTGGCTTGCCCAGATTCTTTTACCAGCCCTAGAGAAGAGGAGAAAATCTGTACTTCAACTACAGGTGAAACTACAGTGTAATTAGGGCCAACCGTTAATCTACCTTGCATGAGCAGCAATATAAATGAAGATATGATACATTAACTGTGGATCAGGCTGTCACTGGATAGACGTTGGTCAGCCGGTCAGGTTCCCGGTGCCCTTCGCTGCCAGTGTAGAGATGGATGTTTCACTTGGCCGTGCCGAGTGACTGCAGTGTCGGCATATGCAGAAAGAGTTTGCTAAAGAGTGCTTCGCTGTAGGCTGAGATTGGGAAGCGGTGGCGAAAAAAGTTATATTTTTTCACACCTTATGAAAACCGAAAGGCATCCTGTCCTGTATCAGGAACAGTGTGGTGAGTAGGACTGGGCACTGGTGAGGCCCCACCTCGAGTGCTGTGTCCAGTTTTGGGCCCCTCACCACAAAAAAGACACTGAGGGGCTGGAGTGTGTCCAGAGAAGGGCAACGGAGCTGGTGAGGGGTCTGGAGCACAAGTCTGGTGAGGAGCGGCTGAGGGAGCTGGGGGTGTTCAGCCTGGAGAAGAGGAGGCTGAGGGGAGACCTTCTCGCTCTCTACAGCTCCCTGAAAGGAGGGGGTAGCCAGGGGGGGTCGGTCTCTTCTCCCAAGGAACAGGCGATGGGACAAGAGGAAATGGCCTCAAGTTGCACCAGGGGAGGTTTAGGATGGATATTAGGAAAAATTTTTACACTGAAAGGGTTGTCAAGCACTGGAAGAGGCTGCCCAGGGAAGTGGTGGAGTCACCATCCCTGGAGGTATTTAAAAGATGGGCTTAGAGACATGGTTTAGTGATGGTTTTTGTCAGAGTTAGGTTGATGGTTGGACTTGATGATCTGAAAGTTCCCCTCCAACCGAGGCAATTCTATGATTCTGTGATGCTGTGAGGTATCATTTTAACTGCAATAATAGCTTTGACAGAGGCCGTTTCTTATGTTGGTTGGACTAAACGCTTTCTAGCTGTTCACTGACTGCTGGGTGATACAAATTACCACGCATCCCCTGTCTTCTTTATGTTTTAAGATCTTTCTCTAACCTGTAGTCTTCAATGAGGCACTTTTAAAAATATTTCTTCAGACTAATACTGGTGCGGCTGCGTTGAATCTACAGTGCTTCCTAACGACATGCAGATGGTTCTCAGGGTGACTGACGCCCATGCTGCCTCTGTAGCTCAGGTGCCAGGAGGCAGCATTTGCTGAGAATATAAGAAAGCTCCAAAAGTTGGCGGTGGCCTTCTGCAAGGGCAGTTTGCTTTGTAATGAGTATGCAAAAATGAACAAACCCAACCTCCTCTCTTCACGTTTATCATTGAACACCTATTTAATAGCGGTGGCTTGCTTTACTGCTGTCAGAGGGTTGTCCTTACGATCTATTGAAAATGTGGAGCTGAAAGCCCAGGTCTCTGCTCCAGTGCAAAGCTTCACGTTTAATCTATTTCAGCAACAAGCAAAAGGAATTACCTTTAGAAGATTCTGTGGAACAAGAAGTCTTTCCCAGTCAGCTGCTTTTATGGCTTTGGTAGCCCTGGAGTGTCTGTCACCCCATCTGCCAAGCCTCCAGTAGCCAGCAAGCAGCACAAGTTAGGCACAGCTTTTCGATAACAAGAGTTACTCAAGATAACATAATGCTAGATAATGTTAAATGACTAAGAAAACTCAGCAAAACTGAGAGACAGACTGAATCAATCCACACAAAAACGTCTGTTTACATCACACAGGGGCTTTGTTGAGGACCATAGACACTAAACAAAATGTGGATAGGTGAACTGAAAAATAATTATCAAGAAATTATTCCTATTGCACAGAATTCACATTATTGTCTTGCTAACAAATGCAAAAGTGAAATTCTCAAATTATATTCAATGAAGTGGTGTATTTATGATGCTAGCCATGCTCTTCTCCGTTCTCTCTGCCATCGTCTATTGCAGTTCCTTAGCTCTTAAAGACAGTGTAAAAGAGGAAGAAACATACATGTATGAAATTTATGGATTATGCTTAAAATGATGATCGGTTCCAAATAGTCTTATCATAAACTTCTTTGAAAATAATCAGCACCGAGATTTTTTAGAGACAACGATTGCAAACTTAAGCAACGAAGGAAACATGATCCTTGAAAAACAAAGTGCGGAAAGGATAGAAGTCACTGTGACCTAGATTGAAAAGTGGAATTTGTAGACAGCAGATGTTTCACGTGACAGGAGACCCAGTTAACACTTTAAAATGCAAAAATCCTCCCCGTCCCTGGAAAGAATTGAGCTAGCCTACTGAATATTTTCGGTTATTTAAATAAGTGTCAGACGTACTATATTCAAGTAAAAAGATCTGTCTGCAGTCAGCAGAAATTTCCTTTTCACGCGGAAAAGATGGATATACTTGATTATGGATGGGTCTGGCTGATTAAGGTAGTTATGCAGTCAAAAGCAGTTCAAACTATCAATATTTTCAGTACTTTAATAAAATCCGAAATTTGAAGTACTATATAAAGTCATTCGGAATAGGAATATCTTTACATCAGTTTTAACAGCTGATGTTTAAGATAAGGTTATGAAAATGACACATTAATGATAATTAATCATAACAGACCAACACAAACATTGGAATTTCTTGTGCTGTCTTGGACGCTAAATATGTTAATTGCTGCTCTTTTTATTAGTAGAAACAGAAACAAAAATAGAAAGTTACACCGACTATTTAAATGTTTTTGAACGCAGGCCAAGAAAGTTTAAAATTACCCTAAAGAAAACAAGGCTTAGCACAAATAAAATAATTAAGCATGCTCATTACTGATTTAGGGCCCATAATTAAGCTTATTTATATCTGACTTAAGGCTTGTAGTTAAGCATACTCATAACTGGCTTTTATGCCGGTGGAAATTGGATCAGGCTCTTAGAAAGCCTTAATGGCCCTGTCACACCAGGGTGCTTAAGGGCTGGTTCCTAATTAAAAATTGCCTGGTTTTTAAGAGAGGCTGAGCTCTGCTCAGCCCTGCTAACCTGCTGGGGGCTGTGAGAATCCTCTCCGTGCAGGGCGGAGGGTTGGTGGGCTGGGACGGAGCCCTCCGCGGGGCAGTCAGGATGCAGGAGCGGCCGTCCGGACTTCTCTCCACATCCTCCTTCTGGCCCAGCTTGGGGCTTTCTCAGGCCCTTCGGCCAAAGCCTGGAAAGTAAGGCACGGATTCAGGCGTGAATCTGATCCTAAAAAACCTCCCATTGTTATGGTTTGAGAAACCCACAGCAATTTATTGTGGTTTAGACAATTATTCTATCAACCAATGACCCCTCCCTTCTCATGAAGGGGAATTGTGAAAAAATAAACCTGAGGGTCGAAACAGGAACAGATTTAATAGAATAAGACTAAATAATTAACATTAATAATACTAAAGAACAAATATTGATCCCGATACCAATATAAAACATACCCAGCCCATTCCATCAGCAGAAGCCGTTCACTCCCGGCAGGGACAGCCAATGTGGGACCCTGCGAGCGCTGCGGCTGCGGGAGGACGGGAAGGGCTCAGGGCTCCGGCACCGGGGCAGGGAGCCCTCAGGATGGCAGCCAGCAAGGGACAGAGAGAGAGAAATCCCCAGCAAACTTTCTAATTTATATTGAATATGACATTTATGGTATGAAACAATCCTGTTGGCCAACTTGGGTCAAGTGCCCGGGTCTCGCTCCTCCTCGTCCCCGCACCTGGCGAGCTCAAAAATACTGAGACCTTGAGACCCGGGTACCATACCTGTCTATAAAGAAACTATTTTCACAAAATCAGACACTAGAGTCTTCTAAAAGCGCGGTTTTCCCAGGCATTAGAGGAGAAATTAGTCCTGTGTCTCTCAAACCAGGACAACCAGTAAAACCAAAAATTTTCCAAAGAGACTGGCCAAGAGAGCTAAATAGCTAGCCTAGTTCCTCAAAACACTGAAAAGACACCATTTGGGTCTTCAGCTGAGCATCCAAACTGCTTGTAAGTGGGCACTTACACCATTTAAGTGTCAGCCTTACCAACTGTCATCTTGGTTGCCCTAAGATTGTTTCTGCCACCGAATGTCTGGCACTCAGGTGCCCTTAGCCACCACGGCAGGCAGTGTACCGTACGCATACTTAGAAAACAAGTTATCATCAGTTGTATTTCCAACCATAACTGCTGTATTCTCGGTCCTTCTGCTTTGTCTCCATGTGATGCTTCGTACTCAGGTGGGTTTCTTTTAAAGTAATTTTTACAGCTATTTTAATGAATATAGGGAAAAAGCACTATAACTTTCACTGCTTCCGTCCTACACATAGAATAATAGTTATTTGTCTAGTAAAAAAGCACCGCCATATTTTGAAGAACCCTCCTGAGCATATTTTTGCCAAATATTTATTTCTGAAAAATGTAAATGTGTCATCCACGCTGTTTAGTCTTGTAACTTTACAGCCTGTTTCAATTTGTATCTATCCCCACTGATCACTCCGACTACATCTGCTTTAGTGAACTAAAATAATAAAAAAAAATATTATCCATACTGTTCATCTGGTCTCCTTTTCCTTCCTCCTCCCCTCTTCAGCAGGATTGTTGACTCTAACCAGTAAATTCAAATGTACGTTTTACGGCTTATTGCTGTGAGAACAGGGATGCTATTGACAACACTCCAAGGTGTTTAACATGTGTCTCGGAATTAAGATTACAGTCGCTGAGGGAGCGTACGAGGAGAACGGATTTACAAAATGTTAGAGGCCTAATTAAACGGAAGGGTATTGTGAAACTTCTCCTTTTCGGGCGCATCGGAGTATTAGATGGTCTTCCCTGATAGTCGACAGAGTGACTTTTGTATTGCCTCTTCCGCGGAATGCCAAATCCCCCTCCCCGTCTTCAAATACGAGACTCTTTTGGGTGAGAAATAAGTGTGAACTCTACAGTGCACGAGTTAAGAGACGGGACCCTCTGGGATTGCGCCGGGGAGGCCTTTTCATCACTGCATTCCAAGCTCGCCCCCTGCTTTATATCCCCAGGAGAAACGTGAAATCCCGCTCCTTTTCCCCCTCCACCCTTTTCCAGGGAGGGATGCTTCTTTGAAACCTCTGTATGAACAGTGGAGGGGAAAAAAAAGAAAAAAGAGAGAGAGACAAGAAAGCCATATTTTAGGGGGAAGAAAGTTTGTATTGACTTTGAAAACGGAGAATAACGTAGTCCAGAGGAGTACACAGCAAACTTGAGCAAATAGCAAATGCTCTCTCCCCTAATGCATATACAGATACAAAGCAATCAAACAAAAATGAGATTGTGCAGCTAATAAAATCAAGCAGGCCGGGCTAGCTAGAGCCATTTGCAGATGGCCGCTGAGAGTTCCCCATCACTTCTGAATGGCTACTGGCAAATATGTACCAACACTTGAGCTCTCTCGGGAAGCTGTTTAATTTATCTCCAAATATCTGTCTAACTCCCGGGTGGCTGTTTATCTTGTATCAGTATGTTTCTCTTATCGCTAAAGGATTCCTCTCTTGTTTGACTAGTTTTTTTCCCGCGTTTCCTCTTTCTTTGCAGATTGTTAATCTCTGGCTTTCTCACTCTAGGGGAGCATGTGCATAATCTGTTTGTCAATAATAAATAATGGATGCATTTTATTACGTGTTACTAATGTTTCTGTGCAGGAGAACGGAAGGAAAAACCTTGTAAAACTGCAAATGCAATGAAAGTGCATAAATATTAGTGGCGCTTGGCATATATATATACATTTGATACTTCCCTGTTTACATTTTTCTCTTTCTTTAAATATAAGTAAATACATATATATATATGCATACATATATAATTCAGTTCGTAAATTGCATGTTGGGTGGTTTGAACTTTTTCTGCGCAGAGACAAGAAGTTTCTGGTTACTTTGGAAAATCAAGGAAAGGCTAAAAGTTTCCCCTTTAACATCAGACCCCAGTCATGTGATACACTCTGTCATTAAGTCAACCTGGAAAAAAATAATCTTATTTCCTCTGTTCCTAAGTGCACCGACTGCTTTCTGCTGTCTTCCTATTAAAGTCTATCTCGAGCAATAGTTTGAACTTGCCTGATCTGTCTCTATTAAGTCGTGGTACAGGATCAAACCCTTTCCTCACCTGTGGTGGCACCTTGCTTTTCACCCGTGGTTTCCTTGAGGTGATTGTATGGATTATACGATATGTATAGATTATACGTTATATATAGATAATACATTGACCCCATGAGTTACTGGCCGTTCTCTTTCTGCCAAGGTCCTGTGACGCAAACAGGACAGCAGCATATGGGGGCTTCTTCAGGTTGGTCAGATATAGAAGTGCAGCAAAATTTATAACAGAAGCAAGGCTGGTATCTTGACAAGCGAAAGCCCAGATACCAGAGCCTGTCCCCGGGGGGTCTGGCATGATTCCAGAGTCAGCAATTGTGTGATTCTGCACGAGGGTCAGGAGAATCCTTCTGAAAACATGCCAGGCCCTGTCTTTGGATGTGTTAGTCTTTGACCTGCCAATTTCTTTGCAGGTTAACAACCTGCTCTGATTTATGACTTATGTACGCACAGGAATTTTATCTCTGTTTGCCCTTGATTCAGCACCACCCTTGTCTTTAATGTTAGTGTTCGATGGTCTCTTCTAGACGCACAAAGACAAATCAGTCATCTCCTTTTCCGTCTACATTGTAGACGGACGGACAAGCCCAGTCTTCTAGCGTGCCTTAGTAAGACCGCCCATACAGTCCCGTAATCTTTCTTATGTGTCTGCACCCATTCCAATCCCAATGGATCTTCTGTGGTAATGGCTCTGCGCAGTGTCCCACTGAACTCTTACCGGCTTTTTGCACAATAGACTTCAGATTTCATAGGTTTACCTGAAAACAGCTTGGTGGCGGCATTTTAAGCTTTTACTGCCTTTTCAAAGGCACCACATTGATGAATTATGTACATAATGAGATCAAAACAAGCACCGGTTTATTTTATTCAGTCGTCCCAGTCCACTATGTCCAGGCTCATTGCAGAAATGAGCATTATTTTATTCTCCCAGTGTGAGGCCTTGCATTTTGTATTATTTCCATACTATTCTATTCTACTATTCTGTACCTTTCACCCCATTTTTATTTCAGGGTGGTGCTTATACTCTTTCTGTACAGTCTATCCTCTGTTCATAATACCTCTCTGCTTCATTCTGTCAACAGATTTTGTTAGGAAACCGCTATATTTTGCAGGAAAAATCTGACTTCTCTCCTACCCTTGTGATTCCAGTCAGGTCTTTATGGATTATTTCCTTACGTATTTCGACTCATCTCTGAATAGAAAATCATTACCAGTCGATGGCCTACCTGGTAGAAAACGTTTGTTCTACTCAAAAAGAACATTGCATTAAAGGGCTGCATTGATGACACTCCACAGGTAGGGGTGGCATAAGGAGAAGGGTGGGCAACGGTAATGGAGCTCTTCCATTTCATGTTCTGTTGAGAACTTCCTTAGGACCGAGTCATATGGCAGGTGTTTCTTTCATCCAACACCTACCTCCCAAGCCATTGGTAACATGGGTTTGTACCAATGTCACAGCTGGGTCTGGCTGGTTTTCAAGCATCTCTGTAAGGGAGAACTCTCCGTGATGTGCAAACAGACATTCCCTCATGCGCCCTTGGCACTTAAACCAGCAGCTGTGGTTCATTTGTGTGGCTGGAGAATGAAGATGTGGTTCAGCTATTTCCTTCTGCCACATGGAGAGTTCTGGCTGGGATATTGCCTCTCCACGGCCCACGTTTCTCTGAGTTCCTGCTTGTGTTTCTCCACATATTTGTGAAGACATCAGTGGCAGAGTGTGGAACAAAGAAGTTATTTTGGATCAAAACTCTTTTGCGATCTTGGGCAGGCATATAATGGAAATAAAATAATTTTACTTGATGTGTCAGGGACAACATAACTGCACTCCTGCAAATGAGAGGAAGCGGGAAAAAATAAACTGTCACAAATTCTGTCATTTTTAATCTTCAGTCTTTGTGTGGTCGTAGAGACTAGAAGTATATTTTAATTGGTTGTTCCAAGCCCAAGCTTCCAGGATGGTGGGCTGGGCAGAGGCCTTGAGTGGTTGTTTCTGGATGTTCTCATGATGGTACCCAAAGAAGGGCATACGAGCATTCATAATAATAAAGACTATAAAGAGGCTGCAATAAAACATTTATAAAGTCGAACGGTATCTCCAAGTTCTGTTCTTCTGCTTTCTTTAGAGAAGGGTTATATTCCGTGAAAGATCCCTTGGGCAGGCGCTGGCACCCGCCTCCTCATGACATTAGGTACAAAAAAATAAGCCCATTAATACGTTTTCATTCACTCGGAACCTCTCTCACCCAAGGCTGTACGCAGAATGTGTAATGGGCTCAGTTGCCTTTAAAGGTAGCTTGTATTTGGAAATTAACCTCTTATTTCTGAGATGATACTTTATTTATGCTTGTCTCTTTTGCAGATTTTTTTGCAAATCAAAAATAAATAAAATACTTTTAAAAACAAAGCCAGGGATCGGTGCAGAAGCAGTATCAAAAGTCAAACAGATGGCTTGAATATGTGCACTAGAGACGACGCTGCTCAACAAGGGATGATAGCTAAGAAGAATTATAACAATTAAGCAACAGATATGCAATGGAAGTAGCAGGGGTCTGACAGGCTCTCACAAATTAAAAGATGCTTCACCCTTAAATGTTTCTTCAATGCCTAGTTTCGAGATTCCTGTTTTCTGGTGCACTAAATTAAGCCCTGAGCTAATTCTCAGGCATTAGCACTTTCCCACTCCCTCCGATCGGATCCTCTGCGCTGGTTAGAGACAAGGAGTGAATTACAATGTCACTGGGCGTCACACACCACAGCAGCCCGATCTCGGCCACAAACTTTTACATTTGTTAAACTCTTGCACATCCAACCGCGGGACTGAAAATGCATCTTCAGGCGTGAGTTGTGCTTTGCTCCGAATCGCACGCATTACAGTTTCTTAGCAGGGGTTTGCTTTCCTGCTCTGACAGTGCGAGCTCTATTAATAATCTGTGTTCATACAGCCACTGGCAAACCGGGAAAGTAACTGATGTGGTGGCACTGTAGAAACAAGAGCTTTTAATCACACCAACAGTGTTGTCTGGAGGGAAAAAGAGAAAGCCAGTGCTAGATGTGCAGAGGAAGTAGAGAGAGACCGGAGCAAGCCCGTGGAGAGTTTTATAATCAAGAAGTTCATTTTGCACTGGGTTCTGAAACTAATGAGGAGCCAGTGGAGTTGTCTGACAATGGGGGTGATATGAGTTAGTGTCTGGGGATCATCGAAGTTATTCTGAGCCCAGACATATTGAATTGTTCATTGTTTTCTCCCACTAAACAGTCTTATAATTTGAGTACTTAATCATAAAGAATAATCAAGTTCTCTCTCTCCGACTTCAGCTTTTCTGCCTTTCTCAGGTGGCTGATCGTGCCTCAGATAATCAGGCTCATCTCATCTCTCAGACACACGTACCTGATGGTCCCCTCTCTCTCTGTGCCCACCGTCTCCTTTGCATGATAGGTTTTTTTTTCCTCTCCGTATTCCCAAGCTGTTTCTTGCTGACTCCTTGTGCAGTTTTGTTACAGTGATGGCCTGGCTTACAGAAACTACAGCTGGAAGACCACAGAGGAGGCCCCGGAGATGCCGGGAGGGCTGGAGCCCCTCTGCTGTGGGGACAGGCTGAGAGAGCTGGGGGGGTTCAGCCTGGAGAAGAGAAGGCTCCGGGGAGACCTTCCAGCCCCTTCCAGTCCCTCAAGGGGCTCCAGGAAAGCTGGGGAGGGACTCTGGAGCAGGGAGGGGAGCCGTGGGACGAGGGGGAAGGGTTTTCCACTGACAGAGGGGAGACTGAGATGAGATCTGAGGCAGAAATTCTTGGCTGTGAGGGCGGTGAGCCCCTGGCCCAGGGTGCCCAGAGAAGCTGTGGCTGCCCCATTCCTGGAAAAATTCCAGGCCAGGTTGGACGGGGCTTGGAGCAACCTGGTCTAGTTGAAGATGTTCCTTCCCCTGGCAGGCGGGTTGGACTAGATGATCTTTAAAGTCCCTTCCAACACAAACCATTCTATGATTCTATGACCATAACCTTAATTCCACACCTATACGCTATTACTTTCTTACACTGTTTGATCCTTCTTCCTTTTTGGCGTTGTGCTATGCCATTTAACTTGTGACTTGTTAGCTAGAGATGACCATCCAAAGCTGGAATATGAGGATATTACAGATTTCGCTAATCACACCTCTGTTTATGACCTTGTGTCTCTTGCACGTCGCATTTCCCAGCCGCATGCCTGGTCACGGCAGTCCTTTTGACTTCACTGAGGTTCTGCCTTG
Source organism: Larus michahellis (assembly GCF_964199755.1). Lineage (NCBI taxonomy): Eukaryota > Metazoa > Chordata > Aves > Charadriiformes > Laridae > Larus > Larus michahellis. The sequence goes on along the minus strand of NC_133900.1, from coordinate 84,144,813 downwards.
TGCAATCAAAGCAGATTTCCTTGCAGGATAATAACTAAAGGGTTTTGATCTCCTTCACTTCCTCGGAGTTTTAACATTAAAAAATTGAGTCTGTAATAAGCACAGAATTGTACTTATCAGCTGGGAGTGCTGCCTGATTGCGAGATTCTGTTCCATAAAAGCATTTAACACTGACTGTGGCAACGTGAGACGTGAGTGCGTAATAGCCACGACAGAGAACAACTAAAAATATCTGGGAACAAGCAACTTCAAGTTTTACTTTTCTGACTCTAATTATTCTTCACAGAAAACAATCAAAAGCAAGATGTTCAGGCGTTCAGATAATTGTTTCCTTTTCTTAAAGACGAAAGAAAAACGAGATAATCAAACATTTCAGAAGACTTGGCAACATAGAGGTTAGATGGATTTATCAATAGAAGCACCTCTTCTGAGTGAAGAAAAAAAAAATAGTATTCTGGCCCCACTGGGCTTTAACAATGATAAATCTTTGGCACAAGGAAGGGCTTTTTTAAATTAAATTTTCTTCGCAACCTAAGGCTTTTTTGATTTATACTATCTAGCCCCAAGCAAGGGTCTTAATTATTTTTGATTTATTTCCTTCATTCCTGAGAAAGGTCTTTCAGTTTTTCTTTATTATTATTATTATTTCAGGTTTTCTTCGTCTTCTGTAGGCATATCTATGTTTTCTAGCTCTTATTTTTACTACTAAGTTTTCATGTTTTCTTTCCTTCTGAGGTGAAATACTGTGGCGAAAGCCTTCAGGTCTTAAACAAAATCCAGCTTGCTTTCACAAATGTAATGCAAAATTTGAGTCTTTTCCTTTTAATTTCAATTTGTTGGGTTTTCCCCCCCCATAATTTCTGCTACGTTGTTATAAATGAAGTGTGCTGTCCCTCCTTTTAAAGTAAAAAGTTTTCTGCGATTAATATGGCCTTTTTTTCCTCTCAGGTAAAATTTTACGTAAAATATGCTATACAAGCTTAGCAACATTTTCCTTTAGTGATAAAACGGATTGTTATCAACTGTTTTCTCCTCTTCATGAGAAATAATTCTCTTTTCCTTTTATTATGTGTATAAATGGAAAGAAATGCCTCTTTTTCTGCCTTGGCATGCTTTCAGGAACATGGGAGGAAAACCTCCGTGCCCAGCTCAGTAATTAAAGCAATCTCCAGGACTGCAAAACCCTCACTCGGAGAAAGAAATCGAGCCTTTATTCAGATTCAGTGGGCTGTGGCTGTTGCTATATAAGCGGGGAACGTGGCTTTTCTTGTCCTTTTCCAGCCCTGCCTGCTCTTTTGGTTATGGTACCAGTGCCGCCAGCTCACGGCATGCAGAAGAGGTTATACTGCAGTAGGGAAAATCTCGCCCACAAACCCTGTGGTTCCTTCAGATTTTTATATGGGAACGAGATGATCCAGAGAGTTCAGAAAGCAAACAGTCTCTGTTTGTGCCTGTCATTAGGCAACGGATTGAAACCAATTCTGGTAAGCTCTGAATCGGTGAGAAGCTTGATTGGGGACTCCGTATCTAGAAATGAAGATGCAGATTAAAAAAAAAAAAAAAAAAAAAAGTAATTGCAATTGTTTTGTGGAGCTAGAATTGTTTAGGGTTGTTTTGCAGAGAGCTGAGACCCTCAGCACACTGGTTTACTCTTCGCTAAACCAATAGTCTCCCCACTTCGCAAACCCCCTTGCCATTGCAGCTGCAAGTCAAGTGCAAACACGCCGCAAACACTTCGCAGTTTCTTTCCATCCAAACCATGAGAAACGTGAATTTGCTCTAACAAAAGAGCATGAGCAAGTCAGGCTTGATATGACTGGGATTTAGCGTGGGTAAAGTCCGCAGGTCAAAACCAACCAAAGAACTCAGCTTCGTGGCAACAGTAGGAACATACCCATCTAATGATTTTTTTGGTTGTTGGTGGGGTTTTTTTTAAATGAAAACCAGTTTTGGGGGGGTTGTTTTTTGTTTGTTTGTTTGTTTTTTAAAAGGCAAATAAATTTCACTGTGTCTGTAGAAACCTGTGGTCATAACCTTGTGAGTATCAAAGACTGGAACATGACGTTTCTTCCCATGGGAAGTTCAGTGACAGCATTTTTTTGTTTGTAATGAATACAAAATGGGGAATACTGGCGTCGCTACATGCCGTTACAGGATCGAGAGAAGTTTTTTCTTTGATGCAACTGAATATTTGGTCTCTATATTAACATTTTAAATACTCTAAAATGTGTTTTTACATAAAAGGTCAATTTAATGTAGAAAAACGGCCCAGAATGCTCTTTCATTAGAAATATATGTCAGTACTATAAAATAAATACTACTAATAAATGCTATTTTTCCTAAGGACTTTTTTTAAAAAAGTCTAAATCTAAATCTAAAATTATCTAAATCTGAGTGATATATTCTAGATCACTTTTAACAGCCATAGTTAAGGATTAGGAGAAGGATTTTTGAAGCAGAAGCCCAGTAAAGCAGGGATACCCATTTTGCTTCCCATCGTGTATCAAAGATCTCAGTTGAGGCCTGATGCAGAAGGGCAAAGCATCCGTTGCCTTTGCTGCAGACAGCTCTAATCCAGAAGAAGGGTTACGCAGAAGATTAGCCCAGCCCCAGACCTAACACGGGAAGGGTCAGTACCCAGTTCCTCGCCTTCACGGGAAATCGGAGACAACATTTTGCGGCACTGCGAGTGCCTAAAAAAAGCAAAGCAACAGAAGAAGCAACGTTAAAGGCGGGAGAGCGACTTTTTGCTGCGTTTTCTCAATGACTGAAAACAGATCGACAATTTCGGACCCAAGGCCTGGAGTTAACGTCAGGCCTCGTGAAATTGTGTTTAAGCATCTTTTGATGAATGTTGTTCAAGGCAAAAGGTCATGGGCACAAACGCTGTAATACTCCTGTAATACTAGTGACAAGTCAAGGCAGCGAAAGTAAAATGCTAACACACCTGAGACTGCTATAAAAATTACATCGTTGTTGTAACCTGGTAGATTTATATCAAGATGGAATATTAGGAGTTTGATTTTTGGTACGTGGGTGTTTATTTTTCTCAAAAAAATATTTAGGGAAGCTGGCTTTGTACCAGGGGAATTACAGGGGGACAGGTATGTTCTGATACAAAGGAAGGGAAAGCCAGAGACAAGTACGTGATCTCCTTGCTTTGAGCAACCTGGTCTGGTGGGAGGTGTCCCTGCCCAGGGCAGGGGGTGGCACTGGATGATCTTGAAGGTCCCTTCCCACCCAAACCATTCTATGATTCTATGCTCTCTTGGATGGGACAGGTAGGTCATGAATTCCAGCAGTCCGTATCCCCAGCCCTGGTGCTCCAATGCCCATTCTGACATCCGTAACTAGGGAGCACAAACTCACCAATCCCTTCTTGTCACCAAAGCAGATGAATCGTCAAAGATCCCTTGCACTGTGGCATGTGTGTACTTCTGGGGTAAATGGAGAAAAATTCAAAGGCTGTGAAAGTCTATATGCTCTAAAAGTCAAGGGAAAGCCTGTGTGATCGCTCCTTTGTGTGAAGACGGGGTTAATTCAGAATTACCCCTGCCACTTGTATAGGTATTTTTTTCACTCTGATAAATTAAGCTGTAGTGATCCAAGGAGGAAGTGAAATGTATTGCAAGGTTGACCTTTCTTACTCTATATTTACTCTGTGTTTATACTGTTACCTTTCTCTGTATTTTTAGTGTAGCCCTTCGAATTTCCATGTAGAGGAAGGACTAAATTCAGAGCTCGGTGTTTCTAGGGTGAGAACCCTCAACGCCTGGAGAAGGGAGTGTGGCTGGGCTGAGGGTTGCAATATCTCTGCGTGCAAATAAATAAGCATGAGGCACTGAAGTAAAAGCTCTGCAGTTTAGTAGGGGAATACTTTTACGCAAGTAGAAGAGGTTATGTTAACATGGCATGGATGCCCGGCCATTCTAAATTTCCTACCTGTCTCACTACCAGTGCAAAGCTGTCTTAGTCCGCTCTTAAGATCAAGTGACACAAAGGGTACTTGGAACGCTGTCGTTTGTCAAACACAGACATAAAAATGGAAGGTAATAAATCAGAGAAGAGGGCTTTGGGTGGTCTAAATGCTGCTGTCCCTGTTTCATATCAGAACACCCCAGAAACAACGTAAACTCAAAATCCAGAACTGTTTTGTAATGGGCAGTAAATAGCATAGTGAAACTGCTTTAATAATAAGAGAAAAATAGGAAGAGAAGTACACACGGAAAGCAAACCTTATACCCTTGCAGATGCTGGAACCCGAGTTTAGTGCAGCATCGGTTGGAACCCAGGAGGCCACGGCGCGCTGTGCAGATCCATCTGTGGAGAGGTTCCCCCTCCCCCTGTGCTGGGGCTCTTTACGTCTAGTGTAACAAAGCAAGCTAGATATCTTGTCTGGAGAGGTAGAAGTGTTATCTCTTTCTTAATGCCCACCAGAGCATACCCATCTCCACGCATCTAGGAACGGTACCCAGGAACAGCACGTGTCCAGGGCCTTCCAGCACATTCCCTTGCATTGTTATAGATATATACGGGATCATACCGTGGTCACTCATGCTAACATATGAGCTTTTCAAGCCCTAAGTGCAGGGCCTGGCAGAGCAGACATGGCTTGCTCACGATCGCTAAATCCTTGAATACAACATCTTCCGCAAGACTCCCAATACAGAGGATCAGATCTACAAAACAGAAAAATTCGTAAGCAAATAAAATGTGGGTGTATAAACTCATGTTACGACAGCTGGATATTGACCAAACTGGCGTGGAAAGAGCTGGACAGAAGTCAGGAAAATACCAGGGTAACCAAAAAGTAGATGTTTAGAGGATTCGGCTCTGAGTTCACCCTTGGGTGATGCTGCCAAGCGCACATATTTCATCCCACGTGGAATGATTTAACATAAAGTAAGAAAGCATCAGAGTAAGGCATTAAGGCCGGTGGCTAAAGAAGGTAAGAACTAGCTACAGGTGAGTAAGCTCGTGTTTTATAGGCAAATACATATGCAGAACCTCTGCTACATGTCATCATTTGCACTACAACCAAAGACACGGTCCTACTGAGCCTATAGAGCTCTCTGGGTTTAATTATCTTTGGCCTCATCGCGTTACAACTCTAAATTCCAAATCTTGCCTTGATATAACTGGGAGTTGGAATATATTCCAAAATCTCCCTCACACCAAGTCCGTGGTATTGGTTCCCGAGGATGTTGTGGAAGTCTTGAACTTGGCAATGTCGGCGAGATGATTCTGTCTTAATCCAGAAGAACTAAATGGACCCAGAAAGGTCGAAGGTATTATCACAACCTTTCCACTGTGTGCTGTTAACTGGTTAAACATGGTTCAAGGTTTTGATATGAGGCCTTTCATTGATTATTCCTGTGGAAGCTAGAAGGAAGAAAACCCCGAATTTAAGAAATGTAAAGCATAGCATGAAAAGAAGGAAAAAAAAATAAAAATTGAGGGATTATGCAAAACAAATGTAATCAAAGCCCGGTGGCCGTAGAGAGGTTACTTGATAAAGTTCTAGCTTTGCTAAGCGAGCCATGTGAGCAGGAAAGAAGAGGTTAATTTTAGCCCTGAAACAGCCTCTGAGCACAGCAGATGCTTTTCTAATTTGACAAAATAGATAGCCAGAAAGAGGAGCCTAGGCAGGATAATAAACTGTGAGAAAAATGGACCTTTTGGTTGATGTTCTCAGAATTTAAGATGGCTTATCAGTCACAGGTGGATACTTAGACCTGGCAAGATGTCTCTCACAGCTATTCCTTCGGCACCCGATGCATTTCTTTTGTCTGGTGCATTTTTTGGTTGGTCCTTCTTCAACTGGTCATCCGCAGGTGTTGCAGAGGTAGACAGTCTATCTGCTCACATGCGTGGGAATAATTTTGAAGACAGGAATGAAAAATGCAGAACAAGGAAAAGAGATGCAGAGAAGAGTCACAGAAAAGGGGCTAAAATGGTAGGGGATCGTGCTGGTTGGGCAGTAAAGGAGAAAAGCACTCTGTGTCTCTATACATCCCAGACACCAAAGACCACCAGATACAGGGCAGCCTTTGCAAAAAAGTGAAATCAAGTTACCTTCCTCCATGAGAATGTCCAGGAGATGTTTTACTCATTTTGGCCCCTTGTGTATCACAAAAGGATAAATGGGTAGAATGGACCATTTTCTCATTATTTGCTCACTGAGAGAGTTTATTTTTTAAAACAGCCGTTCTGGTCTGTTAAAATCATGTGTCTTTCCACTCTTTACTGTACCTGAGATGAACACAGTCTACATAGCAACAGTAAGTCACTCAATTTGCATCGTGTTGTCTTCTACTTTTGGCATTTCTGCCGATATTCATTTTTTATAAGCTTCTGTAACATTTATAAAAGTTTCATCCGCTTCCTATAGGCAGGTTCAGCACTAGTAACTTTTTAAGCCTGATTACTAGAAGGGTCATAGGACATTACAGTATAATTATTTGAATTGGCACGTTTGACCCGGTAGGTTGTGATCCAGCTGGGTTGAAGCTTCATGTGTAAGAAATGAGGTTATACTTGCCTTGATGGCTTGCATTCAGAACACGGGATTACATCAGAGACAGAAGGAGGAAAAAAACGGGGAAAACAATTCTTCCAATTCAATTTCTGCCACGTAGTTGTCTTTCCTTATCCCAACATTGGGAATCAAACTAAGAATCTCTAGAGAGCCCAGAAAAAGGTTATTTGTCCTCTTACTCAAGCCTAGCAATTCCTTGCCCTAGTGGGTGACATATTATCCCAGTTGCCATTAACATAGTGTGTAAGTGAGTACATTTTTCTCCTTTAATTGCTGTATTTTCTGAAAAAAAATCATTGGATAGCTGCTTCAAGCGTTATAGTGTATATTTGTCCTTTCTGAAGCCATTTTGGCGGCCTAGCAGATTTTTTTCCCCCGGAAAACCTAAATTGTGTTAAATTAGAGTTTTGCATGGTCTTCAGTGAAAAGTGTTTTCAAACTTACAAATGCTTTGTGCATTAGAATAAAAAAATATTTTTTTTTCATATCAAAAGTATAAAAAATAGTTTTAGGGTAATTGCATAATTTTAATTTTGGAGAGATTTGTTCTACCTCTGTGAAATGAAAGAAGAAATACAAAAGGTTTATATTTTGTTATAATTCCTTTAACCTTTAGATGTTGCATGGTTCTTGTCAATATTTATCTTATTTTGCTAAAAGCAAATTAAAAATCTAATTTCTTTATCTGTCTTTCTGGGTCTTTCCTTTTTTTTAACCTACAGCCATGAGAGTTACTCTGCTATCAGGAAGCAGTTGCGCATGTTCTTTTGTTAAGGTTATAATTAGCTTTGTAATTATTAGCCTGATTTTGACCTATTTATTCTGCTTAAATTCTGTCAGGCAAAACCTGTCTGCCCATGGCTCTTACCAAAGGGGAATTCTGCAGGAGCTAGAAGTTAATTTGGCTAAACTTTTTGAAGGAAAAAAGAAGAAAGGGGAAAGAAGAAAGGAAAGGCAACAATCTTATACTGAAAAGCCTTCTTTTCTATTGTATTGTATTCTTTGCATTTGCATGAGAGCGTGAGGGCAGAGTTCTCACTGCTGTCACATCCCAGCACTTGAAATTTGAAGCAGACAAAGTTTTGGAGACTAACTCACTCCTTCGTTCCAGACAGGGAGGATTTTAATAACACGATCCTATGGTAGATTGCAATACAACAGGAATATTTGATTGGGAATAAATATCTCTATGTAAAAGGATGAATAACTTTTTCTCTGGAATAAAAATAGTCTTTAACAATACTAAAGACAATATAACTTTTGAGCTTGCAATCATTGTTAATTTTACATGTCACTTCGAAAATCTTGTCAGAATTCATACTGGTTTCACACAAACAATAAACAATTTATTAAAAAAAAAAAAAAGACAGGAAGTTGCAGAACTGAGGATTCATCATTCCCCAAATAACTTAGCGCTAACCTCAATTCAATATGTTTCTTTTAATTATTGATCAACAAGCCTTTTACACTCAGCAGGCATAAAGCCTCTCGCTGTATGCTATATCCACAAAATCTCCGTTCCCCAAAAATCCATATATACGATCTGCTAGGCGCTCAGTTGACGGGGAATAGCAATAGAAGGTCTCTCTCACAGCTCCAAATCAATCCGGCAAATATTAATCACTGGAAAAGTATTGACACCTCATTTCTTTTTTTTTTCCCCTCCTTCTCCCACCTTCCAGAAACGGCCCTGCCTCTGTTCCACCGTTCGGCCCATTTTCTCATTCATTCTTCGGCGTAAACCGCGTTTACAATGCCCCGGCGATACTTACCTGATTCATCTGAACCATTTGACACGGCTCAGATAGCTTCCCAAAGAATTGCGTGAACTCTTGAAGGACTCAGAAACGACACTCTATAGATAAGCACGATATAGAAGTGCCTGTTGTCATGGTTACACAGGTAGGCTCACTTCTGACTTCCCCCTGGTCCTTCTCAATAGGTGATAGAGATCCAGGGAGACTTTCAAGCCTCACTCAACAGACGTTCCTGCAATTTTAAATGTGTGAGTATCTAAAAAAAAAAAAATAAAAAAAAAAAATAAAAAGAGTAGGTGGGCTGTAATCCATCTGCTTCATCTTTTAAAATATTTATAGACAGCAGAGTGTAAGTCAACATAAATAAAAGAAGCCTGTACAGGTTGCACTGCATTTTTCAGAGCCAAAATAGTGTTTTGCTGTCAGAGAAATCAAAATAAAGTAGTTAAACAAAGTATTGTAAAGAGAAAACAGAACTGGGGAGCTGTCAATGCATTATTTCAGCAGACATTTTAAGGAACCACATCTTTTCGAGAAATCCAGGAGAAAAATTGTGTGTGTGGCTGTATGCAGCAAATAATAAAAAAACAACAAAATGCATGCTTGTCATTAGCAAACATGTGCCCATAAAAGCCCATAACCCTGACCGTTATGGGCTTAAGGTATGTCATAGAAGTTTAAAAAGAGATAAGTGAGTGGGTGAGAAGTTGCACTGTAGAGATGGAGACATTGAATGCTTTGTTATCTCCTCATCAGACCACTGAGCTGTAATTAAATTGTTTGCTTGACTTCCCAGCTGCTGACCGAAATGTTTAAGTGATTCCCCTGGTTAGATGTTTGCAGACTACTGACCTTAGGTGGCCTCCAACCAGACCTGAGTGGCTGGTCCAAGAACTTTTCTAAAAGCTGGTACCTAGCCAGCAGGCAACGATGGCTCACTGTTTATGGGGTGGATTCCTGCATTTCTGGTACAATAGACTCTGGTTACTGTATCTCATCTGTTGACTAAATTTGCCCCGTCAGGGACTCATTGGTTCCCATATTTGGTTGGTTCTTTTTTAAGGACAAGGATCTGGAGGTGAAGAAAATAACTTGCAATTTCATAAACGTAGCGCTTAATCTTGAAGCTAGAAATAAACTGCACAATAAAATGAGAAAAAAAGAAAGATAAACCTATATGCATGTCTGTCTTGCTTACAGCGTAGCAAACACTCCATTTGGAAGGACAAGTTAGTTCAGGTGCTGCAGACCCTGCAGGAGAGTGTCTGTTTTTCATTGTTCTTGAAAGAAACCACCCGATAATACCATTATAGAGAGAAGCTTTCAAATATCCATAGCCTTTTTGATCTGACTCCCAGTCTTGGCAAACACCGCTTGGAACCTGGAAGTTGCAAGCTAATCCTTTGCACGTTGTGTCTTTACCATCTGGACTTAGAAAGTCCATTTCTGGAGCCAAACTCGCCAAAAGTTTCCCAGCTACATTCCTGTAGCCTTGTATAGACTGCACAGAGGTTTCCTCAAGAGAGATTCCTTAATGCGTTTATTTTTTATTGCAGATCAACTCAACAGTCTTTCTTCCTTTCATCACATAAAAGTAAGTCAGTCATGAAATCCTGGCTCCGCTGAAGTCACAGTGAGAACTGCCACTGATTGTGAAGAAGCCAAAAGTCCGTAAAAAGGCTGAGAAACCTGGACCTGCTCCAGCAACACGCCCAAGCACACAGTGAACTGTAAGTACATAAGGAGTCCTCTTTAATCACAAAAGTCTCTATTATGCAGAAATACAGGGTCAAAGTTAAAACTATCTGGTCATCTATTATATTAATTTACATATATAATAGCCTCCTATTTTATAAAGCTTTATGATAATATTTTTTCTTTATTTTCTCACGATCTTAGACATTTTCATACTGTTCAGTGAAACCAGTATGCAAAACACTTTTTATTAATATGAATATGGTGTGCATTTACCAGTTTAACTCTTTACAAGGAAGTTGCCTGAAACTTTATCCCATGTTTTTCGTATTCTAATTAATTAGTGTTCTTGCCTTTTCTTTAGGTCGAAGTTTTATATGTATTTTTTTAGCAGAAAAGTTTTTTCCTCAATTTTTATATGCAAGTTCAGCTGCCCAGTTTCCTTTCTGTAACATTACATGATAATAATTTCTTTAGAGTTCAAATTACTTTGATATCTTTCCTTTTGATACCTTTCTTAACACTCCTGGATTGCGATGAGCTAGCCAGATTTTTCTGGTCTCGTTTCTTTTAGCTGTGTGTAAGGTGGATCTATCAAGTACTGAGATAACTTCTGTTGTTACGGGAAAGTCTCCTAATTCCTTGAAAAGTGCAAAACCAAAAGGAATCACCTACATCGCAAAACCCCAAAAGCTAGACAAACAGATTTTTTTAGAGCGAAGCAATGAGAAATTACTTAGATTCCCATGTCAGCATAGATCAAGTAATTACAGTATGTCATTTAAACGCTATAGGTTCACTGTAAGATGGAAGAGGATGCTCTGGGTTAAAACATTGGTAGGAATATGAAGTTATCTGGTGGACTGAAGTGGGAATATTTTACTTTTACTCCTGTCCTCCAGGCTTTGGGCGGCAGCTGATTATGGGTATGACGCCTGAGAAAAAGTGGAATGTTGGACAATAGAAGGTCACAGTGGTGCAGGGAACTCCAGAGCCTGTGCTTTCAAACTCAACTGCTTTTTGTGAAATATGCCTTTTAGTTTGTTTTGAGTGTTTATGGCAGCTTTTATGCGCTGTCCGCAGGCTATTTTAAAATATATTATTGTGACCTCAGTGACCCTTCAGATGATTATTCTGCTTTGGATTGCACACTTTTTCCTCTGTCTTTTTGAACTCTTCCCTTGCCTATTCTTTTAATTTTTTTTTTTATTTCTATTTCCTGAAATATTTTTCTCACTTTGTCAGGAAAGGTTTTCCATCTGATGCCTCCTGCCTCACCATGCACTCGAGCAGCTCTTCAATGGCAATCTGCTGCCTGTAGTCTGGGAGATGGGATGTCATCTAAAATTGGTCAGATGCTTGTAATTGTTTTTTTTCTTTTTCTTTTACTGAAGATTCTACTTCAGAATGAAAAATAAAACACTGACTAAATCCTCAGTTAAATGTATCCCAAAATTATCCCTATATAATTTGAGGGATTTATCTTATTTGCTTTATTAGAGCTAGAATAACCAAAAATACCTGCAGAAGCAGGAATCTGGGTATTTATTTTGAATGGAGACATTTGGGATTCATTTAAAAAAAACAAAGCAATTTCAGGAGGAAAACATGGGAAAGTTATTTTTGTTACTCTTCAAGAATCACATCCTGCTGGTGTAGCAGTTTTCTGGGATCTAACATTGAGATTCAGACCTTTGGAGTGGAGATTTTTTTCACCCTGGTTATCCATATGCAACGAATATTATAATCACAAAAAGTTAGAAGCGATAAACGAGGTTATGTTATTTTCTAGCCTCTTTTTAATAGAGAACGCGTGCTAGCTGTTTGGTTTTGAAGGCATTGGTAAGCCCAAATCCCTGGAAGGCTCTTTTCTTTGGGACTGTGAATGGGTATGCAGTGTAAACTGCGTACAGAATTTATAGTAATACAGAATGAGCGCACTGGTTTATTAGAATCTGATTTTGTGTCATCTCTCTTGCGTGTGCAAGGATAGGTTTTTAACTTGGGTGAAGTTAGAACACCTAAAACTCAGCTGCTGAGCCAGTGTGTGGAATGGCCTTTGTGTTTCTTGGGAGTCCGACCTACCTGCTTCAGAGAGACTGGAACTTCAAAAATAATTGTCTCAAAGCTTGCCTAAGCTTCTGCAAATTGACAGCAGACTTGTGAGCTGATAAGAAGCTTGCTTGTATCTATTTAGCACCTTCTGCAGACCATTCTCTTGCTTACCAGTCGCCACCCGAGATTGCCATCAGCTGAAGAGGGTGTAGGCCTTTGGTTATCAGAGTGGCCAGACCCTGCCTACCCTGAGGGTCCTGTTAACCCCAAACTCACTGAGGCACAATGACTGTGCTGAGTCAAGTGCTGCCCAAGCAGCAAGGGGCCAAAAAAGCTTATATGGTAACTGTGTCAAACAATTAGCTGGGCAAAGGCCACTGTCACGCTGAGTGGTCAAGCTATGGACTGACCTGGACTATAACTGGTGCAGTGACCCACCGCAATTCGGGAGCCGGGACCAAGACCCCCACCACTATCAACCATGGATCAACAGGACGCTGCTGAAATTCTGGAGGACCTCTGAGACGTCGTTGGGCCTGTGGTGGTGACTATATTCTTGGTGTGCTCCGTAATACTGCTTATCCTTTCTGCCTTTCCTCTACTTCCACCTTTACTCTATTGCTCGTCTCAGTGACTGTTGCTGGGGAATAACAATAAACCTGCAGTGAGTGGCATCTGACACTGTTTGTGTCTTCATCTCACGCTGGGAATCATTGCAAACCTCTCCTGGGTCCAACGTAGTCACCTCTGTCAACAATGCTCACTTCCAAGGACAGGTCAGAGCAGCTCCGCGCTCTACCAAACAGATCCACCCAAATCACTGCAGTTCTGGTAGCACTGCGCTTCTCTCCGGCTAATATACACCACTTCTGAACAAGGTTAGGAAATAGAGAAGTGATATTTTAAGAGAGTTATCAGTGCCTACTCTAGGTTGGTACTAACAGGATCCCCTCTCGGGGCCCTACTGATAGGATGGCTTTGGGATGCCTCTACTGAAGTGTAGTGGGTGTAGGTGTATCATGGCACTATGCCTAGAACATTGAGTTCATTTCTGGATATCATTGTACCAGAACGCTGTTGACAAATTAGAGAAAAGAACAATGGCATTAATTGAGGTTGCACGAATTGAGAGAAAGTAATTATTTATAGTAGTAAATGGCTTAATAATTATGAGAAAAGGAAAGAAATTAAGATAGAAAAATATTTAAACAGAATATTAGGAAGTACTCTCTGACAGTGAGATGTATGAAGCTGCAGAGCAGTTTCCAAAGAGAGGTGGTGGGACTCATTGCCTGGAGCGCTTGAGATTATTCAGAAAAAGACATGTTAAAAATCTTGGAAAGTGTCTGTGCCTGAACTGGCAGGAGAACTGACTGACCTTTTCCTTCTCTTTTTCTGTGAATAATAAAAATGGTACTTTTAAAAGACCTTAATATCCATGTCAAAAATTTTACCTACCTTTTCCTGTATTTTGAGGACTTTTCTTTCTTTTTTTAATCAGTATGGAAATGTCACTGAATACATTAAATGACACACTCTTCAACTCATTAAATTCCTGGATGCTTCTCCTTGTTAATATTATATCTCGCTTATAGTGACCATTAATTGAGTTTTCTTTATCTTTCATAATTTTCCTTTCATGTGCCTGGCCAATAGCTCTTCCATCTCAGAATGTTTTCAGTTTTGATGGTTGTTTAATCTTTCATCTAATGGAGATTACTCTGAGAATTTCATTGCCTTGTATAACACTGTTGAGGTAACTAGTCTGATCGACAAATTATGACACAAGGATTTAATCACAGAATCACAGACTGGTTTGGGTGGGAAGGGGCCTTAAAGACCATCCAGTGCCACCCCCTGCCCTGGGCAGGGACACCTCCCACCAGCCCAGGTTGCTCCAAGCCCCGGCCAACCTGGCCTTGAACCCCTCCAGGGATGGGGCAGCCACAGCTTCTCTGGGCACCCTGGGCCAGGGGCTCACCGCCCTCAGAGGTAAGAGCACCCTCCTTTGGCTCTTGTGAGTGAGCAATTCGGTGTAGTCTTTTCTGTCTTACCATCCCTCCCAAATTCTGGCTTTTGCCATGGTTTGCCGAAAAAAAACCCTGTGGTGGTGCCTTGTATGTTTGGGGTTTTTTGGGTTTTTTTTTTGGAATTAAATTCCGAGCTCATTGTGTCTTTTTTAATACAAACGTCCTTTTTTCAATTAGTTTGGTTTCTTTTGTATTGGCCATGGTGAGTCCCTCTTCACATTGTGAAGTCTTCATGGCAGCTCACACTGGACTTCTAAGGACTTGTTCTGAGTCTTCTGGTAGCACCACTGATACTGGCTTTTCCCTTATCTGGTTTTTCTAATGAAGTATCTGTAACTCCTTCATTCCTCCTTTGTGCCATTTCATCGTCGTCATTAATGTTTCTTCTGTGGTCATCTTTTTTCAAAATACCATCGAATAAGAAAGCAAATCACCTTTATACTTCATTTTCACAGGGAGTGCAGCACTTTCCAGTCCATTAACAGAGAAGTCCATTGTTAATTTCCTCTGCCTGATTTAACAGAAAACTGCTAAAACGCTAAGTTTCTTCAGAAGCAGCTGCTTTCAGAAATATCCTGGTTTTGGCAATCTGTTCACCGCAATTGCAGAATAAAGCACAGTAAACCCCTTTTCCAGTTCTTCTTCATAAGCGAGACAGTTCTCGCTTTTATAAAGTGTTTGATGCCCATAAGATTGCTGAGCTGGATGTTTTATCAGGTTTCTACTCTTGTACTCTTGATACGTGAGTTATTGAGGTATCGCAGAGTGCTAAGGACTAAGGCAGAGGTCTGCTTCATCAGGGGGCTGGGTTATGTCGTACAGGTCCAAAGCCACGTGAGCTCCTGTCGGTCGCAGCATCAAGTCCCACACGCCTCCTGTGGGGACATCTTTACGTGACCGTTCCTCATTGTCAGGCCTGATGCTTTGCGTCCAAAAGTTCTTCCTTGGTGAAGCGGGCCTTGCCCCTCTTCCTCTGCTGCTCAGAGTAAAATGCAGCTCTTCAATCCTTTCTTCCTCACCCTCTGCTTAAATCACGCCACTGCATGGGAGTTTTCCCTAATCTGTCTTCCTTCCCTTTGGCCTCTATAGTATTTAATGCATATAGTTTGGATTGACAGACGTGCTCTGTTTGAGGGGAGACAGTTTTTCTGATGTTACAGACATGCTGATAATAATGTCATGAAAGGTTTTCACCTCCCCAGAGGAGCAGGTCGAAGAAATGCGCATGTTACAACTTCAAACTCCTACCCTGTGTGACAGAAGACCAAAGAGTCTGTTTGCAGGAATAAATATGATCATGAATTTGCCTGGTGGTGCTAGGGTCACTGAGAGAAAGAAGGCTTCCCAAGTTAGGATATTTATTAGGCAGATCCAGGAGTCATAGGAAAGGAGCAAGGTGGCAGTAGTTCACAAATATAACTGAACCTCGTGGATGGGTAGACCGAGTGAAGCCCATCTCATCCTATGGCTTAAGGTCTACTGCACTTAGAATGAATCACGGAATCATAGACTGTGTTGGGTTGGAAGGGATCTTTAAAGGCCATCGAGTCCAACCCCCCTGCCATGAGCAGGGACATCTTCAACTAGATCAGGTTGCTCAGAGCCCCGTCCAACCTGGCCTGGAGTGTTTCCAGGGATGGGGCATCTCCCACCTCTCTGGGCAACCTGGGCCGGTGTTTCACCAACACAGTGTTGCAATTTTCCAATTGAATCCAGTTGTTTCTATTTCATGTCCTCGTTCGCACTCATATGTATTTCTTGGAAGAGAAATTTATAGCAATGGTTAAGCAGAATATAATTTGAGTTCTAACATAACATTTCGCGTTTGATTTCTGCAAAGGATTGTGTGTTACCCAGCAACAATTACACGGTCTCCTTGATCTTATAAGAAAATCCTTTCATACTTTTTGAGGAGAGGGAGTTTTATATCTTGTGAAACTCTTTATAAAATTTCAGTTGACTGTGTTAGGTCTACAAATGTATCTTTAAGGTAAAGGAATACGCTTCTTAATTTAACTTCATTTTTTTCCTTATCTTTATGGAACAAAGGTTTAACTCCACCCCTGTTTAGTCAAGCATATAGAAATGTGTATTGTCTGGGAACTTTTTGTGTGCCTCATACAACATCCTTTCTTAAATAAGGTAAACTCGTGTGGTACCTTAGGTGGCAGTATTCGTTATACCATTTATCAGATACATAAGATTGAGCAAAGAAAGGGGGTCAGAGTGGTTCTATTTTTCACACGTCTTACACTAGCTGCAATCATTTCTTCTGACAAATTAAGTGGAGGTACATTCTAAAATCCTCCTAGACAGCTACAGTAGGCATTGTCAAGCAGCAAACCAGAAAAAAAATCTCGTGGTACTTAAGCCAAGTCATTTTTCCAACTGACCACTTCAACCTGAAATTCATGTTACGACTCAAAACAATGTAAAATATCTGCACTGACTCTGGAGTACAAAGTGCAAAGGACTTTGTCTCCATCACTTTGGGCTCATACATGACATACCCACTACCCCAGACAGATACTTTTCCAAGCTTCTTTGAAACACGTAGGAATCTTGTGTTGGAGAAAGGTGGTTTTGGTTTGGTTCTTTTTTGGCCTTCTGAGGGGCTGAGCATGTAACTGAAACTTTTTTTTTTTTTTTTTTTTTGGCACTGACTGTGAAAAAAGACTTGGTATGTGTGCTACAAGGCATTTACCTTGTATGTAATCCAAAACCCGTAAGGAATCAGTACAGGCAAAACTTCTGTCTTTTTCAGAAATTAATGATTCTGTTTTCAGGCATTTGGATTCTGGAAGAAGTCTCATTTCAGAAGCATAATCCTGTAGAGCCCAGGAAAATGATCTGAGAATTCTCAGGGCATCGCAGGGATAAGCGGAGAGTTATTTCTCCGTGAAAAGTTGAGAAAAGCGCAGAGGGAAGGTTGAAAAGGGCAACAAGATCCGAAGCAGGCACCACTTACCCGATTCTGTGGTGCAGTAAATAGTACGCTGTCCCTCTTGTCTTTCCTGTTCTTTGTTATGACATTATCCTTCCTAGAATACCATTAAGTCATTTTTTTTTTTTTAAGACATAGTAACATTTTCATCAGGCAGCTGCATGACTTTTACGTGAGCTAAGATACAGCACTTTCAACCTGTAGGTGGTAGATCTACTTTCCTCCTTTGAGGGGAAAGCTGGTGTGAAGTGTGTTTGACATAGACCCTGAGAAGTACGAGCAGTAACGGTCAGTTATACAGGCAGCAGTGAGAAATCTGTATTACAAATACTGCAATGAATGAACAAATATTGGACAGAAGATCAGAACAAGTCCTGGAGCACTGTTTTTCCCCAATTTTGCCAATTGTATATATCAACTACTAAACTTAGTATTGTTGTTTCCTTTTTTTTTTTTTTATAAGGGAGTAGGCGAATTGCCCAATGACCAGTCAAAAAAACTAGAGTTCTGTTAAATGATGTTTCACTTAAAAGAAAAAAAAAAAGTAAATTGTTGCTTGTATTGTTTCATCCTGAACTCATTGCAAGAATTTTCCCCCTGCTGAAAAAAAGCCCACCACTTCTGTCTTTGACACAGCATTTGCAGTAGTCGGTCAGGTATACAGGCAAGTACACTCAAATGTATTGTTTCCCAAGCTATCTATTGGAAAACGACAAAAAAAGGGCATTTGTACACAACTGCAATATAAATTGTATTTGATTTACAACCAACTGCTTCTAATCTTGCTCGTGAGCGCTTTACCATGCATCTGGACCTTGACATCTAGGTGCTTATTGAATAATTTGAATTTTATCTCTTAAAACCTTTATGGTGAAGAAGTATGCACACCAATCCTTCACATTCTTAAAAAGAAAACTTTTCTAACTGGAGAAATGCCTGGTGTTTTGGAAGCCAGAAATCATCAACCTAGAAAAGAGTCCTTTAAAATGTTCAGCAAAGGAGCATGTTCTACCTTAAGTGTGCTGCTGATAAAAGAACTCTCTATCTCTAGAGATACAAAGCTGAAAAAAATGATGTTGTACAGCAGAGAGATAAAAGATCACTGTGCTGAAAGTAATCATCAAACTGTGACTTTTTTAAGCTTGAAACTGCATTTTTCTTCTAAAGTTTCCACCGTTTCTTCATTTTTTCCCCATATATTTTCATAAAATAATACCACTTCCTTAGAAACAATCAAAAGTATCTAAAGAATATTGGAATATAAGTTTTTAAGAGAAATAAACTCCACCTCAAAGGTTTGTACGTTTAAGGTTAAATTCTCTAAACAACCAGTCCATTAAACCAACAATATTTCCCTCTTTGTAAAAGATAAAAAGAGAATGCTTTTAATACGCTGACTTTACAAAAAAGGCAAGCTGGCATTCTAAAGCCTGCAGAACAGTCTCCCAGGCATACGGTTAGTCTGAGTTGGAAATGGTAGTTGCTATCCTGATATAAATAAAAGACACAGTTAATTTGTTGTTCAAATTACTGGAAATGTCCCTGCCAGGGGCAGCCTGAATAATTCCAGGTTTGATTGGCAGGGCGTTAATGACAAGCACTCAGGCATTTACATCAAAGTATTTTTATTCTTTATTATACTCTTCCTGAATGGAGTTTACATCCACATTCCACTCCCGACCAAGATTTGCTTATTATCAGCCAACTTTGTATTGATAGAAGGTATTTATCATAATCATATCTCCTTGACTTAAATGATTTATGTAGTAGCCCCTCTCAAGGAAGAACCACAGAAGAACTACTTCTAAAAGACAATAAGCGTACTGCTACCTGTCTCAGTATTTATTAAAACATTAGCACACGTTCTGTAAAGTGAAATAGTGACCAGTAGGACTTCATCGTCACTGTGGAACCTGGTAGCAAACATTTCAAGCTATTGGGTAAC
Organism: Larus michahellis; assembly: GCF_964199755.1. Classification (NCBI taxonomy): domain Eukaryota; kingdom Metazoa; phylum Chordata; class Aves; order Charadriiformes; family Laridae; genus Larus; species Larus michahellis. The sequence continues at coordinate 84,125,849 of NC_133900.1, read as the reverse complement.
TTAACTCTCATGGGTTGCTACTCTTCCAGCAGGATCTGCTCAGAAAGACATCTCTCAAACATCCTTCTCCATGGTAGGCACTGATGGCAGGGAAACACAACCTGCGCCTGTTATCCGCTGACTGGAACTTCTCAGGGCTGCACAAGATTTCCTATAGGAGAGCACTGCCCCAGCAAGCACCTGGATAAGCCCAGTCAGGACTGGCTCTCTTAGGTCCACATGGCTAGAGGGTGGGTAGTCGTTCGTGCACAAGAGTCTTGGCCAATAACGGGCCAGGATTTAACAAAACTGTCCTAGTCTTTGACTCATAACGTTTGCAGTCCTGTTTTTAATGAAACATTTTGAAATTTTAGGGATATTCTTGATTATATCCTCCAAGTATTGCTTTAGATGTAATATTGACATATCAGTGTAGCTTGTGTGTAAAAGTACGTGGTAATCTTTTCTAGAGCTCAGACACATGAAACATTGTGCATTAAAATGCATGGTGAGGCCCCACTTCAAGCGTTGTGTCCAGTTTTGGGCTCCTCACTCCAAGAAAGACATTGAGGGGCTGGAGCGTGTCCAGAGAAGGGCAATGGAGCTGGTGAGGGGTCTGGAGCACAAGTCTGGTGAGGAGTGGCTGAGGGAGCTGGGGGTGTTCATCCTGGAGAAGAGGAGGCTGAGGGGAGACCTTCTCGCTCTCTGCAACTGCCTGAAAGGAGGGGGTAGCCAGGGGGGGTCGGTCTCTGCTCCCAAGGAACAGGTGATGGGACAAGAGGAAACGGCCTCAGGTTGCACCAGGGGAGGTTTAGGATGGAGATTAGGAAAAAAATTTTACACTGAAAGGGTTGTCAAGTATTGGAAGAGGCTGCCCAGGGCAGTGGTGGAGTCGCCATCCCTGGAGGTATTTAAAAGACCGTCAGACATGGTGCTGAGGGACGTGGTTTGGTGGTAATTTGGCAGTGCTGGGTTAATGGTTGGACTTGATGATTTTAAAGGTCTTTTCCAACCAAAACGATTCCGTGATTCTATGGACTCATTGGTGGCAAATCTTGAGGTCTTGGAATCCAAAACCCCTTAAAATACAGACTTGAATAATTTCCCCAGGTTTCATGCTAATTCTGTTTTGTTTTCAATGGGCATGAATAATACAACCAGTGAAAGCAGACAGTAAGGCACTCAATCTGAATTCGCTGTAGAGAGGAGAAGTAATATAAACCATCGTTACCTTGAGTAACACAGTGACTGCCTTCTGCAAATTACGTTGCAGAAATAGTTTCTGCAGTGAAGACTGAAATATGAAAGCAGCAATAGAATCAAGTAGTTACGTGATTTATTTTTAAAGGCTTTATGCTGGCATTATATCATACTGATTGTTTTCTTAGCACTGACTGCGTTGTGGTGCTGCACTGTTTTTCTGCGAAGGAGTTGCATTCTTTTTTCTCTCCGTTTAGCTCAGCATCTTAGTAATATGAGTAATAAGTGCAAAAGACTTTCTGAAGAATCTTCGTTCCTGTTTCCTATCTCTACTTGGTAGAACCACTTTACTTTTATTCCTTATTTCTCACAAACTCATTCCAAGCACATCAGCGAAGCGTGGCGGCAGCACTTGAGTTTACAACAAACCATTTACCTGGTGGGAGGGAACAAAATTCTCACCCAAGATTTACAGCTTATCCCAGAATATTGAACTGGTGCTTAATACAAAGTCAAACTAGGCGTATCCTTAGCATTGATGGTGTATTAACAAGAATCTCTTCATCCCTGCAACCAAGGCTGGGAAATACATCTAAAAATAGTACGGGCACATCGGACTCTCCATTCAATTAACAATTTTGAAAATTGCCGGGACTGCTAAGGAGAAAAAGGGACTCTCGATGTTAGATAGAGCTGCTTAAATAGTGTGTCGGGAAGTAGTAAATTTCAGCTTTCCTCTTGTTTACAAATAATCTGTGGATAGGCACAAGTTTTAGAGAGTTTGTCTGTCTGAGTAGTTTCAAAGAACATTTTTTTTTCCCTATAAATTCTTTCGATCAAGAGCTGAGATAGTACGACGAAAGGCATATTATGGGATCATGGAGAAAGTAAATAGCTGCTTACCTAACTACTTTTTTGTAGCCAGCAGAGCCTAGAATTCATTATTTGCGTTGTGTCATTAGTCACGCAATATTGGTTCTGCACCTAAACGTTATGTAAATAAATGCGAGGGCTGCAGGAAGGAGTCCTTGGTACCTGTACAGCATAACAGCTAGAAGCATTTCAGTGCTTCAGACAGAGCAGAAGTGAATTACAATGTCCGCTTTTTTACCTTTTCCCAAGGAAAAAAATAGTATTTGTCTATACGTGATGGCTTGGGGTGTAAAAAACCTAATTCCCTTTCCATTCTAGAGAGAAAGATATATAAAGTATCTTGTCTGAGCTGGCTGTTTACAAAATGTATGCTCTGTTTTCTCTTGTCACAGTCACATAGAGTAATTGCGTTTATATGAATACAGCGCTAATTGCCGAGGGTTTGGTCACTCGTCTTTGTCTCTCTTGTTGGATTAATTGCCTGAATGCCAGGGTTCCCGCTGGAGGGCTCAGAGTGCTGCTGTGTCTATATTCTGAACATTGTTTCCTCTGTTTACCTACCGTACAAACTGAATCTGTTGCTCCCTTTTAATGTCACGGTGTTGGAGGTTGCTTTCCCCATTCATTCCCTCGATACGTATTGTGGAGTGAATAATCCCGTGCAGTACAATGCAGCATTCGAAATTATTTTTGCTCATGTGCTCTTTGCCTTGCTGCTGTTATTAATCTGCCTAAACGGTATGAGAAGTATTTTTATAAGCACACCGCGGCTTTTGGACCTTCCTACAACTTCTCGCAGAGAATCAACGGGTGATAGGCATGGGGAAAGTGTAAATTCTTGGTGAAGGATTTTGACATCTGGGGGAAAAAAAAAACCTGTAAACCTGAAATTCCCTCTGAAAGAGAGAAAACTTTAGAAAACGGGAGTCTGGAAAAAGGAGCTGTGAGTAGAACTATCAACGAAGGTAGACAGGTATGCCTAGGTATGCTCTGTAGCTCTTCTTACAAGAGCAGGACTCCAACTTCACATGGCTTCATCTATCTTTACGTTAAATGAGCGTGGTAAGAGTCTTTTCTCAGCCTGTATCAGTAATGATTATTTCATGTGTAGCCGAAACAGGAAATGCTGGATGTGTTTTTCCTGCTTAAAAGGGGCCAAGAAAAATCAGCACCAGGTTGCTCAGAAAGCAGGAATTGGGCCATGAACTCTTTGGTTTTGAAATAGTTGTATCTTAAGTCAGAGCATTCCCCAAAATGGAGCAGTCTGGGTAAATTGTCAGCATGTTTTCTGTGCGTCTCACATTGCGGAGATTACCTGGAATTGAAGTCTACCGGTAGTTTCTGGTAGGAGAAGAACCTGATTATGAGATAGATAGATAGATTATATCTGATATAACCCTGGTCACTGCCCAAGGATGTACCGCATCCTCTTCCCTTCAACACAGGAGGCATGCAGCACCGAGGAGCAGGGAACTTCCTTACAGTTCCAGACCTCCCCTTCGTCAGTGCTACACCCAAAATAAATATTTACCACAAGTTCTTCTTTTACTACAGCCACTGTAAATCGGATAAATTGATACATATGCCATCCTAAACTCAGGCATTTTATGTTAGCCTAATATACTTTGGTCCAATTTTAAAAAATGCTGGGTGTCTAGAGCTTCCCTTGACTTAAAGAAGATTTATGTCTGAAAACTTTGGAAAACTAGGCTTCTAAAGTTTCACAAGGGTGCAAAACACTCATTTTTATTTTCTGAAATTCATTATAATGTCCTATCAAGGCAGTTTTTGGAAATACTATCAAGCATTTTTGTGGCTGCAACAAGATGAAGATGTATTACAAATATTTACTCCTACAGACTGGGACAGAGTCTCACATTCGCTCAATATCCTATACTCCTTGAATCTGCCTGATACGGTGCAGTTTCCACTGTTTTTTACTGGTTTTATGACTATTCTTTGAACATTTTCCATTTTCAAGATTCTCTTGGAAGTACAAACTTCCAAAGAAATGGCCATAGTGTTCTAAGCGCGGTCACAACACACTGAAGCAAGAGAAGCAATAACTGCTTTGCTCCTACGGAGGATACTCCCTGGTATACATCACCTTTTTTGATTTAGAATTTGTGTACAACTGGCAATTCGGCAGCAACCTCGAGTCTTTGGATAATCAGCAGTCTGCGCATGGAAACCCCTTCTGTTTTCATTCTTTGTTCATTCATGAAAAACAGTAGTGTTGGTCATGTTAAAATGAAATTATTTTCTCAGCTCTCGGGTAATAAGTATTTCATAATCATCATATGATACATATGTATTATATGTATTGAGTGTCTTTCCCAAAGGTATAACAGAAATATTTAATGAATATTTATTTTCTTCTCCCGTATCATTGAAACAGACAACGTTTTTATCCAGCTGCTGGGCAATACCATTGCTAGGGTCCTTTTTGATCCACATTTTGCTTGAAAAAACAAGCCTTTATTTTCAGTCTTAAATCTGCTAATGATGGATTTTTCCACATGTGGTATTTTCCTTTTTATATTCCTTATGAATTTTCCATGATTCCTAACATCATGTCTGTGTTCATTGTTATTAGCTTAGCTATTACCTAATGACTTACCCTTTTCTTATGTGTTAGTTAATAGCTATTTTTTAAGATCAGACACCACCTTTCTTGATTGTCAGTGTCACATTTTTACTAATATTCAATTTTTTTTCTTAAGATTTGTCTTTGCCAAATTGCCAGTGCCATATTTTTACTAACGTTCACATTTTTCTGCTTAAAATTTTCTCCTTCCTGATTTGAACATAATTATTTTGGGGGTTTGTGTAGTACGCGTGCATTAGTTTATAGTATTGAGCACATTTAATCCTGTTTGCCTACAACAGACATAATCAAATCATAATCACGTGTTCCCCTGTGGAAGTGATAACCAGCTAGTTACTACGTTTAGTTTGGCAAGCAAAATATATTTATGTTAATCTCATAAGGTTTCTGATGCATGCCATCTATTAAATCTCATTTCTGCACGTCATATAGTGTTTGCCTTCCCTTCTACTCCTACTTTATCTATATGCACTAATACATACAGGCAGGAGCCAATCTTTTGGGTCTATGAGACCTAAATCTGGGAGTCAGAAAATAATGACAATTACTGATCTGGCCAGAAAAGGCACAAGATGGAGCATTGATTCAAACTTAACGGCATCCAACCTATCAATGATTCAGAAACCCCAAAAAAGGACCATTTTGGACAAAGAAGGCCTCTTCTCTCTTTCCTACACTGCCTTTTCTAAGAGCATATAACCACGGATTTTAATATTTCAGTTTTTAATCCTCTAGGTTTCTGTAATTCTAATCAAGACAAATGTACACTGACAAACGATCAATTCTGAGTCTTCTCATTTACTATTTATTCCCAGCAGTGGCATATAAATAGTTAATAAGTATCATTCCCTTTTCTTCCCTTGGTGCCTTTGTTAATTTTGTGATCAATATCTCGCGTTTGAGGTAATTGCGCAATTCTTTGTGGCCATCCAGCCTGTGAGGTCAGTGCTCTGCAGACTGACGTCCCAGAGCAATGCTGCCTTTATTAATCACACAAAGTCAACTCAAACAATTGTCCCCTCCCTTCACCACAGATCCCACAACTTTCCAAATTCCTACATCACTTATTAATCAGTGGTTATTTTCCACATTTTTTTACCATGTTTCCTTCATTTGTTGGTCAGTCTTGATTACGGGTTTTAGAGACACATTGCACATCAACCTCAGACTAAGAGCACACGTATAAAATACACTAAAAAAGTCATTCATACACATTCCCCTTTGTAGAAGCTTGACTCGTGCAATCCAGTTAAAGAAAATGAATTGCAGCAGAAGAAAGTCTAGATCTAATTCAGTGGTTGTGTTGGTTAAACTGGGGTTAAATGTAATTTTTGTTTATTTTCTCCTAAATTTGTTTCTTGGTCTAAGTTGTGTTCTGTTTATGAATGCAGTGAAACTGGGGGGGTGGGAGGGAAGGGGGGCTGTCTTTATTTCAGGACACCATATATAGAAAGGTCACAGTTTGGAGTTAGAAAAGTCAAAAAAGAAAAAGCAAGGGACAAGAAAAAATCAAAGCACTTGGAAGGATGCTTATTCTTTGCTCTACGAGTCATGTCGTAGCCTACCTACCAGTGCCTTGTGGTTGTATCGTTTTCATATATCGTTTTTGAAGGTTTATCTTCTGGGAGTGTTCAATTTTCTGTGGTAAAGGAACATGCACGTGGCATTCAGGATAAAGCAATTCTGTTTACAAATAAATGCGTTGTTTTTTTTTTTTTTTACAAAGATATACTTTAGCCTTAGACAAAACCTGATGAAGAATTGGAGCTTCAGGTTCTCATTTCCTATGAGCTGATACAATTAATAATTTCTGCTGATGTAAATAATCTACATCATAGAATCACAGAATGGTTTGTGTGGGAAGGGACTTTAAAGCCGCCCCAGTGCCACCCCCTGCCCTGGGCAGGGACAACTCCCACCAGCCCAGGTTGCTCCAAGCCCCGTCCAACCTGGCCTTGAACCCCTCCAGGGATGGGGCAGCCACAGCTTCTCTGGGCAACCTGGGCCAGTGGCTCACCCCCCTCACAGCCAAGAATTTCTGCCTCAGATCTCATCTCAATCTCCCCTCTGTCAGTGTAAAACCCTTCCCCCTCGTCCCATGGCTCCCCTCCCTGATCTAGAGTCCCTCCCCAGCTTTCCTGGAGCCCCTTGAGGGACTGGAAGGGGCTCTAAGGTCTCGCCGGAGCCTTCTCTTCTCCAGGCTGAACCCCCCCAGCTCTCTCAGCCTGTCCTCACAGCAGAGGAGCTCCGGCCCTCGGACCATCTCTGTGGCCTCCCCTGGCCCCGCTCCAACAGGAAGAATGACTTCACCTCTAAGGTGGCACTGAACCCTGGAATGAATGGAGAGGTCTAGAAAAATAATCCCATCTCATCAGGTGCTGATGTATTTCTCCTTGTTCCAGTGTGAAGGACTTTATGAGAACACGTAGCCTGTCATTTCGCAGGTGGCTGAGCGATCCTTTGCTTATCCAGGAGCAATATGCCAGACTACAGAATCACAGAAGTGCAACTTGTCCCTGTCACCTCTTGCCCCATCCTGGCGCATCTCCAGGAGCTCTGTGGCTCCGTTTTCTCTGCCCCTTCCCATTAGTGAGCCGAAGACAGCGACAAGGTCTCCCCTTTGCCCTCCCTTCTCCAGGCTGAATGTCCTTGTACAACCCCTCCTCCAGCCCCTGACCATCTCGGTGGCCCCTGCTGTACGTGGATGTTTTGGGGAGCCCTGACCTGGACTTACTACCCAGATGAGGTCTCAAATGTCAAGTAGAGGGAAAGAATTGTCCCCCACTAAAGCAGGAGCAGAGGATGCCAACGGCAAGTTTTTGGACGGCGTGGGCAAAACAGCGAACAAAGAACGTCTGCGTGTCTGCATTCAAGCGAGACTCACATTGTTTATTAATTTACGGCGTAACACGTAATGCCATCCAACCTTTCTCCAGCTCAAAAGTAGAGCCAGCCGCCGTTATACCCATTTCACTATACACAGCGCTAATCCTTATGCCTGACTGTTACGTTGAATGGCTTCTGTGGGCTCCAGTCAGGTTACGGTAGGTTGCAGACCCAAAAATTGCCTCCCCTTCAAGGGTTAAACTATATAATGCGATTGTGGCTTATTCTAAAAAAGCGGCTCTCCCTGAGGTCAGGCAGAGCACTGAGCTGCAATCATTAATAAGCCATTTTGTGTTTGCCTCTGTGATCAAAGGATTCTTGTCCAGAGTGCAGTAGCTTGTTTCCTTTGCATTTCAGCTTCAAATTTAGTTTCCAGAGAGAAGAGAGAATAAATCCTGACAATAACAATGGTGAATCTTTAATGGCACTCATTAAAGTCAATGTTTGATTTTTCAACTGTGCTACCTGAAATTCAATTTTTAGACCAAAAATGCATTTAAAAGCTTTGGGGGCTTTTGGAACAAACACCCTTTCACAAGTTATACTGATCTGCTATGTTGGATGGAAGACTACTTTGTGTTATTTGTTCCATTAGTTCCTTTAATTTCTTTTATAATAGCTGAACCTTTGCAGCAGTTAAAAAAAATCTAATAGCGGCTTTGATCTTCAGATATCAGCTAGAGGGTACTCCACACTTGGATTTTAAATAATGTACTGTAGAAAGCTACCATCCAATGAAAAATCCTCAATTACTTTAAAAGCTACCCTTCACCGTGCTTTTACATTTACAGGCCTTTCTCCTTTTTTGAAATTTCAACCTCCGTAATACCGAGGTGCTTTAAGCGATTATTTATGATAGCATTACCTCATACTAATTTTCTACTCAGCGCATATACCGAAGTTGCATCTGCTTTGTTAGAACAAGGAACATGATCTAGCTGATACATGTTCTCCCTCTTCTCTGGCATAATTGATGAAAAACACTCCCCAGAGACAGCGGTATCATTTTCTCCTTGCACGGGACGCAGCGCTCCTTTAGCTATTGTTCGATAAATGCATTAATTAGAAGAAAAATCCAAAGCAGAACCCTGCGTTATAGGACGTTACAGCACATTTATTTTTGTGCCTTCAGGATCAAAAAATCTCACAGATAAAGCCCCAGGTTTCGTATGCTGTATGAGTTAATATACCTTGGTGTATGTGACAAATACTGACGCTATTTGTTACGTGTGTGTTCGACTATGTCCGTGCATGCATAGCTGCATCGTGCTTAGTGTGTGGGTGACACAATATACACGTATTGCACGCAATACACTGTGCACGAACAAATACGCTTTTGCCCTTTAGAGCAGAACCGGTTGGGAAATACTCTTTGGGGCGTTTTTTTTCTTTTTTTTAGAGCAAATTTCAGTTTTGCCAGAAATAAAGGGGGCTGGCTTCCAAATAAAGTCAAAAGGAAGGCTGTAAAGCCTTCCAGCTTCTCCCGATCATGCATTGTAGAAGGTTGGAGGAGGCGCGGAAATGGACGCCTTCACGGGATGCGAGCGCAGCCGCGTGTTGCGCATAATCACTGAATCACGGAATCGTCTTGGTTGGGAGGGACCTTTAAGACCATCAAGTCCAACCATCAACCTAACACTGCCAAAACCACCGCTAAAAAGTGCGCGGGAAGCTGGATTAGATTTGGAATGGGAGCCTCAATAAAGCAGCTCAGCACCTGTGAAATGCAAAGGAGAGGTCTCAATGTTGACTAAATGCCTCTCTTCACAGGATTATGAGCCTCCTTCTATCATTCACTATCTATATCCACTTGTAGACAGAGAAATAGCTTTTAGATTAAATGGGGAGTGATGTTAAAGCCTTGGTATAGGGGACACAGGCTGCAATTCCTGTCCTGCTGGATGAGAAATGAGGCTTGAGTGTTGAAACAACCAAACTGCTGGATGGTTCTTCACTCTCTCTCTCTTGCTAAAACACCTTTCTGGTTTGTATTAATAATTGAACAGGCTCGAAACCGTCTTGCTACAGCCTTGCTATATACAATGTCAGCCAAGCCTGTTCTTCATTCCTCCGTCCCTCAAAATATTAAATTTCTGGTATACAGTGCTGCCTTCAGTCTCCCCCATCCAAGGTGTCTGCTCAAACCCCATGGCTGTTGGATACACGCACGCGTAGCTTGTGCTCTCCTCAAAGTCCTACCTCCCGTTGCGTTTCAACTGCGCTGCCGGTGCTCTGGGCTGCTGCTTGTCCCGATTCCAGAGATCAGAGCACTTCTGAACCTGCCAGCCCTGCTGATCTCTGTTAGGCAATTAAATTAGAGGCATGTCATAGCTGAGAGAGGCGTTAAAAGGCGTTTGCTGACACTACTTATCAGATCCTGAAGCCTGCTCCCACGAAATGGGAGACAAGTGATCCCAGCCAGCTTTTAAGTTGCCCTTCTCCACTCCGTTGCTTAGAGGGATTGAGGTTCAGCTGAAAAGTCAACCAGGGAAATGGTGACAGGACCGTCACTCTTTTATTTCACTTCTGAATTACAGAATTCCGAGTTTTCCTGGAAGAATAGGATTTTTTTTCTAATTTTTTTTTTTTTTTTGGTATACTCAGGATTAAAAAGCATAACAATACTTAGGTCGTTAAATAAGAATAAAAAAGTAATCCTCATTTTTCTGCCAGCTATAACTCTGAGTATAGAGCTTTTTAAATCTGGGCCCCAAATCTTCAAACTGCTTTAAGAAAGTACTTCTAAGGACTAGATAAATGTAACTGTAATTAGAGAGACAGGTAACTTTCATATTATAATCATAATTTGCTGAATGTAGGGCTATCCTTGAAGATCATCTGGAAGACAGAACTGGTGCAGACACAATTGTCCATCTGTTTTCTGTCCTAAACCCAAATATCTGTAAAGATATAGCTTCACACTTTCTAATGTGAAATAGGCTGTGAAGCTTATATATCCTGAACTGGGGAGTAGAGGAAATCAGATAACTTAGTCATTCTTCATGGGAATATATTAAAATCCTTAAAGATCTCAAAAACTCAGACTCACAATAAATCTAATGACATATATAACAAGCATCCAAGAAGTCCTTCCCTCAGGTCATTAAAGTACTTTCTGCAAAGAGCTCCTCAAATCCTTGGACTGAAGAAAACAGAGATTTGTACAGTAAGATTTACAACGTGGTCATGTGAGATTTGCAGTCCCTTCATCAAGCTCCGTGGAACTGACACAGCGCTCAACAGACTTGCTTTTATTCTTTCCCTCCCCTTCAGTTTCAACTAAACAGTAAATAAAATTACCAAAAGTAAATCAATGCAATACATTTCCATTTCTCCTCAAGGGAATTATATTGTTTTATGTTCGGTATTTCTTCCCATCCAGAGAACTGGATTTTACTCGTATCTTCTTCCTCTGGAACAGTGAGTAATGGATGCCCAACACTAAAAAAAGAATGGAAAAAAAATAGTTTGCTCTTGGCACTGTAATTGTTTACGTTGCAATAATATCTTGGGGCCAAGTTTGACATCAAGGTCCCGTTTTGCTGTGTTTTGATTGCATAGTAGAAAACAATCCTCACTTCAGAGCAGTTATAATCTTGATAGAAATGACGACTAGAAAAAAGTGGACAGACTCAGGACTTGTGGGTGCTAGTTCTGGAAGGGCATCATTTGTGCCCTATGTGCCCTGTCTAAGGGAGTGAGTATTTTAGCATAGAATCATAGAATTGCCTCGGTTGGAAGGGAACTTTCAGATCATCGAGTCCAACCATCAACCTGACTCTGACAAAACCATCACTAAACCATATCTCTAAGGACTATGTCTACCCGTCTTTTAAATACCTCCAGGGATGGTGCCTCAACCACTTCCCCGGACACGCTGTTCCAATGCTTGACAACCCTTTTGGTGAAGAAAATTTTCCTAATCCTAGGAATTATCCTAGGATTCCTACCCTAGGATCCATCCTAAACCTCCCCTGGTGCAACTTGAGGCTGTTTCCTCTTGTCCTATCGCCTGTTCCTTGGGAGAAAAGCCCGACCCCCCCTGGCTACCCCCTCCTTTCAGGGAGTTGTAGAGAGCGAGAAGGTCTCCCCTCAGCCTCCTCTTCTCCAGGCTGAACACCCCCAGCTCCCTCAGCCGCTCCTCACCAGACTTGTGCTCCAGACCCCTCACCAGCTCCGTTGCCCTTCTCTGGACACGCTCCAGCACCTCAGTGTCTTTCTTGTGGTGAGGGGCCCAAAACTGGACACAGTATTGGTACTCTATGGAGGTGAGTCGTAGAGAGAAGAAAGCTAAAGGAGAGAAATCAAGTCCAGACTAGTGATGGGCAGTGCTGTAAATTGCAAGAATATTATCAAATATACAGGTGATTATTTTTTTTTCTAAATGCAACCCTATTATACTGGCCTTATATGAAAAAGCAGGATAATACATCTGTGGAATTTGCTACTCATTCAAAAATCATGTCAAGTCGGTGTCTCTTAGCTCTTCCCGTCTTTCAGTTCTGCGCACTTATTCCTCCATAATTTATGTTCATCGGGGATGATAACTGCACGTGACCACATTTATTTCTTGTGATGAAAACATCTTTAGAGACCATTTGTATCTTTTGTGGGAATGTAGGATGTTTTTTTCATGAGGTGATGGCAGTTCCTGAGAACCCAAATGTTATTAGATTTATTTTAACATATGTGTCTCTTTATACATCTGCAAATCCCCAGTCAGCTGTTGAAAGTGAAGGATATTTTGGTTTTAGTTTTATTTTGAAGAAAATATCAGGGTAACTGCAGTTATTCCATTGTTATTTTTCTATCATTGAATGGTGTTAAATTCCTATTTGATATTACCCTCTTTTTAAAAGGTGCTATAGTGTTTTGTTATTGTTTCCCAACAAAACACAAAGGTGGGAGTAATGGGCCAAGTGGAAATATGTCCAAACCTATAGTTCAGTGATTACTACTTAAATATAACGAATCATTGTCTATTGACAGCTATTCCAATATGAAGCGTCTCCTGCAAAAGTGGATTTGATGTGCACAATCGCCCATCTAGCCATGGCGTTTTCTTACCACAGGAAGTGAGAATAATGGTCTATGACAGATAAATATTGCTTTTTTTCAGGCAACGTAAACAAAACTACACATAAGGGAAGGATGATTTTATTCGACATTGGTAAAAGATTACATCCCGTCAGTTCTGTGATTTCTAATCTTATGCGGCTCCTCTTTTAATCCATGCTTAAAACAGTTGGTTTGAAAATTTTCCCCATGAAGTGTAAGCCAGTAGTGTTCTTTTATTTTGTGTCAGGTTGAGATCTGCCCTATCCCCTCCGTTTTTTCCTCAATTTCTTTCTCAGCCTTTTCTATTCCCTGCCATTCCAGTGAACAGCCTTCTTAAAGGAACCTGATACAGTTACAATTAACACAATCGCAGATATCCTTTTCTCTGATGTTATTTGAAACTGTGCCATCTAATAAAATTATTCTTGATCTATAGATTTACTGGGTAGAGTCCCTTAGAAGTAATAAGTGCATCATTTGAGCTGCCACGTTTCATCTATTTACCTTTTATTGTCGATGTCTTCTTCAAGTACTAGTATTACTGGTTTGGGTGTATTGGTAACTGTTGTAGCCGTTTGACATTAATTAATGTAATTTTCTGGGTTTTATACCCTTGAATAACACGGCATTTTCAGCAGCGCTCCTGTGAAAAAATTCTGCTGAGCTGATGATGTGCCATTTTATCCTATACGTGCATCCTCTCTTGGTCTTAGCTGCGCAATCCATTTTAGTTCTTGCACCGTTTCCAGAAATTAGGCACAGTCTTAATTGTCTAGTTTGTCACAGGGCTCTGGTTCACATTAACCAAGAAAGCAGCCGTGACACCCAACTCTTAGCAAAAAAAAAATTTCAATTTTCATAGTGGATTTAAGAGAAATGATTGTGCTCCTGGATGCTATGTGCTCCAGTTCTTAGTCTGATTTATTAGCAGAAAGATTTGGTGGGTTTTTTTGCTGGCACAAGCACCTACGTCATTCTATGTTACATGGTTAGAGACTTCTGGCAAAGGATGAGACAGGCCTCCACTCACCGGTTCGTATCAGATAGAACCATAGAGTGGTTTGGGTTGGAAGGGACCTTAAAGGTCTTCTAGTTCCACCCCTTCTAGTTCCACTGCGGGCAGCTTTGTCCATCCGCCGACTTTGGAGAACTCTGCCTGAAGAAGACTCACTGCTCCTTTCTGCCGAGGACCTGACCACACGTTTCTCTGCTGGGAATATTTTGAATTCTCTAACATCTCTCCAGGCTTGAAACTAGACACTCTCCTCAGCTTCCTCTAGTGACTTCTGTGCTCACCTACTCGTAATTACTCCAGCACAATTACTTTGGCAACAGTTCCATGCTGTTTTCAAATTGTTTTATTCAAGTTCTTGGTCATGGACAGGCGGCTTAAAAGGGAAGCACTTCAGTATAGGCTTAGGTAGATTTGTAAACTCCCCGAGTTCTTGTTTGCTCCTCAAACCCTCTGTTAAAAAAAAAAAACAACAAACCAAATATCATAAGTTTAATTCTTATTTGGAGTAGAACTTTTCAAATTTCTGTAATACAGTTTCATAGTTAACCTCCTCGGCCCTGAGTTAACTGAAAACCGTTGAAACATCAAGGCTTCAAAGCCACCTATTGTTAGAAATAGCTCCCTGACTTCCTTTTCGCTAGCACCTATGGCTAAATTGCTTTCCTTTTATTACCTTTTCAGCTGTTGTGGGGTTTTTAACTGCTTCTTTCTTCAAGGTCTTTGCCTAATTTGCTGCAGTTCTGACTCAATTATCACTCGGAGCCAAGAGGTCTGGCTTCTCAGAGCGGGGGAATTTTGGCTGGTGGATCTGCAGTCTGGGTCCCTGCCCAGCCAGATCCCGCTGCTGCCAGGGTCAGGTATGGATCAGAGGATACCTCCAGACAAAATCCTTGTACTGGTCGGCAGTAGGTCTGCAAAGGATGGATGCCCATGGTCAAATGTTGTCTTTGCTACCGAAGGGCGTTTAAGTGCAGCGTTAATCCTGAGTGTCTCCAGGGATCCTTTTGTTTTTTGAACTGAAGACCGAGTGATGGATCACACACAGCAGAAAACACCGCAGATTTTTATGACTCAGAAAATATTGTCAGGTGGCAAATTCTACCCAATGATTATGTATAATACACATGAAAGAAACCAGGGACTAATCATGGTATGGAAACTGAGTGGAGGGGAGAGGCATATCAAAGAACAGGGAAAAATCACAAGTAGGAAATTCAGGGTATTTGTGTCCCTCTGTTTTCCAGGAGGTTTTGTGAGTTTAAATTACAGACTTAGCCTTTTCTGAAGATTGATTTGGATGACAGTTCCAATGTAAAAAGCGTTTCACCAGTTCAGACTTCTATCGGAAGCCCAGTTTCACACTCATTTACGCTGAAATCTGTTCAACTTATGCTGATGCTCTTGGAGTTCTTTGTATTACTCTTGTTCTTTCCAATCAAGTCCACTATTCCAGTTTTGCCAAAGTAAAAAATTGCAGCAGCCACAGTATAGGCAAACACAGGGGAAAAAAACCCCAAACAAACTAAATATAAAAAAAATAAAGTGCTTTGAATTCCAAGGGGGGGAGGGAAATAAAAATTATTTGTATTAAAGGTTAAATATACCCTAAACTATAATGTTACAAGTTTCATAGGAATGATATCTCTATATCCTTGTGCAATGCATCTTCAATCCACAACCAAATGCCACTGACACTGTACATTTTTTACCTCTACAGAACAATATTTGGATACCACTTACCTCTGTGGCAGTTCTTCTGGAAATTATAAATACATTTCTTTCTTGGGATCAAAAGAAAGCACATCAAAATGAAAGATGAAGCCTCCAAACTGAATCTGCAGCTGTTTTATGTAAACTAGGAGAAAGTGTAAAATTTCTTGTTCTAATTCACTCTACCCAGAGTTTTGACGATAGCGATCTGAAAAAGTTACATTTGCAATATTACTTACCTAGTTGTAAGTAATTGCCTAGTTCTTATTTAGCTGTATAAGTCATCACAAGCAATCAATCTTCCTGATGGGAGGAAGGACCATGATACTACAAGCTTAAAGTAACCCCATGCGAAACCATGGAGCTCATTCTAGTTGGACTGGTGAAACGCAGCAGTTCAAAAATAGCATTACTGAAGCCAGAGTTCATCTTTAGTTGCAAATTTTGCAGCACTCACTTTTTATCCTATACTAAAAGTATTTTATTCCTCCTTCTGGTGATCCAGAACACCCAACGTTGGATAGAAATGATGCTGATCCAGAGTTAGCCCAAGCTTGCACCCCTCTTGTATGACTCTCGGGACTTTGGTAAGGAAGACATCCATGATCAAGACAGCTCCCTACTAGATGTTGGAGAAGATTATATGTAGAAATCAGTGGTGCAAAATCGCCGAAGATATTTTTAAAGCTGAGTAGAAACAGATAAGCAATATCAACTGTAATCGATAAAAAACGGAATCCAGCAAGATTCCTTACAGTGGCCTTCCAGCACCTGAAGGGGCCTGCAGGAAAGCTGGGGGGGGGCTGTTTGCAAGGGCATGTAGCGATAGGACGAGGGGCAATGGTTTAAACTAGAGCAGGGCAGGTTTAGATTAGCCATGAGGAAGAAGTTCTTTACACTGAGGGTGGTGAGACACTGGCCCAGGTTGCCCAGAGAGGGGGTGGAGGCCCCATCCCTGGAGATATTCAAGGCCAGGCTGGATGAGGCTCTGAGCAACCTGGTCTAGTTGAAGATGTCCCTGCTGACTGCAGGGCGGTTGGACTAGATGGCCTTGAGAGGTCCCTTCCAACACAACACAGTCTACGATTCTATGATTCTATGAAGACAGGAAAGTCAGTACATAACTATAACATCTCTTGAATCTTCTTGTAACCAGCACACCCTGTAGAGTCAAAGTGCAGTTTTATCACTAAACCTACCATAAAATAATTATGATTATTTTCTTTTTAAAAGAAGTGGCTTAATTTCCTCCATTCTGTTATGCGCATTATGTGCTTTCGCGGTACCACTGACACAGTATTGTGGAAACGCTGTCATTGTGGATATCGTCTGCTTGAAAGGGAAGACCTAGACAATGGTCTCCTATGGCTAATTTGTAATACTTCTATCATTGTGCTAGTGCGTGTGTATGATGACTGTCAGTTCATTAAAACGTAAATCCGCTTATAAATATTTGATATGAAATTCTTTGTTAAAGAAACTTTAAGCCTTGTCTAGTCTAGTGATGTGTTTATTGTCTAAATTAAGCCTTAATATTTCACTTGCTCTAATGTTTTATGTGGCGATAGAATTTTACAAGGGCTTAATAACGATCGGCTAAGCTTGCTCTATTGTCATGAAAACGTTTTTTTTCTTGCGCACTTTCCACTCTCTTTCCAGTCCCTCTCACTGATTCTGAGATTTAATGGCTCATGTGTTCTCTTAGACATAGTCATCTACTATACTATGCTGCTGTGACTATTTCATTATTCTGTTTCTCGACTTCATGCCCATGTCATCAATTCAGCTATTGGGTATTCAGTTTGTTAATGAGGGAAAAGTGCAATGACCATTCAGTCAAATTACAGAATATAGAAAAGGTCAAGGTACTATAGTACATTATTCTAATTCATGGAATATTGTACATAAGACCATATATTTTCCATTCCCTGATACTTCATTTCATAACAAAATTATTACAAGAACATAATATGGCATAAAATTAATCCACACTAAGAACAAAGCCTGCAATTAAAATGCTAAATGGCACAACTTGAATCCTTTGTTTCGACAATTATTGGAGTAAGAGTAAGGATTTAATCTTGCATCACATGAAATCATAATTTTATGGTTATCATTTGCCACAGGATACCAAATATATTTTAAATCCGCAGCAAGAGACAGGTGCCAAAGTGCTGCCTAACCTCTGCTCCTAAGAAGTAACTCAGTGCAAATTAAAAATCCTTCTTTGTTTCATCTAATCCTAGAAATATGTGAAATCCCAAAGTTTTCCATCAAGGAGAGGACAGCAATAAAGAATACAGCCAGAATGTTGGATCCTCTGAGTTGCTGAAATCACCCGTGATAGTCACGATCGGGATGACAGTCCTTTCCCAGCAACTAAGCAAATGTTCACTGTAAAAACTGCCTTAAAACTCAAACTCTATTCCTGGAGCAGAAACTAAAACCCTGTCTCCAGTCCCATAGGTGGTCTGGTCCCAGAACAGGGGAATTCTCGTCATTTTCTCTGGTTTTGTTTGATTAATCTTTTACTGTATGTTGTCCAAAATGGAAAAGCCTGGAAAAAAATTGTTTTGGAAATTCCTGTCCTCCTATCTCAACCACGGTCTGATTGTTGGGGAACTTCCAGGAGGTGCCAGATCCAGCCTTCCGTGAGGGGAGAAATTAATTCCACCTCTTACCTCTCAACGATGACTATTTTAACCACTACGGTTTCAGATAAAAATAAAAGGAAAGGCTAAATTTTAAATGAAATAATGTTCTCTTTTTTTTTTTTAGTCCTCATTCTCCCTTTCCTGGGTAGTTTCTCTTTGTCAGAAAATGCTTAGGCACGTAATTCAAGAGTCTTCACAGCAATGAAGGCACGAACACCAAGACGTGGAATTCCAAATACATTTTTCTAATTTCCTAATGAATAGCATGTTACCTGTATTTCACTTGTAATTGCAAAGCTTGTGAGACGTTATGTGACTCCCTAACTTTATCTCTAATTTAGCTTGGTGTGCCTTTAAAGTTATACCTGAGTGTGGAACTTCTTATTGGCATTTTTTCCATAGTTTTGCTCTTTAAGTTCATCCTGCATGTCTACCTACTTATTCCTCCCATTATCCAGACTTGTTATTATTTTTATTCATACAAATACGTAGTTTCTCATGATGGTCATATGAATTCACATATTTCTGAAGCTTGTAACACTTCTGTTCTCCTTCTCTAAATGGAGTTACTGATATGGTGATGAATAGAGTTGTTGGACTGTGTCTCTCTCAGTTCTTTCTTGCCGTTAATTACACTCCATTCATTAACATGACAAATTGCAAAGTTTTCAATTTTGTTATTCTTTTCTTCAGTATTCTGGAAAATCAGTTTAGTCTTAATCAAAGAAAATTAGAGCCTAGTAGCAGATAAAAAGCGAGAAGTTGAAAGTCAAACGACAGGTTGGGTCAGGCCCCAAACTGCATCTGACGGAGCTGCGCTCACAATAGCTCTGAATTATGAATCAAGCTGCTTTGAACCGGCCGAGGCCTTGTTTTACATGCATGCCCACTGCCACGAGTAGGGTCGGATTGCTAAAGTGACCCATTATCCCCTCTCAAATTCCATTTTACATGCAAACAGCAATCACTTCGGGGCTTTTAGCAGCTTTCCACCTGTTTCAACAATTCTCTTCTGTCTATCATTTGGGAAAGTGGGTTCGTTTGGGTAAAAATAATATGCAATTGTCATTTATTTCAGATTGCCTTATTGGAATAAAATTTGGGAACACACTGTTTGATTTAAATTTGATATTATGCGTTGAGAAGGAAAGAAGAGCATGTACTTCAACCTATTGTAGAGGATTAATAGTTTTGTCTGGCACATATGCTACTTGAACAATAACTGCACCTGAAAAACATCACCTTTTATGGCCAAATCTGCTGTTACAGACTTGGAAACCTGAAGGACATAATTCAGATAAACTTTGGAAGTTGACAAAGCACACACATTTCCATTGACGCTTTTGGCTGTATTTTTTTCAGTAGGGGATTTAATCATGTTGAACTATCAAAGGAGGAAAAGATTGTGAACATCTTTACGCAGAAAACAGATATAAATGTAAGAAAAGACCATTATTTCAATACTGGGAGGCATTTGACTGAAGACTTTCAATATTTCAAGAACCTTTCACTTCTGCCTTCTCTGACCTTACAGTATCCTCTCAACCTGCCTTCGTGGTGTTTTGCTGAGTTTTACATCACCCATTTTTGTCCTTTTTTTTAAAAAAAAAGAAATTAATTGTGAATCCTAGCGTGGCCACCTAAACATTTCAGGATGGAAATATGATATATAGACATAAATTTAAGTGCCGTCCAAATATATTAATCAAAGGGCTGAGGAGGTGTAGAAGACATGATCTCCAATAAACCGGCGACATTTTAGAGCTGAAAACGCTGCTCCTCTTCCCTTTGCTGCTGTGGAAGAAAAGGTTGATGATTCTCTGGAGATTCTGTGATAGCTCAAGACATGTCAATGACTCATCTGTAAATAACTATTCCCCTGAAGCTAGCAAGGAAAACTCCACAGAATGTGCTTGATAATATAAATCTCATCATGAAGAGATATACATCTTGTAATTGCCACTTTAAGGGTGAAGGCCAGATTTCCTGGCAGGTGTGAATTGGCATATCTCTGCTGAAATCACAGAACTGCTGTGTTACATCAGTTTGAGAGTCTGGACCTATTTCCTGAGCTATTTTTGTCATGCCCCTAAAATCAATTCCTTGAGGGCTGAGGCAGTGAAGAGAGGAAATAATTGTCTACTGTTGGGATATTGGCTACCACGTAGGCTCTTGTCTAGCCTAAGACATTTGGGTTTTACTCTGTCATAAATGATAAAATGTAATAAATTGATAAAATGTAGAAAATAATAAAAAAAAGAGAAAAACACAAAATAATGCATGACTTCTTGAAATTGCGGTTTAGTGAATTTTCTTCTTCAGTTTGGATTATTTCAAATAACCCAGGGGTGAGTATGTTAAGATAAAATAAAATTTATGAAGCCAATGTTTACTTAGCACTTCTTCTAGCACTCACAGTAGGGTCAAAATTAGACCTGTAGGATTCCACACCAACCAATGAACGCTTAAATGCTAGAGATTGCTGAATGACCAGACTTTTCTGAGTAATTGGAATTATTTTTTGTGATCTCTTAGGGATATGTGTATATAGATAGCACAGATGACCTTACATTTTTCCATTATCTCCAAAAAATCACAGCAGTTTCATTTTCCATGTTTCCTGCCAAATTCCTTATTCCATCTCTCAGCCAGGTATCCTTTCTCTTCATTGCCGGTGGTCTGAACCAGAATGCCAGTGTCCTACATCTCTCATGCTCTAACAGCATGCAGCTCACCCGGTCAGAATTACGCTACTCCAGGGTAAGACTCTAGTGACACCGTCCTTTACGTGAGGCATGTTCAGTTGGAAGATTTACACGAGTTTATGGAGTTCATTTTGGAAACGACCTGTTTTCAAGCAGAGAAAAAGTAATTTTTTTTTTTGGTGAGAACTGTTTATGTTAAGGACAGGTTACCTGGGGAGTCAGTCAGAGCAATGGCCTGGAAATCTGTTGGCATAAACTATGTGTGAGGTTTTCAGCATCACAGAAGGTGTATTTGCCCAGATCCCTACAAACTTTTTGAGGAAATCAATAACTCCAAACTTATCCAGAAACCTGAAGTAGGTCCAGCTGCTTTAAGGAGTGTATTTACCTGGCACAACACAGAAATCCTAGTCTAGGACGGGTAAGGCAGTTTGCTTCTGTATTGGGTGTAAATGACAAGGTGTTGGCAGTGGGAGGGCTGCAGGAGTGGCCTTTGTGAGAAGAGGCCAGGGGTTGCCGCATGGTAGTCACAGTTGGTTCCAGGCAACTCCAACAGACCCAGCTGAGACCATCAGCCAAGCTGGTGGTGCCTCTGCGAAAACATATTTAAGGGTGGAAAATGCTGGATGGGCGGTGGAGGAGGAAAAAAATAGTGAGAAACAGCAGAGGGAACACCAAGGTCGGAGGAGGAGGAGGAGGAGGAGGAGAAGGAGGCACTCCTGGTGCTGGAGCAGATGTCCATGTTGCAGCCTGTGGAGGACCCCAAGCTGGAGGAAATGGGTATTTCCTTAAGGAACTACAGCACATGGAAAGACCACATTGCAGCAGGGAAAAGCGTGAGGAGAGAAACCATAATCCCCTCCACACTCCATCCCCTCGGCATCACTTGGGGCGGGGAGGTAGAAGAGCCGGGACTAAAGGTGGGAAGTTGGGCATGAGAAAGTGGAGAAAAAAAGGTGTTGTTCTAATGTGCGTCTTTGTTTTTCACTACCCAAATGTATTTTAATTGGCAATAAATTAAACTAATTTTCCCCCAAATGAGTCTGTTTTGCCCGTGACTAATTTATAAGCAATCTCCCTGTCTTTATCTCGACCAAT
Organism: Larus michahellis; assembly: GCF_964199755.1. Classification (NCBI taxonomy): domain Eukaryota; kingdom Metazoa; phylum Chordata; class Aves; order Charadriiformes; family Laridae; genus Larus; species Larus michahellis. The sequence goes on along the minus strand of NC_133900.1, from coordinate 84,104,063 downwards.
GAGTTTTCTCATCCTATTTCCCCCCCATCCCACCAAGGGGGAGCACAGTGAGCAGCTGGATGGGCGTTTGGGTTTTAGCCAAGGTGAACCCATCGCAGGGTCTTAGAAACGGACTAATTGTGTGTAGACAATATTTTGCCTGGCCTGAATTATGATGCATTCGCCTGTGTGGAGTTCTATGCTCCTATGCAAATTTTTCTTCCACTATCTTTTGGAGGGTTTTTTTGGAGTATGTCTGCAAGGCATAGTTCCAGTTTCCTCACTGGTATCTTTGAGTTGCATGGACTTACTCTTCACAAAATCCTCGGAGATCTACAAATGAAAACCAGTGAATCTGAGCTGAGTTATTAAAATTTTTGCTGTATGAGCGTAGATCAGAATAGAAGACATCAGAAACTGACATGATGTTTGGTAATTTAACGGGGCATATTTTCTTGATAGGCACATATATTTCCCATTAATGCTAATGGGAGTTATATGTGTGCGTCAAGAGAACATACCACTTTGCATGTAAATTTCACATTTTATTTTACAGAGGATATGTAACCCTATTATCACCAGGATCTTAGTGCTGGCACGAAAATTTGTCCCAGCTCAGTTGGTTATAATCAAACATTAAAATGATCTAGCTGAGCCTAATTGTATTTTACCTTCCCACCACTTTTGTAATGAAAGTACTTTAATCCAAAGCATTTTCCGTGTCATGTGGATGAATAAATAGCCTTTTTCCTGAAGTTAAGTTGTTTTTAAACTCAAGCTAATAAAACTACTTATTTCCATTTCCATCAGAGTTACAACTACAGTTAAAAGGCTTACACAATTTAGATTTGAAACATTCTTCAGGAAGAGAGACTGGTAAAGGATTATATCCTTGACTTTTGAAGGCATCTTCTAAAGCTCGTAGAAAATGCCAGCTTTTATGAATCCTGTATTTGATCTAGAAAGTGCGTGGGTTTTTTGCCGTACAGTGATTTTCAAGTGCAAGGTATGCAAGTCTACGGCTATAAATTCTAAATAGCAAAAAGTCTTGTGTGAAGTCTTGTGACGCAACTTAGGGTAACATTGACTGTGGCTCATAAGTTGCATTAGAATTAGTGATCTCTCATATTTCTTCTCCCTTCATGATTTTCTTCTTATTTGGATGAAATTTCTTCTTCTTTTCTTTAGTAACCTGTCCAGTCATACCAGAGGCAGCTCCCTCTTCCCTGGCACATTCAAGAGGTGACCTCCACGTTCAGGAGAACTCAAATTCAGGACTCTTGGCTGATTCAGGTACCACTTATATTTTCATTGAAAACAAGAAAACCTGGTGGATGTCCTTGGAGATGGAAATGTCCTTTTGTTGAAATTCTGGAAGTGAAAAAAATCCACAAAAGGAAAAATATTTTTTCAAAATTTCCCATAGATAAAACTGGAAAATATCATCTGAGTATAGCTGAAGTGCTTTGCCTTGATGAAAGCATATGAGTCTAAGGAAACGGACTTTATATGTAGTGTCAGGGATGCCAGGATGTCAGATTCATGGCAAGGAGCTATCTGGAGATTTCTGGCATGAACCGGGACTTTCACTGATGTCAGGCTCCCTTTTCACAGCAGAAAGCCCCTGAGATGTTTAAATCAAAACAAAGCAGGATTTTGCAACAAGACTTCGGTTCTTGAGCAAATTCTACCAAACCGCAGCCCAAATAGAAATCATGTTGGAGTATAAAAATTGTTAAAAATTATAAGCTATGCCAGCTGTTGGCAAGACTCAGTTGTTTTCTTTCCTAATCAAGCCAGGGTAATTGTAAAGGTAAGATGGGAGACTACAGACATTTGGACAGTATCTGGAGAAGGTACAAGATCCTTACTACTGTACAGAAGAAAGAACTGATGTTTCAACTTTCATTTATAGGTGGAAAAATCCATAAAAGTTAATTTAAAATCACTAGAACCAAATCAGTAGCCTGAAGCCAAAGGGAGATTTACCACTGACAGCCTAAGAGCAGGGCAGGTTTTCATGCTTTGACAAGGTAATCACATTGTGATTTTGATTTCTGGTTATTTCTTCTGTTATCTGACTTTCTTTTTCTCTTGCAACTCCCTCATTCTGTTTCCCTTCCTGCTGCCTTACACTAGTTTTACTTCTGAGTGCTGGGCCCGATCTTCAGGAATCAATGTGGCTGGCGTTATTCCAGCACAGCTGCTGCTTTTAGTATACCGTCAGCGTAAAATTACAATTCTCTTTGAATAAGACCTAAACCTTTACTGTCCTTTAAAGTGTTTGTGTACTTAAGAGTCTTGATACGCCGCTTTTTACTAACATTAATAAAATTTTCCAAAAAAGTATAACAATAATCAGTATAACTTATTTTTAGCGGGATTTTCTTACTATTTAACTTAGATGCTTTTTTATATTTATATTTCTTCATTCTGGATTTTGAAAATGACTGTCGTGGTTTGGGCTGGCGCATATAAAATTCACCAGAGAATTATTGGTCCTTACAAGCTACAATAAATCTTTGGTTCAAGAACCAGCATTATTGTTCCCCCAGAAGGGTTTGATCTAAAAAACAACCTGCGCGTTTCTTATGCTGAAGTATAAGGGTAATAAAACTGACTGGTAGGAAAAGCCACAATTAGTCAAAATTCCAAGCCCTCTCTTCTCAAAAAGACACAAAAACATAGTAAGGAATGACAGCCTTTCTATAGAAATGTTAAACGGTAAAATTTTCCACTGGGTACTCAATAAATAATAATTCCATTGTCTTTTAAAATAAAAAATGTAGAACATGGGAAATTCTGTATTAAATTCTATAAGCTTTCAAAGACATTTCAAAGGCCTTTGTGCAAAATTTGGTCATATGAAAAAAACACGTCTTATAGGCATAGGCAAAACTCACGTTTCATGCAGCTAAGCTCATGCGCGTGTTTTGGAGTAATCTTGGCTTTATTTTCTGTAAAGTACCACGACTTTCGTCCCTAACAAATCCTTTAGAAGCATCACTCAAATTGCTGATCCAAGTATAAAAAAAAAGGCATTGAACTAATTTCCAAGGGATTCCTGTGTGCTGGATCTTCTCTCTTCTCTCAGAAGCCTACCGTACACTAAATTTCATGAAATTTGTCACGTGGCATTTGGATAGAGACTGGGCTGTCTAACACAGACCAGTGAGTCCTGGTGGGAATCAGCCAGGACCAGTGTTAGGAAGGCATTCCCAATGAACTGGATGCAGAGAGCTTTGAAGCTACAGGCAATATGCCTGTCCACTGGAAAATGGTGTCAAGAAGATCCTCAAGGAAGGAGACACAGAATATTCCACACGGCTCAGAAAACTAGCTTTTCAGAGGAAAAAGTTAAAGATAAGAAGGTAGTGGAAGAGGAAGAAAATACATTTATATCCTATTTTCTCTCTGCCAGAAAAATCAAACATTTTGCTACATAAAAACATTCTTTCAGTTTTAACAGAAGACAAAATTGATCCAAAATACTATCAACTTTAGAAAAATTCTTACTTCATAAGTACGTTTTAAAGTAAGTCTGGAAAGTTTTGGTCATTCCGCTAACTCTCTGATTTACCCCATGGCTACCAGCGCCATTCACATGGGTGAGGCAGAGCTAGAACAGTAAAAAATTACCCTAATCAGAGCAGAAATTGGCCCAGAACATGCTGTGAAACCAGAGCCGCTGCCGCGTCGAACAATTCACAGAATACTTCAAAAACCCAAAGTTACGTTCAAACCAAGACGGTAAAAACATTTCCTTCCTCTTGTTCCACTCTTAAAAGTGGGTTAGACTATTTGTGTGTGTGAGACAATGGCTAAACTGAAAACCCCAAGGATTGTGCCACATTCCTGCATTTGGATGTAGATCCCGTGACAAGTTTCAACTGCCCTGATTTCTGTAGAAGGGAACTTGGGATGCTTGGGCCAGACCTACCATCTAGGCAGCTGGACTCAGGAATGCTGCAGGGGCAACAGTTTTGACGCAGTTGGGGCAGCCAGGCTTGCACCGATTGGGAATTTGTCACAATTTAAATTGTGCTCAACAAAATCTTTATCTCAACCCATTTTGGTTTGTTTGTTTGTTTGTTTTTTTGATTGTTGTTTTTTTTTTTTTTTCCCACCAACATCGGGAGTGGCAGTGAGGGATTTGCGAAAGTGGGTTGAGGATCTGCTAAGCTCTGCTTCATGCTGGCCAGATGACCAGTCAACGGTCTGGGCAAGACGCCACCGACCACCAGTCCCTGGGTCACTGAAGCTGAGCAAAGGAAGTCAGAATGGGAAAAAGGATCTACCCACGTACTCAAAGAGATATTAAGTAATTTTAGGGGAATATGTAAATATCAGGCATAGCTAAAAATGGAATGGAACCAGACCTGAAGTTTCACGAGGATGTGAAGTTAGCTCTGTGAACCCACTTCTCGTGGCTTTATCACCTTCCTTCTCTAGCTATCAGCCATGCTTTTTAGCTGTGGCCAGACCTACAGCTGGGGTGAGAACTCCTAGACAGGACTTGCTGAATGCAGACGTCTGTGCGCATCGTTTTCTAGCGCTGATTCTTTTAAAACAATTTGGTAGAATCTGCCCATCTCTCTACTTGTTAATATTAACGCTTTTCAGGACCCGTAAAACAAACAGGTTCGTCTAAAAGGGCTAAGAGGAAACAAAATCCTGAGTCTATCTTTAAAATGAAGCCTTGAATATTCTTCTGTGAGCCTCCTTGGATTTGTTGTGTTAGCTCTTTAATCAGACCCCTCAATACCACAGTGTTTTATTAAAGAATTTCAGTCACAAGGGACATGGCCTTTGTGTGGACATTTAGGAGGCCAGATAGATGTTGCTCTAGGAAGTAGGACAATGCTATCCATATTAATGCTAAATAATATTAGCTGAATCAAGCCCTTTCTTTTGAAATATTTGTGTTTCCTATGCTGGAGACTCTTCCTTCTAGCTGCTGGAGGACACCTCACCTTAAATCCTTGGGACTTGCAGGGATTTGTGGTCTTTTTAAAGCTTATTTTCTTGCAATTTCTGGATGGTGCGTAGGCCTAGTTCTTCTGTCAGATAAGCATCACTAGAGAAAACATTTAAAAATGACAAGTCACGGGAGAAGATGCTCTGTTAAAGCTCTCCCTGGTTTAGACTATGAGTTTATCTCCGTATTCCAGTCCTTCTCCACTTTTAAGCCGCTTGAGATTCATCCAAAATATCTCTCTCTTTTTTTTTTTTCTTTTTAATAATAACATCTAAAATAATCCCAGCACATTTGCTGTGACACTAATATACCTCAGGGCTGCCTTCTTACTGCACAATTTACCTACAGCGCTCATTAATGGCTGAGAAAAACACACCCTGTCATGGCTTACTGCAACCTAACCGACTTAAATTGCATCCAGGAAGCTGACAGGCCAGTGCATTATTAACTGAGCCACTGGGACCCTTTAAACTGTATTGTACGTAAGTTTATAGTGCAGGGAGTATAGAATTTTAAGCTTGCACATTTTAATGTATTTAATTTGCCGCACTCGGCAGTTTGCTTTGTGAACTGTTAATCTTTTCAACCGATACAGCAAAATGTCACTGTATTCATTTGCGGAGTATAATAGGCTTATATCCTGAAACAATAAAGTTATAATAGCCTGCCCACTGCCTAGAGAAGTTATACAAATTCAGCATGTGCAAGGTGATGTGTGTCCTACTTACCCTCTAGGTTTCTAAAACTCATCTTCTCCTATCAGTGCCTTGAAAATCAGTAGTGCACATTACTTGGGTGAGATAAAGCCAAGTAAATGTCATGGATCAAGCTCTGCTGAATTCCCCGTCTCTCTCTCTGGAATTGCTTTCAGTGCCTTTGATACTAATTTGTTCTTGCCATCTCCACCCATGACGAATGCAAGCTGGAGGCACCGACGTCCAGATTTGTTCTGGACACGTACCAGTCTGGAACCGATGAGCAATTCCTCCACTTACGGCGGTGGCAGGAACCAGCAGCCAGGTAATCACAGACCTTAGGGAAGAAAAACTGCTGCTCAGCTGTCCAGCCTCTAGGAAAGAGGTCCTACATGCTCCCTCAAACTTTACTGGTGCATCTCAGATTTGCCCTCCGTTCTTTCTTCTGACCGTTTCCGCAACAATTGTCACCTCTCATTTTCTACAAGTATTATGAAACGGACTATAGTGGAATCACAGGGTTTCTGTAGTAATGAGTCATTGCCTGCAACAGAGAATCGTGGGTGTGAGGATGAAGATGATAACAGTAATAATGGGAATACTGACACTTCCAGTGCTAGCACAGGGAAAACTGATTTTTTTTTTTTTTTTTTTGTACAAGTTTTCTATATCTTTCAAATGAAACTTCCTGGAGAAGGACTGGATTGGTTATTTCTACTGTGGGATTTCCATTCTGAGGAGTGGAAATGTGACACCTTCTCACACTGAATTGCTGTCAGGTTGCCGAGTGACACCGCGGTTGTACTTGGGCAACTTTAGGTTCAGCCTGTGAAGTGTTTAGTTGACCTGCAGGGCATATTACAAAGCCTGTCTTTTTTTAAAAAGGTTATTTTTCTGCCTGAGGGGAAGGTTCGTGGGGGTTCTTTGTCCATAGCAGGAAGGACGTGGGGGTTAGTTAAGCTTGCACACTTAGATACCGTTAAATATTCTTTAGAAAAAAGATCTGAACACAAACAAACCAAAATGCAATGAAAAACCCCACTTGTCAAATGAAGTCTGTGTTGTCTGGATCATTTCTACTCTTAGTGATTAATTAAAATGTAGCCTGAAGCAGAAGAAGGTCACGCATCTCGGTCCACAACCAAACAAAATCTTTAGGGAAGAATCAATAAAATGATCCCTGGCTGATTCTATTAAAAATATCGCATAAAGAAAAAGAAGATTCTCTAAACCAAACCTAATACATTCTTAAAAAAAAAAAAAAAAGTAGACAGGCTAGTGATAGAGCATAAATTTCTGGGTGTCTTGGGCTTTAGTGGTTCTGAAGAGGAGAGGGGATCTGAATGGGAAGGATGATGGTTACGGAAGGAGGTAAGAGAGCTACACTGAATTTTCCTACGCAATGATTCTCCAGAGCCTGTACAAACCTGTTCCTTGTATCAAAGCGATCCGTTTAAAATTATAGCAACTCTGCATTTTTCAGCGAAGCTCTGCTACTGATGTCTGCGTTGTCCGAAAGCATTAACAAAACCAGCCAACACCTTAATGAAAACTACTTCTTTCGGCAAAAGCAAAGTTTGCTTTGAAAACTAAGCCCTGGCTGCAAGGTGAGTTTAACATAGAGAAGTAAAAGAAAAAATAAGACTGGAGTTGTTACGTGAGGTTGTGATGAGTCTGTTTCTTCCCTCTCAATGAAGAAACAAGGTGTATTACAGAAACGGTTCAAGACTTTTCCGTAAGTAACAGCGTTTATAGTGGAGGGTTTTAGACCATTACTCCAGACCACATCTTGGGCTTTTCTGTTTTCTTTTTTAATAGGTAAAAACCTCACAGATTCTATATACAGCTGGAAATACTGTACAATAATTACAGAAAGTGTGATTTTGCTTATTTTAACTGTGCTGATTATATAGTCTTTTTAGTTTCTTTATTTGCATGTAGAGTTCAAGAGATTTCTATGGCAGAGTATGATTAATCTGAAGCATTCAATTATGTATCTGCTAATGGTTAGTGAATTAAATATTATCTGGCACTGGATTGTACATGCTCCTTTTTGGCCTGGTGGACCGTGGGCACACTGGGTAACAAAACTTCCCAAGCTACTAATTTTGATTCATAGGAACATGATTATATCTTTAAGGTCGTAGACAGCGCAATCTTGGAAACATTAATTATCAGGAACTCATTGCTACATCTTGTATTTTTATGTCTGCCGTAACCTCTTGATTTATTCCTTTGATATTATTTCAGATTCAGCAATCAATGCCGGTTTTGAGGTCCTGATCGTCTGAATGAATTTAGCCAACTACAAGACATAAAATTATTGTAAGTAAAATCTTTTCACATTTTTGCTGTGGTTGGGGTCAGGGAGAGTGCTTAAATAAAATATTTAAGAAACATCTGAATATAACCCAATGAGAATGTGGGAAAATTACATTATTTCTTAGACTATTTTAACATCAAAGGTAGCACTGGAGAGACGGGTAGTCATTAAAAGCTGAATTACTGAAAGCGTCTGGATAGTGCACTTAAACACATTTCAGTCGAGTGAAATAATTTAAAATTTGAAGTGTGATCCAGAATCACATATGTCAATTACCATGTTGTCTGTGATATTAAAAATGTATGCAGCTGGAGGCTTAATTATATGAGATCTCTCAGAGTTGGAAACACTTCATCCTTTCCCCCTTTTTTTTTTTTTAAAGCGTGGTCTTTTTAGATATTGAATGCGAATAATCTACAAAATGAAGGGAAATGTTCTTCTGTCATTTGATGTTATTGAAAGCCAGGATAACACTGGAGATTTGCAAAAATTAACTTTAAAATATTGTTGTGCTGATGGAATTTGATTACCTGCTGATGATGTTGATTGACTGAATGTAATGAATTTTTCAAGTGGAACAAAGACTTTTTCATGAAGAATTAGTTAAAGGATATGGTGTCTGCTGCATTTGTACATCTGCATCACTACCAAAGTAGTAATTTTTCTATCAAAACAACCAGAACAAAATTTTGAATCATCTTTTTTCCGTAAAATTGATGCATGTGTTTTATTTTCCTATCCTAAATCACAGAAAAAAATAATAAACTGAACGTAATGCTACTGAAGTTAATTTGATGTCCACTGCTCTGTTGTCTCCGTTGCCCAGCTCCATATTAACTTAAATAAGGGTAGGACTGGCCACTATGAGCTATTATTCATAATAACAAGACACTGTGTCTTTCCTTATGTCATAACATGAGCTGAGGTCAGAAAAGATGCTTTAGCTCCTTGCCTATAAGGGGAGGAATAGGACAACTGGTTCCTGGGCTTTTGGAATCCAAGATGCACCAGTTGACTGGCAAAATACAACTCAACCCCAAAGCTTCGCAAGAACAAAGAAAGAAAATTTCTCTTCTAATAGTCTTGATGAAAATCCATGTAAGAGCTGCTTCTTATTTTTTTGTAATGGGCAATTACTTATGTATGGATCTTGGCTTTTAGTTATTTGCTGTAAGATTCTCTAAATGAGACATCAGGGAGTCAGATGAAGCTCCGGGATGTGTGATTTGTACAGCAAATTAGACGAGATTTTCTTACTGGAGAGTCAGCATTTCTGGTGGCAAGCTGCCTGCTCAAAATTTTATCTGCTGGATTCTGTTGTGAGGAAAGGTAAAGCTTCATGGAGAGGCATAAAGCGATGGTTTTGTGACGGCGAAGATGACAGAGTGGAAACAATGCAGCGGTACAGATTTGCTGAGGTCACAAGGACAACAATAGAATTAAGAGAGCTGCAGTGTGGTGTACTCCTACCAAGACAACTGGAACTGTTATGGCTGGATTTGATTGAAGCTTGCTTCAGGGCCTGAGAGCTGGACTGCCTGAGCTCTATAATACCATGAACTGTCAGCATCAATTTTATAGTAATTTTTACAGATATTAGTTAACGATATTTCAGTATTCAATGCCTGAATTTCACTTTTCAGGATTCCATTACGATCAGCCACACAAACGATCCAGCGATTTGTTCTAATCAGCTGTTTGCTCAAGTACAGCGAGATGAAAAATAAAGTATGGAAAAATAAGAATCCTTTATTTCAGAAATTAAAGGAAAAGGCTTGTGAAACTGCAGCCTTTATTTCAGCCAAAGTTTGATAATGCTCATTCTGTTCTTTTTTTCCCAGTGTTTTGTTAACAAAGATTATTTTCTAAGAAAATAATCACAATAAAGAAATACACAATAAACGGAATCACAATAAAAAAAGAAGTAGTATCCATCCTGTTAATCGACATAACCAGGAACATTGCTTACTGTTGAAAGTAAGCTAGTTTAAAGGTTTCAATTCAAATTAAAGGAGGACTTTATTTCCTTTAAGTTAAAACCAGCATTTGGACCAGCCAATTATCCTGAGCAGTCATATTCCCGAGTCCCGTGTTGTGGTTTACAGGATGACCATAGAATCCTAGAATTGCCTCGGTTGGAAGGGACCTTTCAGATCATCGAGTCTGACCATCAACCTGACTCTGACAAAACTATCACTAAACCATGTCCTTCAACACCACGTCTACCCGACTTTTAAATACCTCCAGGGATGGTGCCTCAACCACTTCCCTGGGCAGCCTGTTCCAATGCTTGACAACCCTTTCAGTGTAAAAATTTTTCCTAATATCCATCCTAAACCTTCCCTGGTGCAACTTGAGGCTGTTTCCTCTTGTCCCATCGCCTGTTCCTTGGGAGAAGAGATCCACCCCACCCAGCTACCCCCTCCTTTCAGGCAGTTGCAGGGAACGAGAAGGTCTCCACTCAGCCTCCTTTTCTCCAGGCTGAACACCCCCAGCTCCCTCAGCCGCCCCTTGTAAGACCTTGTTTCAGAGGCTTCTGGAAACCCATTTGTGGTCAGAGGACTGAATGTCACCTGAAAACAAGACCTTACTGGAGCTTGATGTATTTTAGCTTGCATGAAAAGTCTCTTTACTGATTAAAACTACAATAAATAAGATAATTTAACAAGGTCTGAAACAGTTTACTCATTTGCTTTAGTTTCTCTGTTTTTAAGCAAAGGTTGGAATACCTGTCTTTAGTGGAAGCTACAGTAATTCCAATGGAAACTGTAGTTCATCCATCAATATGAATTGTGAATGTGCTCGTTAAGACACTCGCAATAGCTTACAAGCGCCGTGTTATTACTGTTGTGGTTACTCTTGTTTTTATTAGTCTTCTAGAAAAGGATATGTTATCAAAGCTGAACAATCAAACGTCTTTCTGGCTCATTTTACAACAAAGCTACGTGGAAAATTTGATCGTATGCTCCTCCTTTCAACCGTTAAGAAAACAGTGTATTCAGGCCTAAAAAACCATTTCATTCCAGACCTTTAGTGCTTCTCCGTCCTACGCAAAGATTGAACTTCATCAGCATCTCTCCTGGGTCGTAAATCTGCGCAAGGAGAGTTCATATGGAGAATGTGTACTGATTTCTACCTTATTACTGCAAGTCTGTGTATGTTGTATTATTTATGTTTATCTCGGGTAAAGGTTAGCTGAGATAGGTGATGGTTGTTTTATTTAAAATTGATATTCTAGGTGGACCAAGAGGCAAACCACTGTGTTAGGCACTTTACAAATAGAAAGCCAATGACAGCTCCTGTCCCAAATAATTTAAAATTTGCCTGTGATTTGTGACAATTTAGAGAACTGCCTGTAAAATAGCAAAATGAAAGAGCAATTAATAATGACAGCATTTTTCCAGCAGAATGCAAAAGAAATTCAACTAAATCCTTCAACAACTCTTGACCATAAATACAGATTTTTGAGCTCTGGATTGTCAGAACGTGAGTGTCTACACAATGTTAGTCTCTGACCACGTTATTTCACTGTCCACTGAATTTCAAGGTCCACAGCACTTGGCAAAGCACCTCTGGGCTACTGATCCGAACTTATTTGGGAAGAGACAAGGGCTCTGACGCTGAGCAGCTGAAGACAAGAAGACAATTGCTGAATCCACAGAGGGCTCTCTGAAAATGCGTTCATCCTTCCCTTAGAACCAGCAGTCACCGTTATGATGACAGGTGACCTGAGAAACCTGAATTCCTGCCAGCACATTCTTGAGTCCCATTATAGCACCATACAGGTATTTTTCACCTGATGTAGGATCTCTAGTGTGACCTTCTCTGGAATTTACTGACTTTATTGTAAGTGGTATCTTTCTAATACTGGCAACACCTTCATACATTTTAATGAGCTGCCCTGAAAATAATAGACTTCTGTTTCATAATAGTCATCTGTTTCAAAATATCTCCGCTCCGAAAGGAATATTTTGCATCGGCATCAATTCTTAGGCTCATATTCCCAGCCTCTCTTCCTTTATATCCTGAAGGAAAAAGACAGCTTGGTCTCATTTTAATGTGGCAAGGGACATTGTTTTGTTGTTGGCCTGTTTATCCTCAACTTGTAATTTATTTGTGTATTAAGCTAACTCATTCTATTTTTAGTTATTTATTTTGTGCTGCAGCTATAGTCTGGATTACTATGCTCCTGTCTATGGCTCCGTTCCAAATAAGTCTGTTGAGCCAATGTAGCCACACGATGGTCTGATGAAGTGCTGGCACTTACCTAGCAGTAGTTTTCCAGATGTCAGTGGGTTATTTCAAAGAATACAAGCTTTAAAAAAACCTACGACAACAACAAAAACATTGTCCCCAACAGCTATTCCAATGCCCTGATGCTACCTCAACATTTGTATGTATGAAAATGAGACATCTGGTACTCTAAACAGTGGCAAGGATTTGTATAACAATGCTTGATTAGAGCAAGGCCTTGTGGAATGCCGTCTTTTATTTTCTCTTTTGAAAAAAATGTAGTGTGTAACTAATAGCCTTACATATTTGATAGGAATGAAAAAATAAGTTATGCGATATTTTTATTTTTCTTACCCAAGTTCTACTCAGGCAGGCAGGCCTAGGACAATGCGTCTTATCGTCCTACTGATCCTCAAAGAAATGACTAGCACAATTATTTTTAAAAAAAAAGTACAATGAACCACGGCAACTTCCCAAAGAAACCTTGGAAGACGGGAATTATTATTCTTTTTCAACACAAGATCATTGAATGCATCAACTAATTTCCTTCAACACTGTTAATGTTGCAATAGAATTATGTATTTTACTATATTAAGGGAATACATTTAGAAAAATCTTATGGATTGTATATGTACAATGATCCTAATTTAGCAAAGCTCTTACCATTAACTTAGAGTTAACCATGTGGTAAAGTACTCTCAATAACTTCAAATAAACTACCCATATTCATGAAGTTAGGCATTTATTTAGATGGCCTACTGAACTGAGAAATTAATCATTTGTGGGTTTTGAGACCACACTTAAAAACTTATTGAATTTAGTGGAGAATAAGCTGTTACCAAAAAGAACATTGAAACATCCTCTAGAATACTGCAGGAGGAATACATTTTCCATTAAATTGCCTGGGACTTTTCCGCAGATGAAAAGTTGAGTTCATATAATCCCATCTGGGAAAAAATAATCCAATAAAGGCGCAAGCCCTCAGCTAGGGGATGCAAAAGTCAATAGCAATGACATTTTGTGAAACTTTACCCATGCTGAAGACACACTTCTTTATGGGATTTTAATACACCACTCAATATTACCAGCATTAGACAAAGTGTCTGAGACAGCATTATCAGCACTAGAAAATGTCTCATATGCACATATATTGACATAACTGCATCTTTGTGGTTGTTTTTTTTTTGTGGGTTTTTTTTTTTTTCTGTCTTCTGTTTTGAAAATATTTCTCGGTGCTTTCACTGACTTTCTCTGAAGTATATATAGAACATTATGTTTTGGAAAAAAACCAAACAAACACCTGAGAAGAGTAGTCGGAACTTTTGCCCAGCATATTGTCGTGTACATACGTTTCGCTGCAGAAAGAAATGCAGTGCCTTATTTTTATTTCATATAACCATTTGTCAACAAGACACACATGTTACACACCAGCTGAATTCATCTGTGCCAGGAGGATCACAACAGTTGCTTTAGTCTTTAGGGCGGTCAGCTGACCCAAAAATTCATGGAAGCAGATTGGACAGGGAGAAATGAAAAAGTCTCCAAAGCTGAAACTCACTGGAGTTTGTGGTGCTCCAAGACCCAGACAAAAATCCCCCTCCGCTGCAGCCCTATTCCCAGGATGCTTTTGCAGTGCAGTGACCCAAACGCTCAGTTCCGGGCATCCAAAATAAATTAAAGATTTTAGTTCAATTTCTCAGCCAGTACAAACTAACGCAGCACCCCCAGACTCAGGAAGGCTTTGCCTATTTACACCAGGGGAGAAATTAGTCCTCTCTCTATAGAGATCTTGTAGCCCAGCTATCATGGAAGACTGATTTCCTGTCAATAATAAACGTCCTCGGTATCCTACACAAGTCTTCAGTTTATCGCCTCTGGACATTTTTTAATAGCTGCAAGTCTCAAGATGGAAGCAGATTTTTATGCTTTATTTTGAAGGGTGAGGATTGTTCAGAAAAGATGCTTCCTGAGCTGCCCAGGGAAAAGACTATTATAACACTAGCGTGGCTCAACCTATCAGCCTAGCTTGCGTAAGAAAAGAAACTTATTTCTTTGTAACTTGTCTTTCATTTTCACATCCATTTGTTCAAAGACATCTGAAAGTCCCTGAGCACTGACCTGAATAAAATGAAGAAGGAGGCTAATAGAGTGTTCACCTACAGTATTGTTTCCTCTCTTGTTATTAGATGGATATGACCCTGTCTTTGATCTTCCTGCAGATGGTACAGCCAAGGGTGCCTGGAATAAAGAGTGCCACACTCCTCCTAGGAGGAAAGAAAGAAAGAGGAGTAGAGCGGGAATATGCACAAGCAAGAAAATGGCCACTGTGGTAATTACAAGTGACAAAGATAAATGAGTAAGAATGTGTGAACATGTTCCTCAGTGGGTCCTTAAATAGGTAGAAAATGTAAAAATGCGGCATGGGAGTCGATGAAGGCAAGGTGAAATGATACTGAAATAAAACCAGGACTCTCTCTTTGATTCAGTAACCTTGTAGGGGAAATGATTAAAGAAATGCAATATTTTTAGTTTGTTTCTATCTCTCGGTGATTCTTTATGTACCAGCACACCGTTTATTCTTCAAGGGTATATCTCCTTATTTCTGACTGCTTGTCAAACACTGAACCTGTGTCTATTGTCAAATAATAATGAAGCAGTTGCTGTTTAAAGAGAGACACGAGCAAGAAATAAGGTAACTGCTTTGCTGTGTAAGGGAGGGCTTTAACAGAAAGGACATCCTACTTATTTGTTTGAGCAGAATAAAGAGGTTACCTTCTTTCATGTGTTTATCCCAGCGTCTTGTTTGTTCATTGCTCAGGTAGTTAACGTTTGGACTATGCAGTCAAGAATTTGAATGAAGGAAGAACTACTGTCCCTTTGGCGTGAGAGGGCAAACTTCAGAGTTGCTATGGATCTTTCCCCCACCTCCCCCCTGGAGTTTTTTAAAATAAAATTACTGGACAATTCTTCCTGGCTTAGAAAACATACATTGCTGGCTTAAGTCATGGATGAGTTCATACCATGTCGGTTCTACACACTCGATACATCTATCTCCAAGCATAGATTTTGCTAATCTATAGGGGGTGAAAAAAAAAAAGGACAAAGAAAAAAAAAGAAAAAGAAGAAAGAAGTTATGCTTGCAAATTTTGTAGATGTGAGTCAAAAGGTTAATGCAGAAAGGAAGGGCTGAAGTGCTCTTTTCGACATCCTTCTGTGGCTTCCATTATTACCGTGTATAAGCACTGCAGAGGTACATCGCCACTTCGTGCTGACAGCCGGAGGACACTTCATCGCAGTGCTCACACAGTGCTGCTGCCACTGCGCTGCTGCTGGGTGCAAATTGCTCTCCTGGTTATTTCTGTGCCCAGGAGAGTATCAGGCTTGTGACACCAGGCTGTGACTGACACTGGGAGAAGAAGAGAGAATGGTAAAGGTTTCATATCTTGTCTTCAGATTTTGTCTAAAATACATTATTAAGAATCAGAATCCAACACTGGATGCAGGTATTGTCCCTAGCTCTGCTGCTGACTCAGTTCTGTACATTGGTTGAGTCACTTAATCTCTCTGTACTTGTTTCAAGTGTCATTTAACCTTTCTGTGTCAAGAATAAAAGATTAACATTTTGTCCTGGTTTCAGCTGGGAAAGAGTTAATTTCCTTCTTAATGATTGCTGTGAAAGTCACTGATGCATATTGTTTTAGTGTGTTGCTGGGCAATGTTTATACTTTTCAAGGGAGTCTTTTCAGCTTCCCACAGAAGCTGAGGGGAACCGTAGACTGAAGGGTGGAGTGTCCAATGGAATATTCTGTACCATAGACGTTATGCTCAGTATAGAAATGGGGGTCGGCTGGGGGTAGGAATCCATGACCACTGCTGGGGAGGGAACCAACTCACCAGATGGTGAGAGCGAAGTGTCATTATTATTATTTTCATTTTTTTTTTCATTTTCATTTTCTTTTTCGTTTTCATTTTCATTATTTTCATTTTCATTTTCTATTATTATTTTATTAACCTGCCTTTATCTCAACCCACAAGTTTTTTCCCTTTCCCTTTCCCCTCCTTACCTCACTCTTCTCCCTGCCTGCGGGGGAGGCAGAGAACTGAGTGAGCGGCCGCACGGTCCTGGCTCTTGGCTGGGGTTAAACCATGCATGGCACATTTCTGTCCCCCACCAGCAGCTTTGTGATGTTCGAAGTTTACAAAATACTTTGAAACAAGCAGGTAAAAACAGCTTGCCACAAAATTCAGGAAAGCATTTCCACACATCTACAACTGCACGTATTTAGGATGGCATTTGCTTTTGCCCTTACTTATAATTTATGCTATTTCCTTATTGTTTTTAAGGTAAATATATCAAAAATCATATGGACCCACGTAAGACCTCTGGTGCTGAATGTGATTAAAAACTGAAATATGAGCCCATTCACTCACACCATCTGTTTTGTTAACCCTCCAGAAGGGAACAACAGTTCTACACAGTGATTAAGGTGTACGGCAGATAATTTTATCCTGCACATCTCCTGATTGATTAAAAAGCAGGGAAATATATAACGAAGTAGTTAGGAATTGTATTTGCTTCTAAAAAGAAACTGTCAGGAATATTAGAATTATTTTGGAATGGCACAGCAGAAGTTTTTGAAGCCTGAAATGTCTTGATTATCCCCCAGCATGTTGATTCTTGCACTCGGAGAACATAAAGGTATATATTATAAACGTGCATCTCTCATAAGAGTATCTTAAAAGCCTATCTTCCATATGGCAGGGACTAAGGGGGAAATGTCAATGCTTTTCCTTTAAGCAACAAATAATTATGGCACTAAATGAAACAAAGGTAACTTAGCAACAGGGTATTCATTTTCTCATCTAGCGTTTTCTAAAGAATTCCTACTGAGGCCCAGCCATGAGCCTCGTGCTATTTATCTGCTAACGTGCATTTGAAGCATCCCACTTCTCTTTAGCCGGGCTGTCTGTGAAAAGCCAACAAAATATGAACAGTGATTATAAAATTGAAGTCAAAGGAAAGACCTTGAAATAGTGTTAACTCCAGTATTTCAGTCCTCTTTATAGATATATCTCCTCTAAAGCTGGATGAATCATTTGTGGCAAGTAAGCTTTTTCACTAAATCTAGTCCCTCTACATGTTTATGAAGTGTCAGTGAGCAGGCTGCTTTTTGAAATTAATGTGCACATTATTTTAAAGTGTTTGATAAAGGCCTTATCCAAAGTCCCCAGCATCGATGGAAACACTCCTACCGACTTCTCCTGACAGAGGCCAAATACAGCACGCAAACATATTTTATTTGATGGATTGTTCGCTGGCTGTTTACTGCAAGTATTGTTTAGGAATATAATTAATGCCATTCAGTGTGGTTTTATAGCAAATAAGTCTTGTCAAACAAACCTTTTAGAAATTTCCCTCAATAAGGTAGCTGAATTATTACCGAGGCATTTAGCAGGTCTGAATGAGGCCTTAATGTACGAATGTATAATTTTAATGCATTTAATAACTAAAACTCTGACAAAAAGATTAATGCTGTGAGATATCGGTGAGAAACATGTAGCTAAATCAAAAATTAATTAACATGGTGATCAAGAAAATAACCCATAAATGGGAAACTGTTATTAAAGGGGGTTTGCTCAGGGAGTTTCTGCAAGGTTTTGGTACTGAATCCAAAGTTATTCCACACCTTTCTCAATAGCTTCTTGGTGAATTATGTATAGATAGGTAGAATCGGTAAAATTCATGGGGGATATAAAGACTAGCAGTATGGTTAAGAGATGAGGATTGGTCTCTCATAAACTTGCCAGGCAGTCTAAATAGACAATCAAAATAATATAGCCAAAGTTTTGCATATAGAAAAAAAACCCCAAGAACAGTAAGAGAAGTAGATCTATAGAATGGGAAATAATTTTACTGAAAACAACAACTGTAGGCATCACAGAATCACAAAATCACAGAATGGTGGGGGTTGGCAGGGCCCTCTGGAGATCATCTAGTCCAACCCCCTGCCAGAGCAGGGTCACCCAGAGCAGGTGGCACAGGAACGCGTCCAGGCGGGTTTGGAATGTCTCCAGAGACGGAGACTCCCCCACCTCTCTGAGCAGCCTGTGCCAGGGCTCTGCCACCCTCACAGCAAAGAAGTTCCTCCTCATGTTTATGTGGAACTTCCTATGCTCAAGTTTGTGCCTGTTGCCCCTTGTCCTGTCACTGGGCACCACTGAGAAGAGTCTGGCCCCATCCTCTTGACAGCCGCCCATGGGATATAAGTCAGCATTGATGAGATCCCCTCTCAGTCTGGTCTTCTCCAGGCTGAACAGCCCCAGGGCTCTCAACCTTTGCTCGTCAGAGAGATGCTCCAGTCCCCTGATCATCTTTGCAGCCCTCTGATGGACTCTCTCCAGCAGTTCCCTGTCCTTCTTGAACTGGGGGGAGGCCCAGAACTGGACACAGTGCTCCAGATGCAGCCTCACCAGGGCAGAGTAGAGGGGGAGGGTGACCTCCCTTGACTGTCATACATGTTGCTACTGAAAGAGTGACCAAATCAAAGCAAGCCAAGCTTTGGCCAAAGGGTCTATCTGGTCCTTGGGTACACAAGAGTAAGCAGGGCCAGCACGACTCACCTACATCTTCAGTGCTGGTGGAACCGGAGCTACCTTGCTCCACAGACATCTAGAGGGCATGCATGAAACTGAAGAAGATACAGAGCAGAGCCTCAAAGGTTGTCCAAGTACTGCACAAAAATGACTTGGTATGCAAGAATTCAGAAGCAGCACCTATTTGTCTAAAGCATCTATTTGTCAGGAGTACAACTAGAAGGTGACCTGAATAAAGCGTGTCAGACGTCCCACTGGACGTCAGCTGGCTTATTTTCACTAGGGGAATAACTCATAACCAGAACCAGTGGCAGGAAAGTGAAGTGAGATAAATTCAAACAAGTTAGTCATCTTTTACAATATTTTATTTTCAACGATGCAGATATCAACCACTGTAACAAAATTAGCAACAGAAGTAACGAGGACACCAGGAGAAGTACTGGCCAAACACAACTGTTGTCCCTGGCGTGCAAAAGGGAAGCAAAAAACCAAAAGACGTGGTTTAATTAGGCAGCAGCTTCATTAACTCAACTTGACAGGGATTTATAAGCAACAAATCATACAATGCAGCTCAGGGGTGGTTTTTCAGTTGTTTCTGCTTGTCGAAGCCCCTGTTGACTTTGGATCCCTGGGGCGATGCTGGGGCCAGGCTGCACGTCTGCCAGGAGGAGGACGAAGCTGGAAGGAAGAGCGCTGCCTCCTCTTTGCTGTGAGCAGCAAGACTCCCTGAATCCTGATTCCTAGGACAAAGACGTAATTCCATGAAGGATCACCTTCATGGGAGGTACCAACAATCCGTTTGGCCGACCGGTCCCGGCCAAAGAGGTAACATTACCATTTTCAGCAGAAGCCAAAGCGTTACCACTCTCTGGCTCCGAGCTCGTTACTGGGCTATATAAGTGAGATATAATGACTTGTCATATACTGGAGATCAGATTAGATGATCTAAGGGTTCCTTCTGGCCTTACGTTTTACGAGTCCTTCACAATCCACGTTGTGTGCTGCCTCATTGGGCCCGGGAACCACATGCCAGTGCTCCCATTCCCTGGTTTTTATGACTGTGACCTTTATAAACAGGAGTTCTTGAATAATTTAATGGGAAAGGGGGAAAGTGTGAAAGCAATCTAAAGTGAGGTAAATGAGCAGGAGATAAGAAAGCCTCAGAAATGTTAGGACATTTTAAACCTATTTACAGAGCATAATGGTCTGCCTGCATATAGAGACACCAGATTTTAAACATCTGTTTTCTTTCCTGAAGGAAAGCAGTCGGTGGAATGGTGTCGTGCCGCTCATAATGCAGCATCTATTAGGACAAGTTCAATATTTTTACTCTCCCTTTGCTACTCTCGTTTCCTTAAATTCCAGGCCCACGTCTGTGATTTCAGATGGTTCTGTGAAGTCTAAACAGTGCCTTTTGGGCTTTACCTGTTATAAGTGATAGTGTGTTCTCGGAATGCTTCCTAGAGTTCGCCATTCGTTCTGGTAATAATTTGCTACAGCTTTTTAAATGGTGTGGCATTTTTCCTCAGGTAGAATAAACTAACTCTGCTGGCTGATGTGTGGCTGAGGAGAGTTTCTGTGCTTTTTTCTGCTTCCCATGAGTTTACCCTGAATGGGAAGAAGACTGCAGAAATCCCTGTACGTGGCTACACAGGTACTAAGTTGTTCCATGTTGCTGATGTTACTGTCCTTCATGTGGCTGCGGAAATCCAAGCCACCAGCTAACCTTTAACTTTACTTTTTGTATGCTGTTTGCTTTTTTTTTAATTTTTTTTTTTCATCTCCAATGAATATTAACACTGGAAGAGTTCAGTTTTGTGAGAGATATCTTCATTTGACTTCGTTGTCTTCCTTTTTTGAGTTCTGGCCAGAACATTCTGAACCGACGCTACCTCTGAATGGCTACACTATTCTGGTGGGTCTTTAATTTTTTGCTGAAAGTGAAGCTGAGATGACTTATTTCCATGGAGAAGCTTTGTGGATCTTAATGACTCTTAAAATCGGTTTCTTTCCCAAATGAGTGTAGTAATTACATCGTTGTACTTTCTACATTTTGGCCAATTATAGCCACGTATTTTTCTTTTGTGAATGCAGCAAATTTAGGACTGTGAACAAAAAATGAAATGGCAGCTTCTACAAAGAATTGCATCATACCGTAAATGTCTCTATGGTAATAAGTCAAAATGGATGTAAACACTAATCTTCAGAAAAACCCCAAGTGCTTAACTCTCTTTGATTTCAGTGACACCCAGATGCCTTAATGCTTTTGAAAGTCTGTGTTACCATCGCTTTGATTTTCCCCATTAAGCATAATAACAGACGAAGAATAATTTCTCCTTGTCTGAATAACAGAAAACATGAAAAATTAATCCCTGATAGATACGCATTGGCTTTCTGATCTATAGACGGCAAGGGTGATTAAATCTTTCCAATATTAGCTTTGGTTGTAATGTAATAATAATATAACTCAACATTTATTTAGATAATGAAATGGACTGACGAGGCTGTAATTGTTTCCTTTTTTAATATCTGCAGTGGAAAGCTATGAAATATGTAAATATAGTCAATCATCTTAAATGTAAATGTGTATTCCTTGTAGCTATACTATGCAAGGGGCTAGGGAAATTTTTAACGCAGCTTGGCTTCACAGCATTCCGAATATCTTTATATCTATAAGAAATATGAATGTATTTTCATCTCAGGTGGGCTTTATGTTGACTTAAGAAAGACTCAGTCCCAACCCAAGGTTTTTGACTCTTACTACACCCAATTTAACAAGATAGACTACCACCATTGTGGCATCCAAAGAGAAACTTTGGTGTCAGCAGTGTTAGCAAATTCTTAACTTTCAATGAAGGAAAGGGGGTTAGGTGCTGAATCGGTATTTGTGCCTCTGCTGTTCTTCCACGCCTTCTGTCCGGTAATGATTTAATTTCTAAATACATGCGATTTCTGTCACGCCAAGATTGGAACGCAAATGAAATGGAGGGCTGGTGAATTAATTGTATAAAAAAGCCCACCCTTTAACTAGATTTTCAAAAAGTAATACGATTAACATTCAATGTGTTAAACTTGACCAAAATGGCAGAATTTCTTATTCAATGTGAGACAGATAATTGGCTCTGTCTGGGTTATTCTATTATGTACCAAAGAATACCTTTTATCAAAAAATAATAATCACCAAGAAATTGGGTTGAACCTTCACCTTCTCCCCTATTACATAGAAAACAGAGAGGCTAGATAAGGAGCTTAAAAAATGAAGAGTGAAAACGAATAAGGGGTAAAAAAAGTATAAAAAAAAAAGATGAAAGAAAGAATTAGGTCCACATGATATTATCCTTGCCGTAGGTGGCAACTGACCAATTAACAACTTTCTGACTTTGTTTTTTTTATCCTTTTGATAACAAATCAATTAAGGACCAGATTCTGCTTATTTTCCCACACCACAAATGTGGTGGGTTTTTCAAAGTTTGCTGCTAATTCAGGTTTTTTTAGAAAAGAGGGTAGAATCTGGCCTGAGGTTGGCCTTTGAAAAGTGGAGGATACCTATAAGAAAATCATCACATTAAGGAATAGACCTGCCATTTTAACAGAGTTCTCTAACACATGGATTAAGCATCCCGTCAAACCCCATTCTGCTCATCTTTCCAGCTGGTGACAAAATGATATTTTTGCCTCTTTCACTTCCACTTTAGCATTACAGTAAACTGCACTGTGGCCTCAGCCACTAGGATGTCAAACTACAGTATATGAAGCTGGACTGTAAATGAAGATGAATGCGTGTCTCAGCAGAAGGGTCAGGCATAGGAGACAAATTAGAGGTTGTTTTTCCTTTTCTTGGCAGCAGATTCTGCCCGGCGTTTTCACAAAGGACCTTATAGATGGAGTTTGGTAACGTAAAAACCAGAGAAATATGGTAAATCAAGCCCGTGGAATACCATCTCACTTTTCCTCACAAAGAAGGTCACTTGTACGGGGGAACTTTAATGAACCCAGTAAGGAAGGCACATTCTGGTCTTTAATACGTATGAATGCCTGCTGCAGTTGTAGGAATCTGTGTGATACGGACAGGCCGTGGTGTGGAGATCACATTAACGGACAAACGGAACTCCCGTGAGTTTAAAGCTCAATTTGTTTGGATAAATTGCAATGGGAAAATAATCTGTACCTTCCTGGGGGGAAAAAAAAACAAAGTTGAATATAGATTTTCCTGATTAGTGAAACATCATTTTTTTCTCAAAAAGTTTTCGAAACTTCACAGTAGATTTTAATGATTATACTCTCATTTCCCAGTAAGATGGAGAATGCAGAAGACAGTAATTATATGTTTAGCTTTCTTTCCACTTAAAAAAACCCCAGGTTTTGTCACTGACGCACCGTTTTTACAGAGAACTTCATCTAACTACATGTTTTGAACTGCTTTTGTAACAGGAAAAAAAAATTACTTAATGTTTGAAAAAAGGAAAAAAAGAAAAAGGATACAAGAGGGAATTTTGCCTTCCTTTTGTTAGGATGAGAGGTACTTTACATTTGGCTAAAGTCACAAAATTTTACTTTACTCGAGTTAAAGAGTGATTGAAGAACAGACATCTTTGTAAACTATCCCCGAGGTTCCGTCGTCTGATGCTGTTTCATCCCTTGGAAGCCTTTGAGAGTGTTTCCAATTGTGATTTGAAGTCGTGCCATCTATTTTACATAACAAATTTTGGTTTTGTTTCATTCGGTTCTGGTGATAGTATTTAGGTTTTAGAATCTCAGAGCAAATATTGAGGGGAACTTGAGAGATATGATATAAATGCCTGACAGCAAATATTTAAAAATGTATGCCTAGTTTTAATGATCTATGTGCATTCCTTTCCCTCAGCCTGTGCTGCTTTGCAGATGAACTTGTATGACTGAGACAATTTCTAAACCCATGTTTCAAAATAGTATTGTTAAATATTTTAAAAGCTTTGTCAATGTTTTTACTGTCACTCCTAAAAGTAGGGCTGTGGAAGAAATAAACTGTTATCTTGGTAATCATTACTGCTAAAAGGAAAATGCTATCTGCCAGTATATTAAATAAAATAATGGCACAACTTGACAGAAATGCAGAATTATTTTCTATCCATCTTCCTATGTTTTGTCCATTTGAGTAGATATTCTAACCTGATTTAGTGTAGCAGTTCAGTAATTTTCCTTTATTGGTTACATACACGAAATATGCACTGCACTGATGATGAAGAATTTATCAGAATTCAGCATTATAATTTTTATAGACTGAATCTGTGTGTGTGAAGTGGGAAGATACATTGTTGTAACCAAGGGAACAAATTCCTTTTTGGTGTACCCAGACAGCACCAGAAAATTAATAGAGATCAATAGTCATGCCACCAGAAAAGTAATCGTGCTGATCAGTATAACTTCCATTTGCTGCCCTGTATTTCTGCGTTTGCCTGTTATCTTTTGGGTTAAGTTGTAAGGACCAATGTTTGGAATATTTTGTACACGGAAAGAAAACAAATTTTTTCATGGCTGTATTAGAAATACATTGCTTTATGATGTTCCAGTTTTGAATAAATAAATGTCCGTGCATTAAAATTATATAATACTATGTATTTCATTGGCTATTGGACACATATTAAAACACAAGCCTGGCCTTTATTACAAGAGATCCTGCTTGGACAAAATGTTTATATTTTGATGTACATGGCCTTGGAGAACTAAACATGGTTGAGCTTAAAATAATTACTATGTTTGAAGAGTATTTTGTGTGTCTTAACCCAAATTTCTGCGTTGTTTTTATGCTGCTGAGCATTGGATTGATTTATATAAACATTAGTGATGATTGAGAGGGATCATTAGTGATGATTGATTAGAGAGAATTGTCTAGTGAGTTATTTACAGTACCAAGATGTGGGTTTTTGTTTTCCTTTTTCTTTTTTTTAGGTTGAACAATTGAGAAGGAAACAAAATATGGTTTTAATTCAGAGGTTATGTGAGTTGGACAAGTTTTCTGTTTTGCTTGGTGCATGCAATGCAATGTATCGATTTGGTTGTGGCTTGGCAGGCTGTTGTGTAGACAAGAAAGTTCCTTAGCTGAAGCCTGTAATAGACTTATAAACCTCTGTACAGGGACAGGCCACCAAGGAGAGGCAGACACCTGCACCCTATTCACATGGCTCATAAATATATACAGTACAGGTGGAAAATTTGAGCTATTCTGAATAGCTAGAAGAAAGTTTTAAAGTTCTGGCAGAGCTTGAGAAGTTATGAAGGACAACACAGCCGTGGTTACAACTGACAACCTCGAATTCTGTGAGGACTACCTGGGAATAACAGGCAGATATGAGAAGACAGCCCGATGGAATGGGACTGAAACAGAAATTGGGAAAGACGGCAAAAGATTTCAAAGTAGCTGTTTTTTATTTAAGACAAAACAAAAGAGAAAATGGGACACATTGTGGAAAAGAATTGGTGAAATCCTTTTGATTTTCATGTTAGGTCTAAAACTGGAAGATGTCTCATTGGTTATGACCAGAAGAAGAGATTTAAGACATGGAGTGGATAAAATCTCATGAATTAGCACAACAGAGACCATCCATGCTTTCTGTTTCGGTGCTGGTGTTCCAGTTCACCCTGTAGTTTAGACAGTGTGATTTAGGGTCATAGAAAGGGGTCTAAAACCTTTTCCTTTTTTTTTTTTCCCCTTTTCTTTCCCTTCCCTTCGACCCCCCCATGAGATTACCCTTTTTGCTTGGTTATATGCTCTTGTCATAAGAGATGTCTCCTGGGCAATTTCATTTTCTGCTTGTGGTGAAAGGATGGACAAGGCACGTTTGGAAGAACTGGACTCCACGGAAGAGAAATATGTAGTTAAACGTAATTAATATTGCAAAATAAGTGCATAATTATAATTTTTCACAGAGTAAGGGACCAACCCGGACAAGGAACGCAGGCAGTTAGTGAATGTCCTCTTCAGCTCCGTGGGAGTCTGGATTGGCATCACACACCTGTGATCACCTAAATAGCCACTGGATGTCACTGATGATCCACACAAACTCAGCTTAACCCTTCCAGCAATTTCTTGTAATGCATGGAAGAGTCAGTAAAAAGGGCACTCCCATGACCTTGAGGATTTGAATTGTCTACCATCAACATCTTCAACAACAGATAAATAATAAACTCTCAAAGGAAATAGCGATATGATCAACAGCAAGGCATAGAATGGGTTAAGATGCTTCAAAGTACTATTTGAATGTGAGATGATGGCTACTTAAGACTTAAAAACATCGTGTCAAGCGTTCTTACATGTTCTGATACATAACCACCTAGGTGGAATGACATCCCTTTAATATTGGTTGGTCTTCTTTTCACAGTTTGTGCAAGTTGGCTGGACATTTGGTGGTTCTTATTTAAATGTTTCAACAACTCTAGGATCTTTCTGGAAGGACTGCAGAAGTTCCTCCCCTTCTCTGGGGATTCTAAAATACCTTATCTGTTGGATGAGGCATAAATTATTGTCCAGCAAGTTCCTGCTATCTGAAAGGTAAAATTCCTAATGCCAATCCGTAGGAGAGAAATAGATAGTTGCCTACCGTAGCAAGAAGAGTAGTGGAATGAGAACATCAAACACAAAGCATCTATATTCACCAACAGGAGTTGTTTCTTCTTATAATTGGCAAATTCATGATAGTCATGAACTAGTTCTTTCCATCCCTTACTAGTGAGTATATTAAGAGGCAAGTGGTGAGAAGTGCACTTGTACTTGTATTGTAGAAATGAGGCTAAAAAGAAGCTTTTTCCATCTGTTAGTGCCATTGCATTCTATCTGGACTGAAATGACTTTCAGGTTGTTTTCTTCATGACAGAAGATTTTTTTGTTTCTTCTAGCAGCAGCCACCTCCTTGAGAAACCATGCATCAATTAATTAGGTTTTATTTTCTCTAACATTTCAACTTAATACTTTGCTTGTTGCCTGATGCCAATGTCTCCTTTTGTTCATGGATGGTACAGAGATAGAGATCAGAGCTTTTAAAGACTCCTTTACAGATAGAATAAGACACATCACAATGAGCTCTTTTCACTGATACAGTTTTAGATAGCTCATTAGCTATAGCTGTGAAGCCAATTGAGTCTTTAAAGAAAACCATAGTATTCTCTTCAGTTAAAAGAGTACTTAGCTGCCCTATTGCAACTGAAAAATGATGTAAAATGTTACAAGCCTGATAGTCATTTGTCTGTATAAACAACTCAGAAGCTAACAGATAATGGTCCGAGAAAGGCAATGTTGGTTGGGAGGCAGATAAAGATTATGTTGTTTTGAATCTTAGATTCTTCGCACTGTGTTTCTGAATCAGCTTCATCATCCTGTCTCTGACTTCAGTCAACAGCTCTGGAAAAAGATAAGCCAGCCTCCAGCCTGTGCTCCAATAGAAAGAATAACACCAAGCCCATGAGGCATGTTTCAGTCCACGTTGAAGTGTTCTGGCCTCCATGGAGATAAAGTATTCCTCAAAGTATATGATTCAAGAATATTACATTATTGTTGAATTCATATATTGTTCATATTGTTGAATATATTCAACAAATAACATTAATTAACCAACAAACTAAACTCCTACTACGGATTATAAAAGTGGCTTGCCTTTAGAAAAAAACAACAGTCTTCAGGAGTCCTTCCACTCCTTGCCGTGTGTTCTCCCAGATAACTACATGCAGCCTAATGAGAAGTGAAACCTCCATCTATCACGAGATGAATAATTGAATTGTTTGTTCATGAGTGAAATAGTGTGAAGTCACCTGTTTTGACAGGGCTTTCATTTTTTCAGGTCTCGTATCTAAATACCACTTTCCCCTCTAGTGTTGTAAAACTTGATGCAGGTTGAGCGGGACCCGAAAATGATGGGAGATGCTCTTACGTCCCCAGGTCTTCTGTGTCGGAGTTAGCTGCCTCAGCTGGCTCACTCATTTTTCTTCAGAGGAGAAAGAGGGGCTCTCCCAGAGGAGATTCAGCGATTCGTAAATCTATGTCGCTCTATGAAGTACTGCAGCACTGTCAGGGCGTTAAAAGAGTTCATGGTCTTGTCCTGGTGTCCACACTACATGTTTCACGTTGGGTTTTGTTTCAGTGGGGTTTTGTTTCACACCTGCTCTCGTTTTTGGTCCCATAGACTGAATATCCATCAGCACCTAGAGCACACAAGGTATATATTCTTGGGTATGTCCCATAGCTTGACTTCCTCTAACAGGAATCGAATTCATGTGCTGAAAGGCAGCTCCGTGGTGCAAAAGAAAGTGCAGAAAATGAAGATTTCTCAGGCTACACACTTAATGATGTGCTCATAAATAGAACTAAAATGCTAATGTGGGCCCGCTGTAAGGGTCCTATAAACCTCTCAAGAGACTGTCAGGTTGGTGTAGCTGATGTGTCTCTATTTTAATATTTCTTGTCTCTATTTTAATTTATCCAGGATAAATATTACTATATACATTCAGAATACAGTTCAAAAGACATCGTGTCTTGCTTACTTTTTTTTTTTCTTTTTTTCTTTTTCAAATTCAGTAGCTAGGTCCACAGATAAAGGAGTTAGGATCTCATTTACTTCCTGCCACTGACTTATTTAATGATGGCAGGTAAGAAATTTAGAAGAGCAGGAACTGGAAATGAGAATTTTGTTTTGTCTTCTGGGAAGCACTCCAAGAAGGCAAATCCTTTTCCCCTGTACCCTGCTTTGTAGGCTTTGATGTTGCCAGATACAGCCAAACCCATGACATTACATTGAAAAGCAAATGGGATTTTGAAAAACTGTGAAAGAGATTCCTATACATGCTTAAAGAAAACAAACACAAGAACAAACCAACCTCAGCTTCTGAAAGGAAACAGAAATTCTTCATCATTTTCTCCCAGAGCAAATATTTATAGATTAACTGCCAATGTGTGTGTGTCAAGAGATTACTATACATATGTGAAAAAGAATATGAATAGAGAAAATGAAACTACAGAAATAGAATGAGCACTTACAAACTGTGGTGACAGATTTATTAAACTGAGACCAGAGAAAGAAAAATGAGTCAGAGTACATTAAAAAACATCTGCGCGATCGGTGATTCTTTTCAGAAGCTGTTTAGTACAGAATTGACAATATACAAAACCAGAAAGTGTAAATGCAGCAGGAAGTCTAACTTGGGACCTTCCTTCTCTAGGAGGCCTTCATACAGACAGTGGTGCTTGCTCTGTGCTCGTACACCCCCACCCACCAGGGACGATTTGTGTGCTCTTCCAAACTGAATCAAAATACTCTGAGGGTGGTGAGACCCTGACCCAGGTTGCCCAGAGAAGCTGTGGATCCCTGGAGGTAGAGAAGCACCATTCCTGGAGGGGTTCAAGGCCAGGTTGGATGGGGCTTTTGGCAACCTGGTCTGGTGGGAGGTGTCCCTGCCCAGGGCAGGGGGTTGGAACAAAATGCTCTTTAAGGTCCCTTCCAACCCGAACCATTCAATGATTCTATGATACCATGAAAATTATTTGAAAGCACCTCCTTCACACCAGGGTAGCCTGTGCAGCGACTTTCTTTAGAGGTGAGGTCTGAGTCTTCTCGGGCAGTGGAAGAGTCTGAATTTATTACTCCCTGAGTTCACACGCCAGCCTCCGAGCTATCCCATACCAGGGAAGGATGGTGAAAGCTCCATTGCCACCACCTTGTGAGGAGAAAGGATCACTTGTTCTAGGCTTTGGTACCAACCTCCAGAAGATGCAAGGCTGTGTAACAAGTACTTGTAATAAAGGAAGCAAGCCCCAGAGATGAGCTGGGATTAAGACATAACCTTTCACATCTGAGTTTCCTTCTTTTCAGCTTAGATCTCTCTACACACCAGTGCTGGTTGAGGTGGATATAATTTTGAGGGGTCTGGTTCCCTCCATGCAATATCTGGGGTACCCAACTGTCTAAATCAGTGTAGCGAGTTCTATTACTAGTGGTCAACCATCTTACCTGCTCTGTAGGCTTACTCTCTTACATTAAATGTAGAAACTAATGGCTAACAGTAGTTTATTCGGAAAAGAAAAAGCCTTTTTCTGTCAGTTCAGCTCTTGGCTATATTCATATTTGATGCCTGCTGTTCAAAATGCAGCCTTTTATAGAGCACTTAATTTTGCATGTAATGAACTCCCCTAGAGTTAACGGTGGTGTTTGAATCCAATATATTAGGAGGTAAAAGCTCAGAATTTGCGGAAGTTATCAGCTGTGATTTTAGTAGTAAAATTTCTACTGACTTTGCCTATTGCAGAATTAGGACAACACTGAGCCCCCTTGAAAATCTCACCCTGAGGGTGAGACAAAGTTCTGCAGCCTTTAATACTGAACTGTGCGCTGCTGGATCATCCAGCATTAGAAATTTGGGTCAGTAGAGGAGGAAGTTCATGATTGTTTGGTCAGATTAGTCAACGGACGTGAAAAAAAAGCATATACCTTTTTTATACTTTTCTATCGTGCTTACTTGTGCTATGGGAAGGCCAGCAAAAAGCCTGCCAGGACGTACCCAAACGTTTTGAACAAAACCAAGATGACGAAGTAAGTTTATACTCAGACAGCTGACAGAGTGCGGGAAAAGCATTTTCTGTCACGCGTTTTTGATCTCGTACCAGCTACCTTAAAGGTGGGTTGGCTACTTCGTTCAATCGCAGCCTGAGTCTCTCAGGCTTTGCCAACATGATGTTCAGGAGGTGGATACAGGCTTTCTCCAAATGGGTCAGATGGAATCCAGCTGTACTCGTGCAATCGTACAGTTCTGCTGGCCTGGGGTTGGTCCTGAACTATTTGATCCAGTTCATAAGCTAGTCATGTTGTTTTAGACTCAAGGCCTTCAACAGTCTCCATGTTGTCTGACCAGATTATATTATCGCAGACTGAGCTTATATTTACTTGAAGAAAAAAAAAACAAAAGCAGAAAAAAAGGGCAAGTTTGCGTATTGAGGTGGGGGGATTCTTCCCCTCTACTCCGCTCTGGGGAGACGCCCCTGCAGTGCTGCCTCCAGCTCTGGGGCACCAACAGCAGAAGGACACGGAGGTGTTGGAGCGGGGCCAGAGGAGGCCCCGGAGATGCTGGGAGGGCTGGAGCCCCTCTGCTGTGAGGACAGGCTGAGAGAGCTGGGGGGGTTCAGCCTGGAGAAGAGAAGGCTCCTGGGAGATCTTAGAGCCCCTTCCAGTCCCTCAAGGGGCTCCAGGAAAGCTGGGGAGGGACTCTGGAGCAGGGAGGGGAGCCATGGGACGAGGGGGAACGGCTTTAAACTGGAAGAGGGGAGACTGGTATGAGATCTGAGGCAGAAATTCTTGGCTGTGAGGGTGGTGAGCCCCTGGCCCAGGTTGCCCAGAGAAGCTGTGGCTGCCCCATCCCTGGAGGGGTTCAAGGCCAGGTTGGACGGGGCTTGGAGCAACCTGGGCTGGTGGGAGGTGTCCCTGCCCAGGGCAAGGGGGTGTGATGAGATTGTCTTCAGGGTCCCTTCCAACTGAAACCATTCTATGATTCTATTTTGCTGCAAAGTACAGTGCTTGGACAAAACCTGTAGCATAGTCAAAAATATCTCTTGCGGATCACCCATTTCAGAGAAGGGCAAAACCCCAGAGCCCCCGACTACATCGCGCTGCCCTGCGTAAGTTTGTAGCTCTGTCATCTGCTTGTACTACTGCTAAAATATATACATGTTCCAAAGCCCATCCAGATGATCGAAAACTAATTTATCTATCTATTTGCATGTGATATTTTGCACTTGCACACAAAGAAAAACAGGACTGAGTTCTCTCTGAAACAGTAGCTCTTTGTGGTTGCAAACCAGGGCTAAGATGAGCGCGAAAGTGAATGTAAATATACGTAACCCGAGTGTGTTAACTTCTGAATGCAACAAAGGTAGCTTTTAATCAGGTTACAATCAGGACCTCGGGTATCTCTGTTGTAAACTGTTGTTTTTCCTGTTTATTCTGACTCTATTCACAGCTGCCCTACGCGTACCCCTGACAGAGCCCAACCTCCTCGGCACAGTGGTTCCCTTCCGCACAATCCAAAAGTGAGTCCATTGAAGACGAGATGCTAAGAGTGGACTATTGAAAATAACTGTAGTATCTGGATTTCTCCTTCAAATGGTGTTTACTGGTTTGCTTAATCTGGAGTTTTTAAAGGCGTTTGAGGGTGTTGAACTGTCCTAGGCTTACTGAAATGCAGCTGCCTTAGGGACCTTTTGCTAGTCCTCACTTCAGTAGAAGTGTCGCTCTCTGTATTTATTTGTTTCTCAGCACAGTCAAACCACACATGCAACTAGCCAGTGTGGCTTCATATAGCACTTTAAGCTTCTCCTTCCCCTGTATTATTAATTACATTCAGTTATTGTCCCATTTTCTCATAATTTAGAGCAGTGTTTTCCAATAAATGATTCTAGCAAAGGCGTAGCTTCCTCTCTCAAAAAATACTCTTGCCAGGAAAAGATATACTGATTTTCTAAGCAAAACATCTCTCTGCTGCTAGGCTTGCAAAGCAGAAACAAAGCCTACAGCTGGCTGGCGTCTGCCTCTAAGCCTCACCCTTGTCTTGGATGCTGATGGATACATCCATGCCTCTGGACCTGTGTGCAGTCTCCCTGACTTGAGTGTGAAGCTCTTCAGTTTGGAGAATTGGCGTATAAACCCCATTGACTGTCTAAGTGGGGTCTGCCGAGTGCTCTGCCGTCCCCTGAGAGAGCCAGCGAGCGCGGCTTCGCGAGGCGGAGATTCCTAATTTATCCATATAATTAAGCTCATTAGGCTGAAGTTAAACTCTGTGAACATCCTCCATATATCTCTTCATGTAACTATCGCCTAATGTAACTATCCTGATCATAAGGAAGGTTTCTGAAATTCTAAAAGGAATAGTGAAGAAGGAGTCATATCTCTGTCTGTCAGTCATAAGGTATCCGCGTTTACAAAACAAGCTTGTTGAAATTAGGGAAAGCAACACCTCAGAGGCAAAGTCATTCACTGTCATCCAGTAGGTCTCTCTCTGTATTCTCCTGTCTCACCCCAAGTTATCTTTTTATCTTTAGCAGCTCAGAAAGCATGTGTATCTCAGCTCAGGACGTTTTGGTGTCTCTCTTTGTAAGGTTTCTGCATCTTTCTGGGCGTGGTGCACAGACACAAGGAGATCTTGATGAGGACATGCAGCTGAAAGAATAATTTTACAGAATACATTTAAATTTTAAACTCTTCCTCTACTCCACTCTGTGAGACCCCCCTGCAGTGCTTGCCTCCAGCTCTGGGGCACCAACAGCAGAAGGACACGGAGGTGTTGGAGCGGGGCCAGAGGAGGCCCCGGAGATGCTGGGAGGGCTGGAGCCCCTCTGCTGTGGGGACAGGCTGAGAGAGCTGGGGCGGTTCAGCCTGGAGAAGAGAAGGCTCCGGGGAGACCTTCCAGCCCCTTCCAGTCCCTCAAGGGGCTCCAGGAAAGCTGGGGAGGGACTCTGGAGCAGGGAGGGTAGACATGGAACGAGGGGGAATGTCTTCAAACTGGAAGAGTGGAGATTTAGATTGTATATCAGGAAGAAATTCTTTGCTGTGAGGGCGGTGAGCCCCTGGCCCAGGTTGCCCAGAGAAGCTGTGGCTGCCCCATCCCTGGAGGGGTTCAAGGCCAGGCTGGATGGGGCGTGGAGCAACCTGGGCTGGTGGGAGGTGTCCCTGCCCAGGGCAGGGGGGTGGCACTGGGTGGGCTTTAAGGTCCCTTCCAACCCAAACCATTCTGTGACTCTATTCTGTGATTCTAAATTGTAAGTTGCAACTGTCTTTAACTGCAAAGGGGGGCATTCAAAAGCCCAGGCACCACAGGGTGTTACAGGCACTTGCTATATGATCAGACTAAATGAGAGACCCTCCCTGGGTGGAGGGATGTGACTATTGGAACTATTAAGCATGGGACCTTTCTCCTCCAAGATCTGAGGTCCTTCTTTTCCTGAACAAAAGCTTGTGGTGATTTGGGTAACAGTTTTGACAACATTAAAAAAAAAAAAATCAAGAATATTCAACTTTAGCATTTCAAAAATAAAACTTTATGAGGACAATTCTGTATAATATTAATGAAGAAAAAGGAGGTGAAATGTTGGGGATGGCAAAAAATTGTTTTGTTCTTTGTTCATTCTTCTTGTCAGGAAAGCAAAATGTATTTTCTTTTTTTCTGAACAATTTTCATTTTGGCTTTACTGAAACAGCGTGCATATGTGACCAGGAAACTGAAAACCGGTCATTCTCAGAATTATAATCTTAGTCCTTCTATTTAACTTGGGGCGATTACCATTACCAAGATAATTTTCGCAGCATGAGTAATTTACTCACTGTACCTTTGTCATTAATTAGCAGAGATGGACCATAAACTGATCCATAACACGTTCCCCATCCATCACGGCTTTGAACTGAAACGGCTCAGACTAGGCAGGCTAATCTGGCCTACCGGAGGGGCCCATTGCGCGTGCAAGAACCGGTAGACCTGTGTCTGATCTTGCTTTTTGGGCTTTCTGTAATCATAAGTGATGAGTTGTGAACCCATCTTGTAAGCCGGCGGTAGAACCGCTTCGGAAGTTTTACGGTTTCGCAGTCCTCCGAGACGTTGAATCATTCCCACCGTGCGGTCGCAAGGAAGAGTTCAAGCATCTCCGTCTCTCTCAGAAGAAGAGGGCAGTGCCTTGGAAATACAATGGGGAAGTTCCCCAAGTGTTTGTCTGCCTTTTTCAGTTGAGATTATTTTTATCTTATCTTCTTATTGGTCACTACTTCAGGTGATCTTGTCTATAGACAGTCAATGTCTGCATGCCTCCCTAATTGTATAAATAATTCCAATAATTGTAAAAAATTATTTGACTGGAAAACTACATAGCTCTTAAACATTCTACTGGATCAACCTGGATATACTGTTCTAAATCTTCTGTAAGTTTTATACGCGTTCCTTCTTTATTTTTACACCTAACATCTATACCTTTTTATACCTCCTACTCTCCTTTTTTTAGGCCTTTAACAATAACAACCCTAGAAATTACTCATTTCTTGAGGATTTTTGTTGCTTGAGAACTCTTGCTCCCTTCACAACTTTTAATTTCACATTTTGTTTGCTATCACACTTGGTTTGCACCAGGACGAGGCAGCTTGGCTTCTCTTATTTCTCTTATGTTTACAAAATGCTCCCTGGGTAAAACATTCTGCAAGGAAACCTTAGCCACACGTCCGATTTAAAAATAAATAAGCTCAATTCAGAACCCAGGGGAAGTGCAGGAAAGATGCCAAGCTGACAGCCCTTCAGACTCCAGCCCTTTATTGACAGGGGAACAACCGCAATGGAAACTTCCCCCCTCTAATTCCTGGAAAATTGTGTCTTATCCTAGTCTCACGGTAACCTCCCCCACATTCATTAAATCTTTGGCATCTCAGCTAGGGTTTGCAACAGGGTCGTTGTTACTGGTGGTGGTATTCAATGTGGAAACTCCTGCACCAGCAACTTGACCGAGACCACCAACTTGTTGGCACTGTACCCCAATATTTTTATTAATTTGTGTGCATCACGTTTCCCTCAAGAGTTAAAAGTGAAATGTGCAGGTCTCGTGGTGGCTTTAACTCCATGAATACTGTGCTGTAAATAACGGGCTGGTAATAAAATTATTATGGCGAAATATCACAGGCTGGGTAAAACACTGAGGTAGGAAATATTATCATGGAACAGCATTTCACTGCTGAAACAAAAACTCTCTGCGTTTGTCACGCTCGGTAAAGGAGTTGATATCCAAACTTATCTTAAATTTTCAGACTTCAGGAATATACCCACACCTTCCGTAATCACAACAGAATAATAATATAATAAATCAGTTTTATGAGTCCTGTCTCTATTAAATCATGTGAATAGTAATTAAATTGTGCAATGAAGGAGCCACTGAATTCAATTTCAGCAAAAATCATCTTCCTGTCCTCTTTCAGGAAAAAGATTAGGTTTAGAGGTGAGAAGCAAATGGAGTGAGATAAAAAGGGTGTTCCTCACACTGCTTTTCAACTGTGTTTTTCACTGCCTGGCATAGAAGGATATTTACAGTGCTGGAAGTGGGCTACGTATGGGTAACTGAAAATTAGTGTTTGTAATCTAGAACCTGAAAAAAATGAGAATCTAGGCTTTGTTAACTAGCTGTAGGGTAGTAACAGCCATGACGGGTGATCGTTGTAGTTGCCCATGTGGGTCAACGCTGGCTGAGCTGCTCAGGTTTAAAAGGAGGCACTCTCCTTCCGTGCAGCCTATCTCTTTATCCTTATTAAACACATTTCTTCCACTTCGGCTGCCAGCCTGCTGGAGGGGTGTGCAAGTCACATGGAAGCACTGCCAAGGAGGCGCTAATTGGTGCCCCAACTGGCAACCTCAGCAGACAGGCCAAGGAAGGAGACGGAAATAATTTCCAGGTCAGCTCAAAGGCATTTTGGGGCAAACGTGGAAAGCTCGAAGGGCTCCTGCCTGTGTTTACATCTTTTCCAGCACAGTCAGGCCAATGCTTTTAATGACCACCAATTATTCCCTCCTGAATAATTGTTTTAAGAAAGAGCACCACGTTTCTTCCCCATTTGAGCTGTGGATGTCACTGAAGCTAGATACTTTAGCACAGATGTATGCGGATGCATATATCCACAGCTATGTGTTTTCAGTATTATGTCAAAAAGTAGGCCTTTATAGGAATAGAAAATAAACTTAACTCTAAAAAGTCTTTGTCAGCAAACCTGAGCCTCTATGGGCGTTGATCCTACTGCCTGTGAAAGTTTGAAAAGATACAATCTTAATTCTTCGGAGGTGGCATTTCAGTTCCAACTACAATTATTTCTTTAATAAACAGACATTTCAAATGACCGTTTCCTGAGGGCTTTTGTTTCATTTGGTGGGTATATGTTCCTTATTGTTTTATTGCCACTTCTTCACCCATACCTACACGATTATCTCATTTCAGCACAGGGGCGCTGGGCAGAAGCCTGACCTGTTGTTCAGTGGAAAGCAGGGATTTCCTTTCCTGTGAAGACAGCAAACGACAGTTCTCTTGACCTGGTGCCAGAGGTCTCTATGTCAGTTTGCATTTGCTTCTGAAATGAGGCTTACTCATCTTTCAGTCTGACTTCTGACATTCCTACTTGGCTGTGTAAACAATAGAGAATAACTGTTTACATAAGGAATGATTTTCATACCTCATCCTCCTTTTTATTAAAGTGACTTTAAAAAAAATAGCCTCAAGTGTTATTTTACTGTAGCTCTATCACAAAAGCCATTTTTTTTGTGTTTGGTTTTTTTTTTTTCGCTCCTCACTAGGTTTTTTTTTTTTCAATATTAGAATTGTTTGACACTAAATGATCTTTTCTGAATCAGTGTATTAAGAGTGGTGGAGATGGAGTTAATTTTCCCAGAGCAGCCCTCGCAGCGCTGTGCTGTGTATTGGCAGCTAAGAAGGTGTTGGTAACCCCCCAGTGCTTTGGCTGTTGCTGAGCAGTGCTCCACAACATCAAGGCTGTCTCCCCAACGTTCCCCCCTCACCAGTAGTCTGGGGCTGGGCAAGATCTTGGGAGGGGACAGAGCCAGGACAGCTGACCCAAACTAACCAAAGGGGTATTCCGTACCGTATGACGTCTGCTCAGCAATAAAAGTTAGGAGAAAGGGGGAGGAAGGGGGGGATTCGTTATTAGACGTTTGTTTTCCAAAGCAATCACTACACGTACTGAAACCCTGCTTCCTGGGAAGTGGCTGGACATCACCTGTTGATGGGAAGTAGAGAATAAATCTTTTGTTTTCCTTTGCTACCACGCATGGCCCTTGCTTTTGCTTTATATACTGCCCTTGTCTTGAGCCATGAGTTTTTTTCTCCTTATTTTCTCCCGCTATCCTGCTGAGGATGGGAGCGATAGAATGGCCTGGTGGGCACCTGGCCTCCAGCCAAGACCAACCCACCACGGTCCCACCATGCTTCACCAGGACCTTCACCAAGGGGTGCAGGCGAATCTCTACTCCGGCATCTGGAGCACCTCCTCCTCTTCCTTCTTCATTGACCTTGGGGTCTGCAGAGTTGTTCCTCTCATATATTCTTACTCCTCTCTTCTGGCTGCTGCCACGCAGGGTTTTTCCCCTTCTTAACTATGTTACCCCAGAGGCGCTACCACCATCGCTGGTGGGCTCGACCTTGGCCAGCGGTGGGTCCCTCTTGGAGCCGGCTGGCATTGTCTCTATCGGACATGGGAGAAGCTTCTAGCAGCTTCTCACAGAAGCCACCCCTGTAGCTCTCGTGCTACCAAAACCTTGCCACACAAACCCAATACAATCAGCTGGCCCATTTTCAGGAAGGTGCTTCTTTTCTGTTCAATGGGTAGGCTCGGAAACACACCCTCGCTCTCAGGAGCAAGGGTATGTCCTGGTACCTCCCAGCTCTTGCTGGGTGGTGGCCAGGGTGTGTACCATTCCCCTCCATTTCTTCTTCACAGTTTAGACATATTGTCTGTGCAGAAGCTTCATCACACTCCAGTCTCTGAGATGAATGTATGACTTCAACCTTGATGCACCTCTGCAAAGGGCATCCGGTTGACCTTATTTTAATGAAGTATATAAGAAGTACTTACATACTAAAAGGTATGCATGTGCTGAAAGGTTCCAAATCAGATTCCAAATCATACATTCTTCGGCATTTAAGGTCTCATTCAAAGTCAAAACAGGAACATCCAAAGGGCTTTGTAACTTTACCATACTGGTGCTTGGGCTCACAGATTTCTTAGATATTTTCACCAGCGTACTGAAATTGAATTGAACAGCTGTTATAGATTTCCCCCAAAAATTTGCAGTAACAAATGCAAACTCTAAGGCTCAATCTGACTGCAGTGGGAATGCCAAAGGGCAGGCACTTGGCAGGGGGTCATACACAGGCCTCAGCTCATTCTTTTTGAAGTGTGCGAATGGGAAACTGCCTAGTTTGGGTTACCAATGCTAAAGTAGCTGAGTGTTCATATATTAAAAGAACAGTGAAAAACACTGCTTGGATGTATTTCTGCAGATCGTTCAATATTGACCTTTATGAGGGGGAGGTGCGGAATTACATCTGAGATCAACTTCAGAATACTCTTGCTTCTAAGACAGTGGCTCGAAATTAAAGAGTTGCTACCTCAGCTAGTACATATGAGAAGATGAGACCAATCCAAGCTCAGCTGCAGAGGTGAAGCTCCCAACTGGAAGTGAGTCATGAGCTCACGGTGTGAAATGAGAGGAAGATTAAGTTAGTAAAGACACTGGAAACCTCATGCTGTAACAGAAAAGAAAGCCCAATTTTATTTTGATACCTACAAACACTTTTGGACATCACTATGTTTTCTTACCACACTGTAGGACAGGGTCTGAAGTGACGACTTCTCTTAGTAGCTTCCTCTTTTTTTTTTTTTTTCCAGGGCTGGAGTGTAGAGTGCACTGATGACATAGAAGCATTATTAAGGGAAAACATACTGCAAATTTGTGACTAAAGAGTTAAAACCACCCTCTTTTATCAGTAGATATTTGCTTGAAGAGAGTGTTGAACTCACATTGGCATTTAGCACAAGATAGCATTGTATGATTGTATGATTGTGGAGGTTTCATTCTACTTTAGACAGCCTGGATAGTCCCACTTCTTCCTATTCAAAGCCACTGAACCAAAACCACTTTATTAGATAGTCTTTTGCTGAGAGCGGCAATTTCTTGTTTGTCACTTGAACCCTCTGTGTGGATGTTCTTAAGGCAACTGTGCTTATCAGAAATGCTGCTATGCATCAGGGGTTCCAAAAGTACTTTGACCACCTTCAAAATATAACAGCAAAAAAGGAAGAAGACAAGAAGTTAATAATAATGAGTCCTCTAAAGTGAAGAGTAGAGATAGTCATTGGTACCTTCCAAGTACTCTGTGGTGATACGATTTTTGAAGGCCTTATATCAGTGTCTACCATGAAAGTACAACTGTTGTGAAGTAGATGGTGTCATTACCCCATAAAGATTCTATAAATAAAACTATTACATACAAGTGCGGAATGGATGAAAATTGTATCTCTTCAGTATAGCTTCTTCTGCTATTGATAAAATTGCAAGCCCTTTGGGTACAATTTAATCCTGAAATGGCTTTCTTGGAAAAGAAAAAAAGAAAGAGGAATTTTTAATGTTTCGAGTCACTGCTAATCTATTTTTGTTGGAAATCTTTTTGATGCCTTTTTGTTTTACAAATAACAAGTGCACTATAACTTGTAAGATGTGTTAGCAGAAAGAGGCAATTTGAGGCTTAAGCTTTTGGTTTACCGTTTTGAGTTTCCAGTTCTACTTCATGATTTTTTTTCTCCAAAAGAAGAGAAATAAAAGCTTGTATTTTCTATAATCAAGGTGGTAGAGCTATGCAAAATTCTTTCTTCAGTACGCTAGTGCTGTACTACACATTAGTGCAGTAATAAGGGACTACTTTCATTCCAGCAGGGGTAAAGAATAAGAATGAATCTTCCTCTCGTCCCACTGCTTCAGCAATACAGGGTAAAGCTCTTTATTTCCTCTGGTTCCAGATTTCCAGCTTTTCACTTGAAATGTATGACCAAGGGAGAAAGAGAATAGAACGGATTGTTAACCACGGTAATTATGGGACTCATTCATTCCTGATTACTTCAGTTCTGTCTCTCATTTATCCCAAATGTTGGGCACAGTTTTCCTCATCACTTGTCTTTCAGGAATTGATGTAAAGCGTGTCTCAATCTCTGCTTTGTTGTTTGGGCTACCCTGCTGCTCCTTTCTGGTTTAGCACTTACTTTGAACATGCCAATTTCCACCTCCAGTTTAGGGTGGGTGAGTGACAAAACAGAAGTGCTTTATTTACTCAACACCTTTGTTATTCTCCTGCGTCAAACCTTCTAATTCCTCATTCATCGAGAAGAAACAATACGTTTGACAAGTTGTATAATACAAATAAGAAATAGTGAATGATGAACGGCAAATAGAGGTAGCACTTGGTTGTCATTTGCCTTAAGGTCTCTTTTCACCACTCTGGCATTACAAAAGGATCTCAAAGTCAGAGAAGGCACCTATTCTGAGATTCTTTTCAGCTGACAGATCGGTGGAAGGGAACTCATTAAAAATAAGTGTAAGTACTAGTAAACACACAAACAACCTCAAAAGAAAAATCATTCAAACCATTTACAAGTATGTATGAGGAATATCTGAGTGACTTGAGCTCACTTTTGGAAAACAGATTAGACAAATGTATTACATGTCACATTTGTCACTAGTAATTTCTCACCCACTTACAAAATGATCTAATTTAAGACAAAGTTTGAAGGCAAAAAAACCCAGACTTATTGTGAAATGAATGAAGCTGCACATCTTTTGGAGATGGCACTTCTATAATTACTGTGGACACTGATATGTGTGAAGTGCTTTGATGGGAACTGTACACGTAGAAAAAAAGCAAATCGGTTATGCTGGAGACCCCAGAGATGGATGTAGTACTGCAGGGGAGGTCTCGCATCTCACCAGACATAGAGGGGCAGAATCCCCTCCCTCGCCCTGCTGGCCACACTGCTGGGGATACAGCCCAGGATGTGGTTGGCTTTCTGGTCTGCAAGAGCACATTGCTGGGTCACGTCCAGTTTCTCATCAACCAATACCCCAAAGTTCTTCTTGACTGGGCTGCTTTCAATCCATTCTCTGCCCAGCCTGTATTTGTGCATGGGATTGCGCCGATCCAGGTGCAGAACCCTGCACTTGGCCTTGTTGAACCTCATGAAATTTGCACAGACCCACCTCTCCAGCCTGTCCAGGTCCCTCTGGATGGCATCCCTTCCCTCCAGCGTGTCGACTGTGCCACACAGCTTGGTGTTGTTGGCAAACTTGCTGAGGGTGCACTCAATCCCACTGTCCATGTCACCCACAAAGACGTTAAAGAGCACCGGTCCCAGTACGAACACCAGAGGAACCCCACTCGTCACTGGTCTCCACTTGGACATCGAGCCGTTGGCCACAACATTTTGTGTGCAGCCATCTATCAGATTCCTTATCCACTGAGTGGTCCATCCATCAAATCCATGTCTCTCCAATTTAGAGACAAGGATGTTGTGCAGGACAGTGTCATTTTCGTCAATTTCAATGTATGTTTCCATTAGTACATTGGGTGGAAAAGGAGTGAGATCCCCACCTTTGTCCTGTCACAGCAGGACAACCCATCTTTTATGTCTGCTCAACAGAGGAGAAGGAGGAGGAAAGAGTGGAGGTGAGTGCAGGAAGAGCACAGTGCTAGGCTGTGGACTTGGGGTAGGAAGGGAGGAAATCATCTCTACTGTCCCATCACCCAGCCAACACAACTGTCTGACCATTCAGCTGACACACAGAGAAATGCCCGTGGCAAATGAAATCTCTTTGCGGCTTCCATCAGGGAGCAACAGGGAGTATCCGAGAGAGACATTTCTTGAGAGCTAGAATTGGAAACAGAAAACAAGAGGTGCCCTTTTCTTCTGGCTTTAATATAACAGAAATGACAGCTCTAATATTCCCTAACCCAGAGTAACAAGTTTGAATTTGTTTACATTTTGAAATATAAACACTCAAAACACTTCATCTCATCAGTCATATTCCATCCTGGTGACCATGCTAGCAGTTAGCTCAGAGGTGGAAAGAAGGGAGATATATTACTGCATAAAGCACAGTTACAACTGTAAAGGTTGAATTACAATTTCAAAGTGGAATCCATCCATTAATAACTCAGATCAGGTTTTTCTCCTAAAGCTAAATCAATGAATTCTATTAAACGATTATTTTTTTTGTGTGCGGTTCATACTTTTTATTCCAAAAAGGATATTATTTGAAATTTCTAATATAACGCACCTGTCATTAACAGTTCTGGAAAAGATCATGAGCCCCCAGCAAGCCATAGGGAGCAGTTATTCATGCGAAGAGAACCACCGTCTCCACTGGGTGCAGAGTTCAGTCTAGCCCCCAAACCACCAGAGGACAGAGAAAAGTCTCTTGTCGTACTTGAAGAATCCACCATAGGACTGCGCCACCCGTGCGGGGCACTTGATGAGACAACTACCACCCCACTGCAATGACCCAGTGGTTTTTAACGCGGTGATCCTTGAATAGTGGTATATCCTCACACATGCCTTAGATCTAAGTGGAATAATATCTAGCATAAGAATGTAACAGCATTGTGAGATGTTTC
The DNA here is from genome assembly GCF_964199755.1 of Larus michahellis. Classification (NCBI taxonomy): domain Eukaryota; kingdom Metazoa; phylum Chordata; class Aves; order Charadriiformes; family Laridae; genus Larus; species Larus michahellis. The sequence goes on along the minus strand of NC_133900.1, from coordinate 84,061,062 downwards.
TGATGTTTTATCTTTCAGTTCACTCTTTGTGTTTTCTGGATGAAGTTGTGAAGGAAAATAGTACTAAGAGTTCTGGTTGAGCAGTTTAATTACTTTTTAGACAAGTCCCCTGTAGTGATAACACTCTGGTTTCTTCTGTCTTTGACACGAGAGTCTTCTGGGGACTGGAGAAGGCTGGGGGAGGGGGGAAAGAGGAATATGAATCTTCCCAAGTAATCCTAAACAGAGCGAAGAACTGCAATGTGTCTGCTTCCTCTCCCAGTTTGTGTCACCGAAAGCTCGCCTTTGTTTCAGGAGTGAAACATGCCGATTCAAATTGGTACTTATTGTCTCTCTTGGCAAGTTAAACATCATCAGTGGTAATGTTTTTAATTGGAACCGATTCATACGGTGCCAGCAGAGTTCCTGTGGAAGTCAGTTTTGCACAAGGGAGAGAGAGGGATGAGCTCAATGAAAACAGGGAACAGACCAATTACAGAGGTCGAACTGAACAATAAACCCATTTTAAATTAAATTCTTCTGAGTTAAAACATTTGGCGCTCAGTCCCTGTCAGTACAACGTGTTCTGCTTCTTATATCCATTGGCTGCTGGCCGGTGCCAGGGACACCACTGTGGGCTTCTCTTCTGACTCGGCATCGCAGCTCTCGTGTTCTTAAAGACTGACTGCTAGAGGAGCCGTATCGTCCTAATCTCCCAAGTCAGACATGACTAAATTAGTTCCTCACTACTTTTAGAAAGTTCTCTTTACTTTGTTTTGTAGTGCTGTGAAGCAAAAACATCAAAACTATTGCTTAAAAAAAAAAAAATCAAACGAGACCCGCAGCTGAGGCAAGGACAAATTATTTCAATAGGCGAGGGATTGTTTGAGTCTGTATTTCTGTTTTGAAATCTCAGTCCTTTTGCTTTAGATCTTGACATGCAGCCACACTATTTTCCAAAGGATTTGAACAGCCGTACAATTACGCGCACAGCCTGCATGTGTGCACACATCAGCCGCCCAGTGGTGATTTTCAGTTGGATATTTTATTCTTTGTACTTGTATTTTTGAGTGTGAATTAAAACAAATTCTTATTTTCTGCTTTGTTTTCAAAAGCTTGCCTGCAGCTTTCCTTGGCTTTTGTCTTCTCCTTTTATCATTTGAGCAATGGGACATGAAATGAAGAAAAGAAAGATCAAGAAAATGATAGAAGGTTTGGAAAGTGAGATCTGTGAGGGGAGAAAAAGGTTAATAAGATAAGTGGATGTTCAGTCTAAAGAAAAGACGACTTAGGAAAAGCATGATAGCTCTCTACAGATATGTAAAGGGACAAGGGAAATTATTCTCATTAGTCACCCAAGACGGAGTAATATGCTTGAGCTCTTGCAAGGAAAATGTAGGTTAAATATTATGAAAAACTTTGAAACTATGAAAACAGATAGACAATGAAACAAACTGCCAGAGGGTGGTAGGCAGTCACTGTCTCCAGTGGCATTCAAGGTGAAATAGCTACTCGGCTATTGGAGGTGGTTTTGGACCAAACAAATTAAAAGAAGTAACACGACGCGGGAGGGATGAAATGGATAGAGGACCCAGCAAAGGTCCTTTCGGTCTCAAACAATTCTGGGGACGAAAGACAATGTTTAAAGGAATGTTAAACACAGTAAGACATGAAGAAGACTGCATATAAAGTGGCAAAAAGAGAAAAATGGAGAGAGGGTTTAAAAGAAGTTACACTGTTTAATAGCAAAAGAAATTAAAGGCTTAAGTTTTTAATATTAAAAAAAAGTAAAAGGAATACCCCATCACCACCATTAAGCCTAAATCTTGCCAACAGCTTTGAATACTTGCAAATATACATATCTGGTTATCCTTTTTGCACTCAGTTGTCTATGAGAGCAGGTGCAAGCACACTGAATGTAATCCAGAGCTTGTATAAACCTTGCATCTCGCTGTTTCGATATATGCACCCAGGCACAGCCTTGTTGATGGAGGGGTAGGGTCTTCCTGGATTGTTATAGGAGGTACTATGATTATTGCCTGAAACCCAAAACGAAATATTTTTCAGGCTTCTTAATTTTGAGCCATAACTTGTTCTCCATGTAGCAATTTTAATTTCAGTAAAGCCACTTGAAACTGAAGAGTCCGTGCATTATGAGGAAGAATGGTGCAATCTGGCCTCCTATCATGTGTAATAACTATAACTATTTATTAAGGATGAGGATCATTTATGACTTCATATTTCCCATTCCACCGAGAGAAAAGATTAACATACATTTCCTATACACTTTGGCTTGATAATGCAATTCCAGAGTCAAAATTCATTATGAATAGTGACATTCATCCAATGAGAAATACCAAAGAAGGGCACATTGCTTATACCTTATCAGGGACTGTAGCGATAGGGCCGGGGGGTAATGACCTTAAGCTGGAACAGGGTAGATTTAGATGAGATCTGAGGAAGAAATTCTTTGGTCTGAGGGTGGTGAGGCCCTGGCCCAGGGTGCCCAGAGAAGCTGTGGCTGCCCCATCCCTGGAGGGGTTCAAGGCCAGGCTGGACGGGGCTTGGAGCAACCTGGGCTGGTGGGAGGTGTCCCTGCCCGGGGCAGGGGGTGGAACTAGATATCTTTAAGGTCCTTTCCAACACGAACCCTTCTATGATTCTGTGGTTTAGATAGAAAGCATCAATATGGCAGCCGTATCTGGGGACACATGCAACATTTCTGCACCCCACTTCCATGCTGCTCAGGATGAAACGCGAGAGAGGTGACTGACTGCTTCTGTGTGGACCCAAGTGTGCTGGCATGGCAGGTCTGCAGCCTTTGCTTGAGCTCATGCACTGAGAAAGCAAATGAACATTGGATTGTAGAAACACAGGTCAGAAGGAGGTGATTTTCCCCAAGATATGTGTTTGCAGAAGAAGTAGCACAGATTTTCAGGCTTCTCGTCTAGTGACTACACTGCATGCAAAGCTACACAGCATCACAGAATCCATTTCTTTTCTGTTGCTTGGTTAATATGTCTAAAATTTGTAGCTGTCTTAAAATTTCAGAAAAAATAAAACTAGAGACTTATCAAAGAGTCTGAAGACAAAATTAAGCACCTATTAGAAAACTCAGATTTTTATGTTATCTAAGATTGTGAGCCAGGAAGCTAGCAAGCATTTTTAAGAAAGGTGGTTGTTATCTCCTGGGCATGAGGGTTTTTTTGTCGTTCCTCTTTGGTCTGGCTTGTGTTCAGTCAGATTTCACGAAAATCAAGTTTCAACATTTTAAAACACTGGGATTTTCCTGCAACAAGGTCATTGATGCAGTACTGTTAGTTGATACCCAAAGGAGATTATTCATTAATTTCTGACTGTCAGGTTTTTCTTATTATTAATAAAGGTAATCTATAAATATTCCTTTCTAGACAAACGTAATTGAAACATTTAATGCACTTCATAACTTTGAAATTTGATCTTGTAAAAAACTACAACCAATTCCCACTTCCCACCGAAGTAATGAAAATAAGACTTGAGGAGGATCCTGTCAGGAGGCCAGGTTGGCATTCTTTTCAGTCAGAGCATATTTAAGACCAAATATGTTTTTATATTGATACATGTTCTTTTAGTTAATCTAGTTCTTAATACTTTTGCTCTAGGGCTTCTGTGTACATCTGTTACCACAAGAGGAGTTCACATTAGCAAAATTAAATTATTTGTGTCAAGGGTTAACTGAACATGTTAAATCCTTTCTTTTCTTTTTCTGTTTATGTAAGCTTCTGGTCTAGACTCTAAAAAACATGTTTATTTTTTAAATTGAATTGCAAAGCTAATTTAACAACTGTTTAATACCTCTCTTCAGTTTTGTTTTATGTAATCCTATGTATCTGAAAATATACAAAGCAGTCTTCTCAAAGAGTGAAGGTGATGCTAGACCCCAAAGATGTGTAACGAACCAAGGACCTCCTAGACCTCAATTTACATAGCCAAATCCTTTCCTCTCAACCTTAAATCCTTAAAACACAATTTATTTAATCCCTGCTACAGTCAAATACACTGAGCGTGTGTAACAATACATCAAAACCATTAGCACAAACCCTTAAAATAGTGTATTGAATTTGTATAAAACAGCCAAATCCTTTGAGATCTTAGGTGTCACATCCAGACTTTCTGAAGGAAACACTGTTTTAAAAGTCGGTACCAAAACGCTATTGCTGGTTCTTGTGTCCAAGCCCTATAACATAATGCACTTCCAGCAATAATTTTTCAATATCAAAAAGGGGAGACTAGGCAAGTCCCAGAGGTGATACCGGAGTATATTGCTTTTCATCCCTAAGGACGTGGCCACACTGTAGTTGTAGAGGAGGATTATGCTTTTATACCTTATTTAAACTAACTTTAAAGTACCGCAGTTGCTGGTTGGATGGTAGCTGCAGGTCCAGCGCTGCACAGGGTCTGGTGTGGTTTACTGCACCTCCCCGAACCTATTAAAATACCGAGTTAATCTTTGGGAAACCACAGATACACTTTTTGATTTTAACTGGGGGAAGTTAGCTTGCGTATGACCGCTTAAGCTGCAGCGCAGGAACAGCCCAAGTCACTGGCTCAAATTTAGCCCAAAGGTCTGCTGATTGTTTAATTGCCTGAATGTAAGGGGTGAAATGCAATGGAACGGCATTCTCCAAGTGCAGACCTTGAGGAAGATATGTCCACCCATTAAACCCCGTAGTGACATGCATCCCTCGGGGGTGGAGTGAGGTAACACACACGCATTGTAAGCTGACCCCTGCAGCTAATCTATTCATGCTCTGTTATTGTGCCGATGTTCTGAATTTCTGTCTCCAGGACAGTAATTTTTTGTCCTAGGGTAAAATTTTCCAAAACACTTTACTTTCACTATCAGATAATGCATCAGCATGTAAAAGCCTAAATCCCAAAGGCTCAGGCTCTTGAATTGTTTGTGTCATCTTTGAAAATGGATTTGGAAGCCTAATTTTTTCTGAGATCCTTTGGTAGATATTCCTCCTGAGCTCTATCAGGTTGTTTGTTTTTTTTTTCCACTTGGAAAAATGTATTTTTGAAGTTACCTCTGACATTAAGAGGCTGGCCAAAAAAGGATGTGAGAGTAGTTTTGTTAGAGCAGTTATTGTAATTCAGCTTTAGTGGCAGAGGTACCATGCAGTAAGTGTCAACACTCCATAATGATTCAGTAACCATGAATCTGCATTTAAACTGGATTGGTGATCCAGGCAATCTAAAGAAAGATTTTTGGAAGGGTTTTGCGCTCGGGGAAGGTTTACAGCTTGTTTCTTTACACAGACCTATTTTTGCTGAAAGCTGGGGCTGATTCATCATTGTGTTATTCTAATTTTACGCTGGCATAAGCCCATTTTCTGTAATAGAATTTCTCTGGTATAAAGCAGGAGTGATACAGTAGTGAAGGGAAGGCTACATTTTTAAACTGGCACAGTCAAAAACACCAAGCCTGATGTATTTTTTCAGTGGTAAATTGTAGCTACTAATTCCAGTCAAGAGGAGTTATGTGCCGATGCACTAAGCATTATCTAAGCCATGCTATTAAAGAAAGATGTTATTCTGCTCTGGTTGAATCTGACCCACTGTGTGACAACAATGCAAGATTCATAGAGTCATAGAATGGTTTGGGTTGGAAGGGACCTTAAAGATTCCAACCACCCTGCCCTGGGCAGGGACACCTCCCACCAGCCCAGGTTGCTCCAAGCCCCGTCCAACCTGGCCTTGAACCCCTCCAGGGATGGGGCAGCCACAGCTTCTCTGGGCACCCTGGGCCAGGGGCTCACCGCCCTCACAGCAAAGAATTTCTTCCTCAGATCTCATCTCAATCTCCCCTCTTCCAGTTTTAAGCCATAGTTCCTCATCCTATTACTACATGCCCTTGTAAAAATTCCCTCTCCATCTTTCTTGTACAGGATGCAGCAGGAGAATGGGTAAGAGCTACTATTACCTCTACTACGTGTGATGGAGAGAAAAAGGCTTCACCGAGAGGTTCAAATTAACAATTTATTTGGAGTTCACTCACAGGTCCGATACGCCACTATTGCAAGTTCTTATGGATACAATGGAAGAATGCACTGTTGCGATTTAAGGGGAAAAGAACAAAACAATTCACAGAATATGCTGTTACCACCTAACAAGTGATCCTGAAAAGTAACAACACAAACCACCAGCGCACTAGATATGAATACCTTAAACGGCGCACAAATCACAATCTTAGAGCATTCTAGACATCATACGTACGTTATTAAATCACTTACCCTCTCTCTCTCAGGTAAGGCCACTCAGTCCCGGGAAGTTTCCTTGCACAGCGTCCTGGACAAGGCGGGGCAGAATCTCCTACAGGCCAGCTGTATTTTTGGAAGATTCCCCCTTTTTCTCCCCAAAACTTTGGACTTAAATATCCTTTTTCCGGGACTGTGCTTGAATGGATTACACTATCTGGGATGGTTATCTCTGGTGGTTTGATGGCCCCTCAAATAGCAATGTTTATTTTGTGATGTCTGGTCTCACTCACCAAATAGCGGTGGGACTTGACTCGGAGCATTTTGTTTGTTAAAGGCACCATTCGGGTTTCGGTTCTGGTTTCGGTTCTCATTGTAATGCAGTGTTGAGACCACCCCGGGCTGAGCCATTTCTACAGCTCCCCCCAAATTATCTCTGCTTAGATAGGGATCAATAAGCATCTGCCCAGGCGAGATGGAGCTGAGTTGAATGACAACTCCCTGCATCTCACCTCTTGTGTTCTGAAACCGGTTTAGCCAGGTGCTCCCATTCACTACTACAGCTACCACTACAGCTGCTCCTTATGGTTCTGAGTTGTGGGAGGGGGATCCTGCTTTGTTTTTAATCCAAGCACAGTTGCATGCGAATTGAATAAATAGCCTTGGGGAAAAAAAAAAATCAAATATAGGGTAGACCTCATAACTCTATCTTGCTTTTTTTTAAAGTACATTTCCTTTTGGCACAATGGATGGTTCCACCTCCCACTGCATCTCTCTTCTTCCTCACGAGTAGTTTGACCGACAGCTTGGAGAGTGAGGAGAAGGAATGTACTGCTTCCCAGGAGCGTAGTCCAACCAGCAGGTTAGCACTGAGGAGCTGGGCAACAGAATTATGAATTTCAAGGAATTGGTGCCAAACCAGGGCATTTCTTCAGATTAAAGGTTGTAATAATTTTATTTATAAGGGTTAGGAACACACCCCATGAATGCGAGTGGTTCCTGAAGTTGGATCACAGCTTTTGACTCGGTGACCTCAAGACAGACCAAGCTCTTGTTTCAGAGTCTGGTTCTGCCTATACACTTCCCGTATGACAGCTGGAGGTGGCTAAGTCTAATGCTAAATAGGCATTTATTGCTTATAGATGTGTCTTTCATCTCTTTGCAAATTTCTGGAGGAAAAAGAAAAGGGTGAGTTTAACAGAGGGCAAACGTGGTCTGACTTGCTTTTAGCAAGTGCGGTGACCAAGACGTTTTTCACCATTTTCCCATCCCTAAAAATAATTCAATGACAAACGCAGAGGTACCACTTCACAGGAGCCAGAGCTGGGGTTATTGATGCTGAGATAGGAACAAATAAAATATTCCTGGTTGCTGAAAAGTTTAGAAGCCTTTGCATCTTGCATCATATGGACTAATTAGAAAATGATTTATGCAGGTACTGTTCGGATTGACTGGCATTCCCTCATTTACATGGAAAGGCAAGTAAATTCTGCTTTTAAGAAAACACAGTGTTTTCCTAGTTTCATGTGGCAGCCACTCAACTTTCTTCATCTCTTTGCAAAATAGGAACTTCAGCATTTCATTTTTTATCTTTTATCATTAGACTCCTACAGCTTTAAAACGATTTTCCCCCTAGAAAATGCAAATCTATTCCTTTGTAGTGAAAAGCATATTATACATGCAGCATGTAACTTTCAAAACTTTAGTTAGAAGCAGCAAAGCAAGCTGTCAGACATTTCAGTAATTGAATTTCCTTGAGAACTGCCTTGGTTTGTCAGCTCTGGCTTTGCTGTCAAAAGAAAAGAAAATAGCCAGGGAATTAATCTAAGATAACACAGGGGGTATTTTGATAATGCCGAGACACAAACATTAAGTGTTTTCTCGGGAGACGTTCTGAGGTAGGGTTCCCCACCCCAACCCAGGCGGGTTCATTTTAGCCTTGAGCCATTATTATCTCGTGCAGAGTTCTGAGAATTAACTAATGACCTATCAAACTGCAGTACAAAGGATCCTTTCTTCCTGTATTAAGATGCACAATATCATTGCTTAAAAGGCCCAATATACCCTTTGTCAATTACTTCATAAGTGCAATTCATCTTTTACTGCTTCCGCACTTGGATTGCTTGTAAAATGTTTAGTGGTTAATTAGCCTGGAAGGAAGTCCAACTTATGAAAAACCAAGCAGTGGGAAAAAATAGCCGTAAAATTAATGGCCTACTCTCTGGTCCTTATTTTATAGGAGAATGTTAATCAGATTCTGTTGGAACTGTACCTTTGACTAGTGCTCAGCCTCCTTTATAATCGGCTTCCGAAGAATTCCTTTCTGGGTTTTCCCCTTTGGCCTGTGCTTTCCTCCGAAGGACTTGAATGTGTTAGGAAGAGATTGACAGCTCTCCTAACAATTCCAGCCAGTCCTCTAGCTAAAGGGGAACATGGGGCTAGTCACTTTTACTCTGTTGGAACCCACCTGGACTTACATTTAAGGTATAGAACTGTTACACGAAAAAATGAAACTAATAAAATATATACTGCGGTAGATAAAAAGAAAACAGGCAATATTTGAGCTGTGAGACCTTCATTAGACAGCGGATAAAACTGGAAAAGGAGAGAATTGTACAGGGAGTAAATTACTGTGTTTACAGCTAGCTCTTTATACCTGCAGAGAAGATTCCAAAATAATCAGTTCCCAGGGACAACTTAGCCACTGAACACACATTCTGTTTCGGGTCGGTCATAAGGACGCTTAGGGGAAAAAGGAAACGTGAAGCCCTGTCACTGGTGAAATGGATAAAATCTCTTTTATGGAAATTCTCCACATATTTTGGCAATCGGTCTGTCTGCAATTCTTGGATTAAAAAAAATAAAATAGGGTTTTGGTGTGTTTTTTCTGTTTGCAGGCAATTTGCCCTTCATTTTTGAGCAGACCACAAGCAAAGCAACATTTATTAATATGTTGTAAATCTATCACGGCACTGCTGTTTAACCCTATGGGTCTTACACAAAACTGTGAGTAGACCTAGAATTTTAGTGTTCTACCTTAATTTAATCAAAAGCTTAATTAAAAACTAACAGGAAAAATACCAGCAATTATATTAAACCGGTCTAAACCCACTTTCTTTTTCTCTGAAAACCCAGAGTGGCAATGTTTTTCCTTCTAGAAAATAAGTATGATCATATACCTTTCCACATACGGCTGTCTCGTAATCATAATCCTGGGTGGTTTTCCTTGAGTATACAACAGAAAAAGAATTAATTCTCAACGCTGCTGCATCTCTCTTTGAGCTCATGAGCCTCACGCAGCAATACCCCGCAACAGCTCACAGGGTTTTCAGTTTCTCTTAGAAAAGGCACTCCATGCATGAGAATGTCATCAGCTGCATATCCAGTAAACATCCAGTGCTCTGGGTGCCTGTAAACACCCTTTGAAACAGAAATTCCTCTTTAAGGCCTTGCTCCTCAATTAGGTTGACTGTGTAAGGACATCCAACTCCATCAGTGATACCCTAGGGAGTTACATCTGGCCTCCAGCTGCCGCTCCAGAAGGACACGAGTCTCCTGTAAGTCCTGTGTCACATCAGTCACACTGGTCTCGGGCAAACCCGGGCATCTCAAGTGACACTAGACTAAATACGGGGTTCAGGCCGCTGGTGTGTGTCAGAGGCTCTCAGCCCAATGTCACTGTCTTTAATAACACATTTTCCCTGCCAATTCCCGATATAATGCTTAAGCCAGCATTAACATACCACACAATTTATTGTGCTCATAAGCATCCCGAACTCTCAGCCTATAACTGGCGGTCAGTCAGTTCCTGAAGGATTTCCCCTTGGACCTGCAGAGGCCTCCTGAGGTCTCCTGTCACTATCACCATAATATCACCATAAGCATGCAATTCTCCTGTTTGTCCCTGTCCCTGGGCTCCTCTGCTTCAATGTTTGGTTCTTGCATGACCGTGTTAAACTCAACCAGCGTCCCTTACTTCCCACCCTTCCCACTCATTGCTCTGCGATAAGCCTATAGGCTATATAGACTCAATAAGTCTATATAGGGTTCCTATAAGAACGTGTGACACGACTGCTGTTTATGGCCATCATTTCTGATCTAATGATGCCAACACCATTTTCTTATGGTGGCAGCAGCTCCCAACACCATTTTCTTATAGTGATAGTAGCTCCCTTTCCCTATCTTATCTATAAAGCGATACGTCAGGAAGAGCCAAGTGATCCTGACATCAATTTCTAATATTGCCAGAATTCTTGTTTCCATTTTTCCATTTATTAAAATGCTGGCAGGTACAAAATCGTGTTCAGCTGATGATTTTCTGGAATTTAAGAGCAACAGAGGTGTATCAGAAACAGGCTGTCCAGCTCTTTCTCATAGGGACAATACTATTTTTATACTGTTTCTTTCCAAGCTGTTGAACAGAGATGATGGGTTTTAGCTGCTCCATGTCTAGACTATGCATAACTGTAAATGACTTCAGTTCGTGCCCTAAAGTAGGACCTACTGTCATATATTACTCAGTAAATTATAATGCCTAGTAAAAATAAGATATATACATCACCTCTTTAGTTCTTATCTCTTCCCATCTGCAGAAAGTGAGACAAAAGGGCCAGAATAGGATGTTACTTTGAAGAAAAAAGTCTAAACTAAACTACACTTTCAGATAGTGCTTTTTGCTGTGATATCAGCAGGAGCCCTTCCTTGATGTGGCCTGTATTTTTGCTTGTGTGACAGCCCCTAAAAACTTCCCTGTGTCACTGTTCATTCAGGGCAACGTAAGTGAATTTTACTTTAGATTTTTTTTTTTTACGGTCCCTAAAAGACCTTCATGTATCTTTTTTCTTAACTCATCATGCCAGAATACATAAGGCGTCATCATCCTGATTTTTTATAGCTGATTTCATACTGAATTTCATACTGAATTTTCCTCATGTAATCATTAGCAGAGGTAGAGAATACAGTGTCACAGACACCTGTGCTTAATTACTGTCTGCAGGGTCTCGGTTTCAGCAATAGTTCTGGCAGTCACAGTTTAGTTCTTTTTTCAAACTCCAAGCAGAATTATTAGGTTTATTAGAGGTTTGTTTTGGGTTTTTTTCCTTCTGTTTGGGGGACTGGGTTTTTTTGAAGTTAATACATCTATTTCAGGAAGGACATGATTTTCCTATTATTTTTTTTTTTTTTGGTTTAAAATATTAGATATCAATGTTTGGAAATCTAGCCTTTCTATCTGGAGAAAGGCCTTAAATTTGGAAATCATATATTTTTAGCTATAAAAATACCACTTTATTGCTTTCAGAGTATTTGTCAGTATAGCGCCGTTTGGAAAGGACACTAAGTGGTTTAGTATCATTTTCACACACCCAGGTGTATCTATTGCCAACCTATAAATAAAGACATTAAATTTTTACTTTTTCATGCCTAAACTGTTTGTATTCCATTTACATTCTTAGTATCCTATGCTCAAATTTGAGGAGAAACCAATGCAAAGTGGTTCAGAGCCACCCCTTGTCAAAAACGGTATTCTTCCCAGTGCCCCTTTCTTTCGGCCATGCAATGAAATGCCGTTTGAACCTCCATGGGTTGTCTTCCACAATCGTGAAGATCCAGTCTCTGGAGGAGCTTTCGACTCCTCGTTTCCTCCTGCGGCATCGTCTTAGAGGGTGTTCAAACTTCAGCCAAAGGTTTGAGAGCAGCTCAGGTTGATGTCCCCAGTCAGCCGGTCCTACGAGCCCAGCAGTGGCCACGGCGTGGAGCCCGGCGTGGGCCAGCTGCCAGGGTATCTACTGAGCTTCTGGGAATAATCTGAGTTGTATTTAGATTTCACAGAGCACCGTATCACCAAGAGCGAAAACGTCAGCTGACAGCCCTTGCGCTGATTAATGGAAATTCGAATTCCGTCACCGAAATAATATTGTCCGACCAGAAGTATGGAAATTCCACCTTGAAGTTAGCAGTGCGCATAAATGAATCTTCAATGAATAAATAGCATTTAATTATTATGTCCAGGCACAAAACTTTCCATGACGCCCTACTGAGTTCCTCTGTAGTTGACTGCAGTATTTGCTTTGAAAGATGAAAACTTGCATATATACCAGTATATTCTAATATTCCAGTACCTCCATGGAATAAAACAGACTACATTTCAATATTTTTGTGTCTCTGTTATTATGTATTTTTTTGTCTGAGACTAACCAGTTTTGCAGATTGTCTCAAAAGTTTCAAAACGCAAGACAAATTTTGTCTGTGGTTAGCATATTTAATATTGCAAAGGATTTAAAGAAAAATAAAACACTTTTCACTCTATCCCCTTTGCATTACTAAGGACACTTCTACAATATTCACGCGACAAAGTGGCATGGTCAATGAGAGTTTTACAAATCTGTTTAGCAGAACATCTAGACAGCTAGATCTTGGAAACCGTTGCATACATAAGTTTTTAAAAAATAGCAACCCAAACTCAGAAAACATTCACTTCTTTACCTTTGTAACTGTAATAATTCCCTAGTGCCTATTTTTCTTGCACTGCAACACAACAGGCTATCAAAGACGTGGTTTGCTGTTTTGTTGTTGCAGTTAGTCATCTCAACACCCTATGCGGTTTGTATTATTACCTTGAGAAAATTTTGCTGGGCATTGTATGCCTGCAATACAATCTTGAAAGCTTCCACGTTATTTCTCGGAAAGATCTCTAATAGTACGGCTTTGCGGGTCTGGTCCTTTTGAGAGAACAGCCTCTAATTTTACAGAACAATTCATAAGTATGATATATCTTGATAATTAAGATTGGTTTCTGTTTTTACAAAAAATATAGCCTTCCTGCGAATTTATATTGCCGAACCCCTCATCAGAATAATTACGTGACGCAGTGCACTTTTTCACCATGTTGATATGCTTTTCCTTCATATTTTCCTGACTGAAAGAAACAGACAGGAAAGAATTAAAACTTAATTTACTTTAATGGAGGGGAAACATTGTTTTTCATGCTGATGTTTGTTTTTTTTTTTTTTCTTTCAGTTCTACTTGCTAATTTATGAAATTTAGCAATCTGCCCTCAGACTCCCAATGAATACTACAAATCACAAAGCCTTTATAGTATTTAGGTCTACAAGGAAATGCAGCTTTTTTCTGGAATTCCTAGGTTCGTCCTTAGAATCTTCCCTGACGAAGCTCAGAGCGTTAAGCCAGTTTTTATTGTAGTTCTTTCTCAGGACAAGTTTAAGGCGTGCGTGTGTTACTAGGATGGCTACTCCATCCTCCAGCTTCCACGGAGCTCTCAGGTGAACACAACCGGGTCCCTTTGATTGATTTCAATTGTATTTCTGAAGTTGTTCCATCAACTCTTTTTGATCCCTTTATCTCTGCAGTGGTTTTACTCTCATTACCTGGAAAGACTAATCTGAGGATCGTGCCGTCCTCTCTGGTACAGACCCATACCGATAAACCATTTACTTTCCCAGCAGACTTTTGATCCTGTTTGATTGCACCCTGGTGGTCTAAAGGATCCACAGTCTTGCTTGTGGGATTCTTTTGATATATTTGAAGAGTTTTTGATATGTTTGGTCTGTTTGTTCTTAAATCTTCCCCAGCTTTTTTAAACTCACCTGTCAAAAACTATGTTTCAGAGACAGTATAAAAGAAGGGATAAAATATACGGGTAGCGTATTACCTAGTAATAAGGCAGCTCCTCTCCCCTCTTTTACATTTCAGTATTTACTTCAAGAACTCTGTTTCCATTTTCTTTTATCTTTCTACCCCTAGGAACAGATGTACATGTACAACTGTTTCAGATGACAGGAGAAATCCTTGTTTCCTCAGTACTGCGGAAATTGCTAAAAAGAGGGAAAGTCTTACCCGAGGAAAACTCTAGAACACTTATTTAGGTAAAACACCGTGAGTTTTGAGATGGGACAACGCCTCTTGTACCGAAATTGCAATAGGAATGCCTGCAGATGAATATGGACTTGTTCCTTTTTAGGTAAATTTGCCTGGGAAAGAGACAATATTCTGTTCCAAATAGTCTTTTCCACGACTTGCCAGTTTAAATAAACACAGGAAAGAAAGAAAACCCTTTGGGCGTAAAATTTCTCCAAGTATTGGAGAATCACATCCCCATCAGTGGGAAACCCTCACGGAAGGTTCGAAGCAAAAATCTCAGTCTAACCTTTGTGCTGAAACATTCCTTGGCTGCTGTGCAGTAATGAGTAAGGGAAAGAGCATTTGATCGTTGTGTCAATTGTTTTAATCTCTCATAAAAAATAACAAACCAGCCTTTTGCTTTTTCTTGTTGGGTTTTTAAGAAAAGCAGAGAACTGAATGAGTCTCATTTAGAACAAACACCGGAGGGAGAACAGTGCAGGTCTGCAACCTGTAGAAATCACTTTTGTATTATTTTGGCTTTTATCCAGAGATTTTAGTTTGGGATTGATATAAAGGTGTTATTCACATATCTATCAGGAACGCACAATATTTTTAATTTGGAATAGATGTAATTGCATGTGATAAATGAGTCTGTGCAATTAGAGCCAGAACCCTTGGGGAATAATTATCTATTAGTGGCACCTGCAAAGAAATTGTAAGCAGCTGAAGAATTTTGCACAAAATTACAAATACCCTAACTTGAAGGTACATAATAAGAAGCGAGAAGGAAAAGGATGATAAGTAGAATGGAGAGAGGAGTTTAAAAAAACATATCAAATCTGCAATGCTGTTATGGTACAGTAAAAGTGGAAATAATGATTTTATTCTGTTGACCTGTGGTACCCCAGCTGAGGTAAATTACCATCGCTCAGGTGTTTTCAGAGAAGCTATGTCCATTTCTCCAGATGAAGCCTGGGCTCACAGGCATACAAAAATAATTTCTGGGAAAACGTGAGGTAAAAGAATACTTTTAATAATGACATCCTTATTTCTGATGTGATCAAGTATGCTTCCCAGTTGCTATTATTTTGTTGAATACTTCATTACAGAGATGGAAAAATGAACGCACTTTTTTTGTAATAATAATTTGCTAAATATTAGGGTGTTCTAAATCCGCCATAAATACATTGCTTTTTGAAATTTAGTGAGTGTTCTAATTGTTTTAACTCTCTCCACAATTCACAAATAGACAACTTCATTTTCTCTTCCTATAAACTAATCAAAGAAAAGCCCTCTTGACTGTGGTCATAATTTTGGTCTCCAACTCCAAGACCGCTTTATCTAGAGATTTTTTTCAGTCAACATTTAACTTTTCTTTCAGCAAAAAACCACCTTTTCTTTTTTTAAGCAGCTATTTTCATTTGAATAGTGTCATTTCCAATCAAGCAGATCTGATGAACTTTATTCCACTGATAGAAACTGCAAGTATTTTGAAAAAGTAGTGAAGGGTTTACATTTATAACCCTGAGGATTTTTTTTTTCCCCACTATTTTGCTTAAACTTCACCTAAAAAAAAATAGTGTATTTTCAAAATCTCGAGTCAGATTGAGTAGCCATCACTGTTCCTTTTAACCCTGTGGGTTTTGAATATTCTTTCATCCCCTCGTGCCGGGCAGGTTTGTTACACACTCAGGTTATGTGCGTCCCACGTGTGTTTACAGCAATGGGGAGGAATTGTGATTTGTTCCTTTTTGTTGTGTACCTCATCTGGCCTCGGCTGCTACGTAGCCGCGTATTGGGAAACAGTGGTTGGGTTTCGTAGCTTCGGAAATATATTTGACAGCGAAAGAAACCCTGTCTTGGGGAATGAGATTAATATGTTATACAGCGTGCCCTCAGCTCAGGTGCTGGCAAAAGGAAATTTCTGGCCACGCTGCACGTTCCGTCCGTGTGACTCGAAATACGCTTTGAGGGCACTGAGGTAATATTATTACTTTGTGTCCAGATTTCTTGGTGTCTACTTTTTGTATGGGGAGGGCAGCCAGCTCTAGGCAACCTCTACCCTTCCAAGCCAGAGGTATTGTCAGGCTACCTTTTGTGTCTTTGCAATAACGATATACTTCAGCAAATTGCTCAGCTGACGTATGTAGTCAAAATTACATTGATTAATGCATTTTTCCCCACATATAACAAAAAAACAGAAAAAAAAAAGTCCTGTAATTATAAAATTGCACTGTTTTGCAAAAAAATAGATCCCATTTTCTACAGTTGTAGATAGAGGCATAATACATTTGTGATAATGGGAAGTAATCTACATATACCAGTGAAGCAGATAACATTAGAGTCATTTGTGTGAGAAGCATTTTGTAAACTGTACTGTTGTAATGTCTCACAGATAATATACAATGTTGGAATTGTTAATTTTCCCGTCACCGACTGGTAATAACTAGCAATCCTCAGGAAATTTCACAGGGACAGAATGTGAAACAAATGTAGAAGTAAAGACACTGTCTCTGAACTTGCTGGAGTGCATTTTGATGCATCACTTCATAAAGAGTACCTGGCTTTAAGAAGAGAATGGGAAAAATGGAAACCAAATGAATGATCAATAAATAGTGTCATGAAAAGAATTTAGCTACATCTAAACGCTGCTTTCACAAACTCCATAATTTTCCTTTAAAGCCAACCCAGAAGAGTGATTCAATAACTATATTTTCTTTGTCCAGTTAGTCTTTTTTATACCATAGAAACATAAATTGGAATGTTTTGAAAGTCCAAACCAATGATTTCTCAGGAGTGTACTCACTCTGCACAAATTCCAGTACAGATGATTAAGTCATATGGGGCCCTAACAAAGAGCAAGTATTCCCCGCTTAACCTAGCCAGATACAAGAATTTTCATTTTTCGCATTACTGGCAAAGTAACCTCAGCCACAAAAGAGGGACTCAACTGCTGCGCTCCAAATAAATCATAATCACCGGTGTACTTTGTTCTTCGTAGTCTATACCTCAAGGATAAGGGGAACAATTTTTTTCCCTTTTAGTGTAACTGCGTTGGTGTGTTGCATTTGTAGATTTTTGTCGTTAAATTTGACATGGGCTGGCTAAGTGGGCGTCTGTCAGCTGTTTCAATTGGCTTCGTTTGGTGGTTCCTCTTTAAAAAACTATTTATACACATGCCTCGGGAACAGGTACCTTTGCTTTTTGGTTCTCAAGAGAGTTTTTTGTCAAGGGAAGCTGAGGATGAGGATGTAGAGAAAGAAATCAGGGCTGTTTATGTTATAAAAAGCATGTACATCTCTAATTAGCTATCCAAGTAGAAAACATGTTGCCTAAACTGAGATATTTAATATTTAGAGTTAAAGCTGAATGCGCCTCGTTTGTCCACGTATTGGGCCTTACTTCTCATGCAAGGTACAAACTTTCCATTTTTTTTATATCCCAAGCCCAGAGAGACTGGTAGAAAAATCCCATTGTCTTCTATGAACTTGGATCAGGTCCTAAGTAGGTAGTTCTGACATCCCCAGAGAGAAGCTGGTTTTCAAATGACTTGTTGCAACACTCTCTGAAGCAATGTGCACAAATATTTTGGAAAAATTCTGCCATTCTTGACTGACTCCTGAATAATACTTGGAAATGCAGTCTGTTACAAGAGCATCTGCTCTGCCAGGGCATAAAAACGGAGTGAACAATCTAAACATAATCACCATTCAATGGTATCTGTGACTTTTAAAAAACGTAATTACAAAAGTTGCTTTATGGGAAAAAAAATCAGCTTTTAGGAAGAACTTAACTAATGAGGAAAATAGGTGAATGGGATAATCTACACATTGAAAGCATCATTGCAAGGTGCTTTGTGTGAGGTTTAGATGAATAGGCTATCAAGACAGCATACAGGAAAGAAAAACTATCAGTTCAATATAGAAAATAAAAGGTGATATTTTATGACTTTGGTTAACAGGAAATGAGTCTAGGTGATTTAAACAGCCATATCTACCTTTAAAATCTATGATTTATGAAAACCTTGTTTCTATGAAAACATATCATGTTCAAAAGGAGATGTTCAGTGGGGCACAAATGGAAAAATGTGAAAGAGGTTTCTAATTTCAAGTTAATGGATGTAACTCCCATCACCTGCAAGAATTACTTCTTTTTACTCCAGTTTTCACTGACGTAGGACTTGATCTTGTTTCTCATTAGTACTGGGGAGTCAAATGTTTGTGCATCCTTAGAGTAGTAGGAAAGGCATGTTTTCTTTCCTCGGAACGGCAGCCAGACCCTGCACTATGAGGTTCATGAGATTTTCTCCTTACGAATGGCACGCTAGTGACACATTAAGGAGCAGCTGCTGAAGCCAGGGTAGATGTAATACACCCTTCTGACTGAGGAATGGCTGAGAAAACAGTTGAACCAGTAAATCCTACAGAATCCAAGCACAGAAGAGTGACTCTATCCAATTTCCCCTTTTACTATTTTATCTTTTGAATTATATGTGAGAGCAGAATTTGTCACAGACTACCGGTGTATTGCAGAGAACTCAGGACTTTGAGAACTCAGTGGAATATAAAACAAATACAGGAACAATGAACAGAGCCAAGGACAGCAACAACCCCAGACAAATGGCTTACTTTTGTTGAATTGGCTATCCTTCCAGAAATCACCAGAGAAAGTCGCGCAGAGTGAGATCCACGTCTGCTAGTGAGGTGGTGAAATCGCTCGTTACCTGAAATGACTAAATTTTTCATTCCCTTAATGAAATGACTGCCCACTTAACCGTTTTTGGAAAGAGATAAAAGTTTCAGGGACTTTGTAAAAGACTAAAAATATCACCTATGCTTGAAAACAGGTATCTAATCATAAGGGCTCAAAAGGGAC
Organism: Larus michahellis; assembly: GCF_964199755.1. Lineage (NCBI taxonomy): Eukaryota > Metazoa > Chordata > Aves > Charadriiformes > Laridae > Larus > Larus michahellis. The sequence goes on along the minus strand of NC_133900.1, from coordinate 84,042,109 downwards.
AACAGGTAAAGGTATTTTTGTTTTATATTTTTCCCAAAGGTAGCAACTGTACGTCACTTCCCCAAAAATGACATTACCAATGTCCTTTGGTAAGATAATTGGAGGATAATAAAACCAATAATAAGATCCTTGAAATACATTAGTTTCATTTTGGGTGAAGATAGGGCCTCTTAAAACTCAGAGGGTAAAGGTGTGGCTGGGAGGACAAAAGTATGACTTTTCTTCCTAGAGCCACGCTCTCATACACTCAGGTCCATTATAGTTTGCTCTAGAATAATAAAAGAAGTGTGTGCCATATGAATCATCTAACACAGTCAAAACCTCGGTTCTTGTATTCGTCTTCACGGCCGAGATCCAGAAGTTTTTCCATAAAATACCTGGGGATAAAGAACCAACGGATTTGAACATATGGAGATCTTGAGGTGAGAGATCTACCAGTTGCTGGTGTTTTACCTCTGGGATGAAGGGAAGACTGTAAATACTAGGGACGTTAGAAAATACTCCCTGCATGGATAGAAAAAGGATTGGATTTCAGTCAAGAAAAAAATAACTGCTACATATCAACATGATATAAATGAAAAGGAGACATAGTAGAAGGCTTTATTGGAGGTAGATAAGAGGAGCTAAATTACTTGTGGCATTTACCCTCCAATATAACCAATGTCTCAAGAAAAAGAGGAGGGACAACACTGCACGCACTTAGGCAATTCCAATAAAAACACTAAATTCACATTCTCATGCTCATATGCTCATATTCTTGCAGTGTTAACACAACTGCAGAAGAAATGTGTATATGGACAAGCTTTAAAAGAATTAGCACTTATTTCTGTAATTGAAAATATTCTTTCTCTCCTTGTTTTTCATTATTATATGCATTCATTTTCTTTTCTAAGTCTTTCCTCTTCTTCCACTGCGTTCATGTGTTTCTGACTTCCACAATAAGACACTTGATAATAATATCCTGCAGTGACACAAACTTATTTCGCTTAATATCCCAGTCAATAAGAAGTTGCTGGGGACACAAGTCAGAGTGATTAATAGCACACTACCCATAGAGGTTTCAACTGTTCATAGCAGCGATGTAATGGAATTCTCGTAATGCCAGGTTTTGTGGTGTGATTGCACCCATCACAGCCGCCGTTTCACGACCTTCTTGAAACCTTTTCTCATTTGAGAATGAATGATTGCAAGACTAACACATACTTTCTTAAAAAACAGAGTATTCACCTACAAACACATTCTTCTGAGGATAAGTCATTGAAATAAGTTGGAGCTGTTGCTCTGCTAAAAGGAAATATATGGTCAGAATTTAAAAGGGAATTTTATCTAAGCTGTTTATTTTATCTGTCCTGTTTATCACCAAGATTGTATGGACGTAGCTGCTAACTATACCAGAAAATACAAATAATAATTTTGCATACTGTTGGTTTGGGATTATTTATTGGGTTAAACAAACGCATGAGAAATCATTTAAAATGGGCCTGAAATCCAAAGCCAAGTAAACAAGTAAGCTTTGAAACTACATCTGAGCTATCCACCGTGAAAAACTGGAAAAATAAAGGAATTGTTTGCAAAATTTCCTTTCATAGTATTTTCCTTATACAGATTCTTTTCACTCCTGAAATATCAGTTTAGTAGAAACTTTGGGGTAACGTCCTCATGCTTTGCACAAACCTTCAACAATCATTCAAAATTCCTCACAATAAAAAACTGTTGAACTTTTCTCGAAGTTTTTAACAAGCTGTCAACATCTGCAGAGTTGTATTTATGTTCCTTTTCACTCTGAACCATACCAGTGATATTCCTTGCTTCACAGTGAAAGACAAATTGTAATACAGTCCACAGAGGGCAAAAGAATCATAAAGACCTCGTATGAGAAAGGGAATGATTTCTGAGATGAAAAAAGGCACACAAAAACTTTTGGTAACATATTTTGCTACCTGAAGTTCTTATATGTGTGGTCCAGCTGCCTCTGTACAATGATGGATATTGCTACGCTATAACACCACCACGATATCTACCATACGAACCGTACAGATGGAGGATGAAAGGCTGAAGTACTTCTTACGTTTCAGAGTTATTTTGATGGTCAGGACTTTAAATCAAGTATCGAGATTTTCCCTCAATTTGTGGCATGTGCATCCACTAAAGTCAAATAAGTACACTTTTTTTTATTTTATTTTTCCTACTTAATTCCGGTTAGCTAGACGAATTAACTCAGAATTCACTCTGCAACATCAGCTGTATTCTTAAGATTTTCTGAAGCTACTGTATATTACTGAAGAGCGTATGACAACTCTGTCTTTCACGGACAGTTTTACCACAGTTAAAATAGTCTCGTATCGGTAATGAGAAGTGTCTGTGTCCAGTTCTGGGCTCCCCGGTTCAAGAAGGACAGGGACCTGCTGGAGAGGGGACAGCAAAGGGCTACCAAGATGACGAGGGGACTGGAACACCTCTCTTATGAAGAAAGGCTGAGGGATTTGGGTCTCTTCAGTCTGGAAAAAAGACGGCTGAGGGGGGATCTTATCAATGCTTATCAATACTTAAAGGGTGGGTGTCAGGAGGATGGGGCCAGGCTCTTTTCAGTGGTGCCCCATGACAGGACAAGGGGTAATGGGCACAAACTTGAGCATAGGAAGTTCCATCTCAATGTGAGGAGGAACTTCTTTGCTGTGAGGGTGGCAGAGCCCTGGCACAGGCTACCCTTAGAGGTGGTGGAGTCTCTGTCTCTGGAGACATTCCAACCCCGCCTGGACGCGTTCCTGTGCCACCTGCTCTGGGTGACCCTGCTCTGGCAGGGGGGTTGGACTAGATGATCTCCAGATGTCCCTTCCAACCCTATGATTCTATGATTCTATGATTCTTCTCTTTTGGGATTTTGCTTTGTTTTTGACATATTAGAATTGTTATGGTTGGGATGAAATTGGCTTATGGGAAACATTAGCGGAAAACCTATTTTAAAATGATAACTAAAGCTTTTATGTGCTGTACTAAAATTTGCTGCTGGATCTCAGTATGCTTAAAAGCTGTTTCTTCTTCTCTGACACCTTTCATTATATGCACATCAAAAATGTTGTACCTTTATCTTCTCTTCCATTTTTAGAAAGGCAGCAGAATATGAATACAATAGTCGGATGATGCACAGTGACTGGTTTCCTAGGGCTACCTCAGCCAGATAGCAAATGTAATATAAATTTAAGACCATTTCACATCCTTGACAATCCCTAAAGAAACATACCTGACAAGCATGCCCACCTTACGGTGTCAGTCTTACCTTACCCCCCCCCCAAAAAAAAAAAACCACCCACAGCCAAGTTTGAATTTAATTTAATGCGGATTGTATTTTAATTTTTTTATACAATCCATGTAAGTCATAAAAGTCAGTTTTATCATTCTCCTGTTCAAAACCCGCTCTGGGTGCTATATCAGGGAATTAATTTTACAAAAAATCTCAAGGCATAATCTCTTCCTTCCTCATAAAAAGGCATCACCTTCATACTCTGTTGCTACTAATTCCCGTGGAATTTTGTATCTCTTGATACTAGCAAGCTGTATGTAATATGCGATTAGGATGTACGCAGGGAGTCTAATAGTGAGAGACGAGCTACGATTCAGACTGATAGATCCCTATTTATTGTTCCTTACCTTTCACTTCATGCCAATATTTTTCACAGTCTTATGGTACGTACCCACGTGTTCTTTCATCTCCTACATCCTGCATATGGGGTGAAACACAGATCCTTTTTATTATAGCTGACTATAAATTATTATTAACTGCATTACAGCTTGCAGAAATGTTTCATGTATATTAAATGGGTAGGGCCATAGGTTCCGTTCAGAATTCACCAGCACATTCTCAGCGAATGTTACGTATGCATGTACTGTATACGAGTGCATTTGGAAGCATTTCTTCTGGCTGTCAATTCAAATAATGCCACGGTTAGAAGTGACTTTAAAATGCTGCAGAACGTTTGTTTTCGGTTGCCTGCGCGAAGCAGATTGGTGTAGCAGCCCTGCTTACGTTCGAAGGGAGATCATAGATCATATCGAGTGCAACTGGCACTAATTGGCAAACTTGGCAGTTTGATCAGAAAGGCTAAAAACTAAACGGGCAAAGGGATTGACCTCCTTTTCGAAGTTAACACCGAAACACTCTGCTGAGCTAGTGCAGAGAAATCTGTTGACCCTATCCCTTTTCCATGGAGGGTTTTCTCCTCTGGGGCTGTCAATCCAGCCTTTTTCAGGAGCACTAAAACTACTGATAAATAAAAATGGAGAAATGCACAGCAAAAGACTTGAAACATCCACAGTCCCAGATGTATCTAGAAGGTCAGATTCTAAATACATACATCGGAAATGTAGATGGTAGAATAGCGTGGGGTGGTGATATACTGGATCTGCCACTTATCTTCAGCGAGCCTTTGTTCAGTGAAGCCTGTCCTGTGAGCTATATTTGCGAAGGGGGAGATGGAGATGAGGTTTCTTTTTTTTTTTTCCTTCAAAATTCCCTGTCATTTTTGTGGGGGAACATCAGAAAGCATACTAAAAGTTGGAAAATAATGAGTCAATGTCTTGGTTTTCCTAGGCCTCCACTGGGCTTTTTAAACCTCCTCAGGTAGGAAATACATTACATTAATACTTTATTACTCCACCTTACTAGGAAAAAGACAGCTTCTGCCTCACAAAAGCCCTATGTCTACAGCAGCCCTTTCCTAGCTGCAGCACAGACATATCTCAGTAGAAAACTTTCAAAGGTGCGTACGTTATATCTTTGTAACTAAGTTTGAGTCTTGTATCTTAGTAACTAGGTTTGGGGCTGACAATTTCATTTGGCATTTGGTTTGCAGATTCAGTTATCCATGAGTATTTCCAGATCAGACTCTTTCTAGCCCGTTATCTTATATTTATTCAACGGCTTTGTAGCACCTCCGCTGAAAGGATGTAAATATATTTGTATTCCTAAATATTGTAATACTTCATCTGTTCTTATTTACTCTCCATAGGAGTTATTATCCCTGCAATTGCCGTGCTTTGCTGTTTGGGAAATCACCCTGGGAAGGCAAACGCTGTGGCTGAGTGACAGGCCTTTATCACCTTCTCCACCCCCTACCATCCAGCTGGCTGCTTAAGGGACTCCAGAATTTCTGCTTCAGTGGACGGCAAATACCTCTGCAGCACTTGCGCTGTGCCCTTGCTTACGGAAGAAATACAGGCGAAATGTGAAGACGTGGCTCTAACGCATTTAATGTCTTAATAGGTTAATAATGTATGTTTTCTTTCAGCAGTGAATGGACAGGAGGGTGAAAAAACAGAAATCCTAAAAATCTTTACTTTTTGGAAGGCAGGTCCTAAATCTAAGAAAATGTAATATGTAAATCGGGGAGATTCGGGCCAAGTCCTTCCTGGCTCTGCAAAGACAATCAGCGAAAATTCTTAAATAGTCAGAAGGGAAAAAGATGGATGCAAAGCCCACATGTGGTTTATCAGGCAAAGCGCTGTTCGTAGCCTTTTGACCAGCCGTGATAGGCATTCCTTTTTAAAGTTCATTGATTATTCATTCGGTTTTATCCAGGAAAATGTTTTATTCTAGAAATGCAAGTGAACAATTTTAGTTCATGATTAGCTAATTTATTTATTCAGATTTATACACAGACTCCAAGCATTTTGTAGGCCTTCGCCTGGGCCTGTGGTTTATGCTATTTCCTCTTCTTTTTCATTTACATAATGTTTACTGCTAATGACTTGTAGAGCAGAACAACAAACTGCCTTACCTCCGTATAAAATGGAATTCTATTAGATTACAACAAGTAGGGATCTGGTCCAAGAATTTAATGTCAAGCAGTACAATGTGGATGTTCTCTTGGGCTAAAGGCACTACATATTTTAGAGGAAAGAGTAGGATTTTCTGCACTAACGCTCCCCGTTCATGTGTTATGATTCCTGTATAATTCTTTGAGCTCCCAGTCCCAGTAAACTTTGGGTCATTGGTTTCAAAGCTACAAGGGGAGATTGCTTTATTTGAATTTGGTATTTAAACCATTATAAATCAATATTTGCCCATAGATCACATACCATTATATCATCGTGTCTGAAATATGTATAAAAAAGTCTTATAGAAGTTACAAGCATAATGCAAACCCCAGAGCAAGGCCACATTCCCAGATATTAACAGAACCTTTCCCTCTTTTCAAAACCCCCTGACAAAGGACTTTACAGGGAGCCTTGTTGGTCACAGCTTCAAGGAGCCGTGTCTGTCCATCGGAAGTATATAACATCGGAAATGTTGTCTCATCCGTAATGCTGGCATTTGGGATTTTTTATTTGCCTCAAGGCATCTGTTGGCCTTTTGCAACATTTTCTTTTTATTGATGTCCCTAATCGAATGCAAGTGCATATTGAAAAGATAGTTTTAATGCATCGACATTGCCTCCTTTTCTTTGGAGTAGTTAATTTATAAGTTTAATCTGTCACTCTCTCATCTTTTTTGCCGCTCTGCAGAGTCTCATCCGACTTTCTGTATCTCTCGCTGGCCATAAAAACCAGCACATCCTGATGATCATCATACTAAACTTTTTGATAGGTAACTAGTGACCAAAACTGTGATTAACTTCCTAGGCAGCTTATTTAAACATTTTTTGAGCCTGGAATGAAGGAAAGGAAGAAAGAAAGAAAACACAGCAGATGGAGAGGAAAATAAAAAAAGGTCCTTTAACTATATAAAGTTGCACACATGAGGGTTTATATTTATATTGTCACCAGTGAACCTCTGTCCTCCTCAGCCAGAGAGGGCTGTTGGTGTTCCCTGTGTTCATGTGGGTGCTCGGTGTGTCTGTCTGTGACCCGTGTGGCCGGGTGCGCATAGATGTGGTGGATATGGGTGCTCTGCACGTGTACGTCTGCTGGGAACGCACCCTCACTACTGGTGGGACCTGGGGACATGGAGCTGCAGCAGCATCGCCTCTCTCGAACTGTTGAGTCCAGCATGATACACTTTCCTCTAACTGTGTTGATGATGATGATGATGATGATGATGAATATAATGAGATGACATAATGAGATAATAAAGGTAGTAGAAGATACACTATTCCTTGGCAAATATGCGCCAGTTTAAAGAAGGCCAGGACAAACCTCTGAAGGTGCAAATGGTCACTCTCAGCCATTGTCGGAGGTATGAAATAGAAGAGATTGGAGATCAGAAGAGGGGAAGGGTTTCTGATCCTTTACCTACAATTACAATAAATGTGTCAGTTCCAGTACTTGAAAAGTCCTTGTTAGAAGGAACCAGAGAAAGACAAGCAGTGTGTGGCCTATGCCTCAGCACGCTCTAACGTCTGCACTTGGCACTGGTGAGGCCCCACCTCGAAGGCCGTGTCCAGTTTTGGGCCCTTCATCACAAAAAAGATACTGAGGGCCTGGAGCGTGTCCAGAGAAGGGCAACGGAGCTGGTGAGGGGTCTGGAGCACAAGTCTGGTGAGGAGCGGTTGAGGGAGCTGGGGGTGTTCAGCCTGGAGAAGAGGAGGCTGAGGGGAGACCTTCTCGCTCTCTGCAACTCCCTGAAAGGAGGGGGTAGCCAGGGGGGGTCGGGCTCTTCTCCCAAGGAACAGACAATGGGACAAGAGGAAATGGCCTCAATTTGTGCCAGGGGAGGTTCAGGATGGATATTGGGAAAAATTTATTCACAGAAAGGGTTATCAGACATTGGAACAGGCTGCCCAGGGCAGTGGTGGAGTCACCATCCCTGGAGGTATTCAAAAGCCGGACAGACGTGGTGCTGAGGGACATGGGTTAGTGGTGGACTTGGCAGTACTGGGTTAACGGTTGGACTTGATGATCCTAAAGATCTTTTCCAACCAAAACAATTCTATGATTCTATGTCTGCGTGTCCAGCTGCCCTGCTGGAGCCTTGTCTACAGTGAGGTCAGTGTTCAGCACATGTACATACACCCACCTTTGTGCTTAGCTCAGGAACCGAGATCCTGGCAATCTGATGCACGTTTCATTCAAAGTGGCCTGAAATCCTCTGAGCATAGGAAATATGATGAAAATCCATGCTGTTCTTTCACTAATATGAACACCAGTCAAAGCTATCTTGATTAAAGATACCCCAGGTATGTCTGTGAGGCAGCTAGGCAACCACTTCTAAGAGCAGTAGTAATGCCCTACCTGCAGTAGCCTAAGGGACAGAAGCAAAGCAAAATTTTTTCAAGAAGTAATAGCTTTTATTAGCTATAGTTGGAATATATGAGCAAGCCTGTGGACACGCTTTCGCTCTCTTGTCATGCTGCAGCTTAGCAAATTTATTCAGGTTTATGCTTCTTGATGGAACGGATTGAGCAATGAGGTAGGGTGCCTTTGGGCAACACCTATACTGTCAGAGAGTGGAGATCTCTTGGAGATCCCCCAACTTTCTCCTACCTGCAGTAGCAGTAGCATGGAGCGGTGCAAAAGAATTAAAGCTGTGCGGAGGACCTGAGATGGTTTCCTTGTGGCACCTTTAAGGGCTCAGAATTCAGAGGTCATGTCACCACGTGCTGCTTCTCAGTGTTGACGTACTCAGCTGTTTACTGCTGGTGTACTATTTTCTAACATAAAATAAGGATAGAAAGTGGAACACCCTGCCAAAAGGGACTACAAGAATCATTTCATGCTCTATGTGTGAATGCGAACGTTATAGACGTAGGACTAAATAACTCACTGGAGACTTTTCTTCATATATTAAAAAAAAATAATTGTAGTCATCACAATCCTAACTGAACTTTAAGAAGGACATTGTAACATGTCTTTAAAATTCCTGATATTTTATGTACTATTTAAATTTTCTTAAAGGAATGATTGCCTTTCAGCTGCTTCCTCTAATTGTAGAATATAGTACTAATTAACAATTTTCACACAAAAACTGTAGAAGGTTTTACTTTCCTCATTACTTTTTAAATACCAATTAATTTACTTCTTGTCATTGATACACTTCTCTGGACACATCAAACCAGTTTTTTAGAGAACTGTTAGATTCAAAACTGTTGGTGATAAAATATCGTGATGAAGGCTGATTAGTATAAATGCAGTGCCAAATGATCTGTAAAGTTGAAAAGATTTAATGAAAATATGTTGTAAACTGTTTTGGTCTACCAAATGCAGTACTGTTTACAGAAGACTTAGTCTGAGATATCTCGAATCCCTTCCTTTTATTTTTGAAGCTCCTGAATTATACTTATTTTTCTGTTTGCCTGCTTGCTTATCAGAATGTTTATTATAAAATTAAAACTATTTCTGTTTGTCCTCCTGCCTAGTTTCCCTGATTATCCTGAAGGTTTTACTGAGAAGTAATACAATTAGCAATATTTAAAATCATTCTCACGCATATTTCCGCTGATTTTTATTTCGTTAGTTGCAGATGAAAAACACACTGGTTGCTGCATTTTTGGGGGTATGGAATTGAATAGTATACAGTTTGAATGCTTCTTAATTTTGTCACGCTTAGATTGTACTTTATACTAAACAAAAGAGCGTGGCTTTGTAGGTTGAGCAGGCTGTAAGCTTCGAGTGCACTGTTAACTGTCATTAGTGAATTAATTAATCAAGAGAGGATAGCAGTATGGCAAATGGGTTACCAGGAGGAACTCCAGCAGGATTTGAACTACAGGGGGCTCCCCCTATCCTGTCGAATGAGAGGGGGAAGCTATCAGTCAGTTTTGAATATGCTAGGACACATGCAGTATTAGACAATGATAAAGGAGCCTTCAGGCTCATGAAGTCATGATATAGTTATCCAAATTTTCCATTATATAGTTATATCTATTGTTCCATTATACAGCTAACCGAATTTTCCATTAGCAAGTTGCTTCTATCCCGTAGCAGAATTTAAAATGGTAAATGAAGTGTGGTAACCCTGGAGCCTTGTAATCCATCTGTGGGTTACTGGTGCGAATGGTTTTCCCGTACTTGCCTTCATGTGTGTTTCCTGAACTCAGTTGGGTAACGTGATCTTTGTGTAGAGCAGTACGGAATTCATTAAAATGAGTAAGACAAATAGACATTATCGCTTCTCTGGATAGATACCTCTTTTTGAGGCAACTTCAGGCTAGAACAGTCTGTCGAGTTTTGCTATATCAAACACAGCAAAATAAAACAGCTGATTGCAATAATGCTGTCAAAATCCCACTAATATAAATGCGTGCATATATGAATTGTATTAAAATAAGTTTTTTCTTCCATGTTTTTGCAGGACATCTTAAAGATTTTAGCTAAATACAACTGGCAGCAATCAAGACATATTCCCTGTATACCTAAGCAGATTGTAAGTATTTATTTGCAAGGTGTTGTGCTGCAGTACGTCCTGGGCACATAGTAATGTTCTCGTGGAATTTTGATGAAGGTTGTGCTATTGTTCTTCCAAATTCTCTATGTATCTATTTTGAGGAAGTGCTAAGAAAGTCAAGCTTAGCATCTTACCTTTTCTGTTCCGATTGAAATTTCTTACCGAATTTGGTCTTCTGCATTTCTAATGGAGTCATGATGGTCATTAATAACTTCGCATTTTTCAAAACTGTCACCACACAGAGAGGTTAATTACCTTTGGTGAAAATGAAAAGGTATGAAAAGAACAAGCTTGGCAACAAAGCTGAATCTACAAAACACTGACAAGCCAGCTTTGTTAAAACTTCACAAGTCCACGATATAGGTTTCCATAAAATTTTAATGCTAATAGATCTACTTTAGATAGTGATTTAAATGTAATCCAATGAAGAATCTTTAGGACATGCATATTAGATGCTCAGCAGAATGCAGAAGGCTATGAATTAATGACACTAACTGGATGCAAGGGTGGGTGAAGGTAAGTTTTATTTTCACCTCTGTGACTTTGTCTTCAAACAATATTGGGGGAGGTTAATTGTCAATTGAAAAGGATTTTGGTCAGACCTTTCTCAATGATTCATACACTTTGTACTGCAGAATCTAAACATCGTCATTAATGCAATCTACAGAATCATCAGCTCTTATTAAGAAAATACCAAGTTGCTTACTCTTCTTTTATTAAAAAAAAATAAAAATTAGAAAATGGCTTACAAGCTGAACATAGCAAAATGGTGTTCACTCATGAAAGCTGGAAGTTCTGGAACAGTGTGGTCCTTGTTACTGACCACTGCTGAACCCTGCATGGTTCTCCTCTTGTCCTCCTAAGAGGGTCAACTGTTCAAAATACGTGTGTCTTTTTCCCAGCCTAGTGAACACTTTTCCTCATACATTGGCGTAACACTAATAGCACAGGAATACAGAAATGGAAGGTTTCACTCTGGCCAATTAATTTAGTCCTTGTCTCTCACAGAAACTGTATCTTCTATTCCCATTGATAACTAAAAATCTTCATCAGTTGGGCTTTTTAGTCATTTTACCCAGCTTGTGTGCTGCTTCAGAGCTTGCCTGTTGTGATGTTTAGACAACTCTCCCTAATCCATGAGGAAATATATTCAGAATCAGTTCATAGTCACTCGATGTCACTTCATCCAAATAGTTGTGTTTCTTCTCTCTGATGTAGTTGTAGTCTCTTTCCCTCCCCGCCTTCCCTTCTGTCTTCATCTTGACTTCTCTGTGATAGGCTTACGAGTTACTCATATATTTTACTCATATAATATTGGAACTCTTCTTCTTATGGTGCTAGTAGCTCATCCCTCTGCTCTTGCCAGTTTCAGCCATTGTCATCAGGCCTTTTTTATCTTTTTTTTTTCTTTTTAAATACTGTTAATTATCCTGTTCTTCATTCTCCAGTCCTACGTGTCATCTGTTTCGTTCTGCATGATAAGCCATTCTTTCTCATATTGACAGAACCTCTTCTTAACTTGATCATCAGAGTTCCTCTGTTTTCTGAGTCAGCATCTCCAATGGAAATAACAAACAAGATCACCCCAGTTTATTCTTCAAAAAAATCTGCTATTAATCTTCAGCTTTACGCTTTCCCTAACAGGAATAACCATTACCAGTTTCTCCTTCCAGGAGATGTTACACATCTTGTTGAATTCCTTTGTTAATCGTTATCTCCTTGGATTGTAACTAACAGAATTGTGCATATACTATATATATGTATGTAAAGTCCAGGCAGCCGAAGACTTTCAGTGAGCCCATTTAATTCCATAAATATACTAAACAATACTGCATTTTAAAAATATAATGTAATTTTTAATTTTTTTTTTTACATCTGTGCTTAGATGAAGCACATCTTTCAAACAACGCGTGATAAATTCCTTCCCTAATGTTCGAACCTCAGGGGTTACGTTATTTTCAATCATGGGAGCTAGACAGTTGGGCTGAAGTCATGACTTTATTGTAATTAATATCAGCAGACTTCTACCTTATTCTTGGGATATTTCAGATGAGGACTGAATTTTTCATATTATATTTGGAGCAAGGAGCTCAGTTATTTTAAATGCCATATGCTAGGAAGCTCATGAGGGAGGGATAGGATATAGGATATTAGCATCACCGTGGATCTGCACCTTTTTTCAAAGTTTTGAGTTTATTGATACAAAGTATACAAGGCCAGAAGGCATCTTTACATCATCTAGTCTGTTGTATTGTATATCACAGGCCATTACATTTCAGATAACCTCCAGTGAGCTTGATAATCTGCATTTGAATAAGGATCATTGGCTAACACTTGTCTTCCAGGAAATATAATCTTCACTAAAAGACACCAGAAGCCAGAGAATATATCACTTCCTTTGTTGCTTGTTACCAAGGTTAATAATCTCACTATTAAAATATATTGTGCTTTACTTCTAATTTGAAATTTTCTGACTTCAGCATGTAGGCACTAATTCTTGTTATACCTTTCTGTTCTAGACTAAAAAATCCTATAATACCTATATTTTTCCCCCTGAAAATCAGGAACTGCCTTATTGTCTTTAAGTATTCTGTGTCTTCACGCTGCAGTCATGCTAAATGCCTGTCTGCCAAAATTAGATCAAAATACCATTGTACAAAACTGCTTTTCTTTTTTTCAGCAGAGGTTTGGTTTGCAGTGGTTTTCTGAAGTGCTGTAACACTATTTCTTGCATCTTTTAAGTTGTGTGTTAGCTTGTCATAGGACCATGATGAGAAAGCCCTACTCCAATCTCGTGTTTTTCCTCAACAGTTCAACATGTTAACTCCTCATTCTGCCACCTCACTGTGGTGTTTTGAGCTATTCTCATGGAATTCTATGCATTTCCTTACAAAGATAGTAGCAGAATGATATCTTGGTAAGAACATAACTTGATTTGTGAAAGTGAATGTGGTATACTATTTAAGTCTCTCGAGCCAGTAATGTTGGTGCCTCGAAGTAACCCATATAAATAATGAATCACAGAAGGAACGTACAAGCCCATTCAGCGGGTACTTACACAGGAACAAACTCCTGAAGGTTTTTACCTGAAGGTCTGATTATATCAGTTTTAGAGGTAGGAAACTAAGTTCCACAACATCTTAAACTCTTTACTGTAGAGGACAGATGCACCAATCTGTAACTAAAAAGCCATCCCTAGCCATCAACCACTATTCATTACATTCGTTAAAATTTTATTCCATGTGTTCCGTTGTAGATGATTTTCAAGCTTGATATCTGCAAAGATCAGAAGTTGAAGAATCAAAATAAACAGGTAAGATTTGTAAAACTCTAACATCCATGGGAAGAAAACAAAAAAAAAAATTTTGTAGTAAAAGATTCTGCTTGTCTGATGATTTTCTGTTCAGTTATAAGCTTATCTGCATCTGCATTGCCATAGTAGTGCACGGCTGAAGGGTCAGACCTGAGGTCCATATCCCATAAACATTGGCTTCTCATCTGGCTTCTCAGCCGGAGCATTTTCCAGGAATTCATTCACAGGGAAATTCATGTTCACATTCAACTGCTACAGACAGTTTGGCTAAACGAAGCTGCCCAGCTTTGACAACTTGAGGTTGAACTCAAGCATCTGTCTTCCTAAGGGCAGTAAAGACATAACTAAAAGACAAACCAAGAAACAGAACTCATAGATACTATCATGTTTATAGAAATTGTCCACATCTAGGGGTATTGAAAGTTGGGTATGTTTTACCGGGAAGTTTCAACACTTATTGAAGACTTTACCTTAAATAACAGGCCAATTAATTCTGAAAGTCAGTTGTTCGCTAAAACTTTTGCACACCGGAGCCTCAGATATTGTTACAAGCCTGGAAACACCAATAGAAATATTTACCAGTTATGAATTATTATTTTATAATAACTGCACTTGAAAATCTAATTTATTTAGTTATCAGTCCAACAAAAAAAATGAGTTGGAGGCGGAAGAAATTATAAAAACAGAGCCAAATTCTCTATTTGATAGCTATCATATAATTACATTGATTCAAAATCAGTGAAACGGGGTAGGCAAAGTTATCAATACCTTCTGGAACTGTTTAACAATTACTGTTCTGTATAGACAGTCTTTAAGAGTCCAAATCTGATGTTGTGCCACACAGCTGATGAGAGTGTATACAGCTTTTCTCTATCAGCTAATGTTTTTTCCAGTCAATTTGCCCACGCTCAATTCAAATATCATTACCTCAAGTCCAAGTCCTGTGAAAAGTAGTTTTAAATTACAGGTTATGCAGAAAGAGACTTCTTGCATGTGCTAATTTTCTCAAAACGTGTCCTGACATTTTGTCACCAACTGCAGCATAGAACTTGTTTTATCAAGAATTATCAATATTTTTTCAGGCTAAAGCATATGAGATAGAATCGTAGAATCATAAAATGGTTTGGGTTGGAAGGGACCTTAAAGATCATCAAGTTCCAACCCCCCCGCCCTGGGCAGGGACAATTTCTGCTAGACCAGGTTGCTCAAAGCCCGTCCAACCTGGCTTCGAACACTTCCAGGGATGGGGCAGCCACAACTTCTCTTTCAATTTATTTTCTCTTCATGATTCCAGTACCTGAGTGCAGTGACAGAATCTATTGCTCACACTGAGAAGACTTGCTGAAAAAATGTTTAATGCCTCAAATGACAGTATAGAAAATAACTCTGTGGAGAGTCAGCTTGGTGCAGCAGTCCAGGTCTCCACAAGCCTTAAGCATTCTTTGGGTTTCATTAGCAAAAAAAAACAATTGGGATTGAATCTACCTGATTCAGGTCCAGCAACAGGTTCTGAAGTTTCGCGCTGGTGTAGTAGCCCCTTTGCTGTAGCACATACTCCTGATACTGGAGCAAGGCTTCTCCTGATTTTAGATCTTTTTCCAGTTCCACCCATTGTAGTGCTTTCCATCCCTGTCTGCTGCCCTACTAACCGCACAGCTGGAGCTCTGATTGGAACGAGGAATTATATTTGTATCATTTGCATGAGATCTGTTTTCACATCTTTAGTTTTAACACTTAAAAACCCCCAAACATTGCATCTTGATTTACTGGGGAAATACATGCTGCAGGAGAGACGAAGAAATTAAAATATTCAGAACCAGTATTTCACATTCTGATATAAAATGACGAAAATGTTTAATCTACCCATCAAACTTGGGTAGATTAAGCATGCCTCATCAACGCAGAATATGGCTCATTGACCTCAAAATACTTTTCAAAACTAAGAACAATTGGCAGTAGGATGCACCATATCTGAAATCTGATGAATGCACTTGCACTACCAGAAAAGTAAACTTAGAATGATTGTGGCAGCTGTTTTGAGAGCCGGGGCTAAATTAAGAGGCATTCGAATTTGACAAAATGAATGGAGAACGTAGAGGTACAGAAGAACCGGGTAATTTCCTTCACTAAATATTTGTTACTAACAGAATACTTACCAACAAGTCTCATTAATCAACGCTAATGTAGTGTCCCGCGAAAAGCACAATGGTCCGTACGTTGAAATGTCGCAGTACAGTTTGTTACCTCTGCACATTCTAAAACTGCCCATTTTTCTTTTCCCTTGGCAGTCAGGCAAAGTCAGACACTGGATGAGCTCGGTAGCACAGTATTTTCCTTTGATATTAGCCTTCAGCACGCATGTTGCTGCTCTGCAGATCTCTTTATTCAAAACTGTTTGCAGCTCGGTGTTGTTTGCTCTGATAATACCACCTCTCCCTCTTAGACCCCTTTATTGCTTTGAACTTTCCTTTGCAGTTTTCATTTCCCGAATGATATTTCAGCTTATCCATCACTCATTTTCAATGAAGTATTCTAGCTCAACTAAAAGTAACATAAGTTTAGACCTGGGGAAAAAATAAAAAGTTAAGAAAAAAAAAAAAGATTCTCTGTCAGCAATCCCTGACTGCAAGATGTTAAAACAAATTCGAAAGTACAGTAAATGTTATTCCACAGTACAGAGCACAGAAATCATAAAAAGTGGTCACACTGCAATGGCACTGCCGCCGTCACAAGCTGTCCATGTTTTTTTCTCACAGTAGCTGGAAGTGGATCAGCCTTATATCCCTAACAAACATGTTCCAAATCATAGTATTCTATTAGATATGCTTTTTTTTTTTTCATAAAGAAAATGTCAATTAAAATAATTTTCATACTTGCTGTATGGAATTTTAGCACAATAAAGCTAATTCACTGCTATGAGGGTTGCCTATAGCAAACACAATTCACACCTACGTGCTCACGCAGCACACCTGGACTCTAAAGAATGCTCCAAACGCTGGGAGTCTTGTGAGTAGATGTTTGCAAGGAACTTGCAGATCAAAAGGAATCGGAGTAGGTTGATCTATTTATCTATCTCTATTTTTAATCCATCGTACTAAATTTACTTACTGAGCGTTTCCTTTAAAAGTGGTTTTTTTCAGTAGATGTACTGTATGAGTTACGTCTTCATTCGGAAATCCTTTGTGAATTAGAAGCATGTAAAACCAAATCTGGTCGCTTTTATTTCTTATTGCATAACAAGACTGTTGTCTACTTCTGTGAGATTTCTACGGAATGTCACGAGTTCTTATGCAGTGCATGATACAGTTAGGATAATGCAGACTGTGTTTATTTCGCTAAATATTCAACTGTCTGATAAATTTGTAAGAGATTTTATATGTATTTTTCCCTTTCAGGAAACAGGACTAAAACAATAAAATCGGACGCTAGTATACTTCTCCTGTGTGACAATCTGGAGAAAATGGGGCAATAAGGAGAGAACATAAGGCAATGTTCTTCCTTTAGAATTTTTTGTCTGTTATTTATTTTCTACTGAAGGGTTCCTGACAGGAAGCTGATACTAGCTGATCCTAGATATTCTAGGATCTGTGCAGATGTAAAGGTACATAAATAGAATCTGTGCGTGGTTTTGCCATAACTTTCACCCTTTTACGTTTCCATCCAAATTCTTAACAATGTAGGTTCAGCCAAGCCACTGCGAACCTGGCATCATTTTTAGTATCCTGAAAAATGATTCCAGACTGATCTATAAGATGTTTGAACCAGCCACGCTTCCAGTCAGTACCTGGAGACCTTATCTCATTTTCTAGAGTGGAACAACTCTTGTTTGTGTTCTGAGGAAGTGCTCTGACATTCTACGAACAGCGGACATCTTAACCTAGAAAAATAGATATTCTAATTAAGAATTGAAGATGTAAAAGATAACATAAAAGTCAGTAACACATTTAAGCAATTCATTATGTCATTTAGTAGTAGTAGTAGTAAGTCCTGTATACTGCTATTACTGAAATCCCCAAATAAATATATTACAGCATGCAAAAATATATAAGAAATTCCCAAATAAAGTACTGTGTAGAATAAACAACTCCTTGAACTTTTAATGAAAAATGTAATTCAGAAAATGCTGGCATCTCAAATTTCATCTTAGTTGGCATAATCTCACATACACTAACAGTGATTGAAACCAATGAAAAGTAGTTACTAACAAATAGTTTTCAGTAATTCGAACTGTTTTTCATCACCACTTTTCTCCTACAATTTGTTACCCTCACGTGTAGTCTTGCGATTTAAATCGGACTGTAAAGTTTTCATCGCAGAGACTGTGCCTACCATTCTGTGATTCCCTCCTGATTGGAACCCCTGGCGAGGCTGTGTCGTACACATATCGATAATATTAACTTTACACAACTCACACATAGTTCACGGCTTTTTATAACCAGAGTCTGCAAGATTATGATTGAAATGCTACTATTATTTTAACAAAGGCTGAAATTAAAGAATGCTACTCACTGGAAAAAGCCCACTTGTTCCAAGTGCCAGTGTCTCTCGTGCAGCCTGGAATTTTCTCTCTGTCTGAGAATTTGCATGATAAAAGCAAATGATGAATGGACATGGGACTGAAATGTTTGGGAGAGGAGCCTGTGACAGTTCCTTTGAAGCTTTAAGAGTTTATAATGTAAATAAGTATTTAGGGGATTATTAAAATTCACATATTTTACCCCAAAGGCTTCCTTTAGGGTCAACTTTTAAGCAGTTGAAGTATGCAGAAAGAGCTGTAAAACGTATGTGTGAACTTGTTCAAAGACTTTAGAGAGTCTGTGCTGTGGAATGTTTTTATTTGACTTTTGATATGATATAATACATGCCAAATTAGTGTATGTAGTTAGTCACCATATACATAGCCAGATATATAGCATATGCCCTGGGAGTTCTGGAATTCTGAATATGTTTTTATATAAAGTCATATTGGTTCCAGAATACCACAAAAGAAGAGGAGACAAGACTAGGAAAAAGATCTTTCAAAGGAGGTTTAAAAACAAGCTGGGTACTGTCTTATTATGGCCACTAGAAAAGGTAACTTCTTCCTCAGAAGTACAGCTAACTGTTTATTACCCAATTAACATGTTGACTCCAATGCAAATTAAAGTGTTAAACTAATACTGAAATGAAGACTACTTCATACAGCTGGCATCTAAAGCGTGTCTGACAACCAGTCAACTTCTTTGATGTCCAAATGCCTTTTAGATGTCTTGAAGCAGTCACAAGCGGAGGCAAATGACCAGTGGAACTCTGATTTCCACTTAAATTATTAATACGATGATATAATGGCCTCACTACGTGTAATAGCTCTGGGAGACTTACTGACTTTTTGATTCGTGGCAGCTATTATTAAAATGCTGACAAAAGCCTCTTGTTTTTTTCTCACCCTAGTAAAAATAAATGATGTGAAAATCTAAGCATTATCTTTTAGGTAGAAATGAATGATACTCACCTTTTTTTTTTGCATACACCCATGTTGAGAAGAATTTTCATTCCACAGCAGATAAGCAGATCTATTCAAAATATTTGTGCAGGCGTACTGGATTCCAGCTTTTTCTCTGATACTCCATCGCTGAATTTTCATGAATGATGATGTAACCGTCGCTTAAATTAATTATTATGGCTTCAGTGAGAATTTTGACTATTTGACAAGCATGGACGTTGACCCTAACTAATGAATTCGGTAATATTAGGTCCATTCATATATTACTGAATTACTCATACCGTATGCTGAAGCTACAGAAAGCTGTCGAAAGGTGCTTGTCAGCCGTAATCACCATTTGTTATTTCCCCTAGAAATCTAATTCAATTACACCCGTCAAGAATAAATCAAGACTAACTTCTGCAAAATGAATATTCTTTTGTTTCACTCCCCGTGCCCTGAGGAATCTTTATCTCCCTTTTGTCTATATTTCAACAATTTACTTCATAAGGAGGAAATGACAGAGGGCATGGCAGGAAAGGGAAAGGAAAAAAAAAATGTTGGATAGCACTCCTTGAGATAAGTTGGTTCAAAAAGCTGAATTATTCATACACCAATAAAGTCACACCTAGGGAAGTGCAGAGTAGCTTATCACAAGGAGAAAGGAGGAAATAATTCGATCTGTTTACTAACATGTATAATGCAGCCATTCACTTAATTCTGCAAACATTTTCTTATCAAATTGCTTCTTAGAAAATGAGAAATAAATTGCTTGACTGTGTTTATACATTGCTTATATAGCAATTTTCCTTTAGTATTTGTCAAACACTCCAAATAGCCATAAAGGCACTCTATCTGTCTTGGTTGTGTAGGGAAACAACAGCACTACAGTAATGCCAAAGTCATGTGGTTCCTCAGAGTTTTTAAATAATAAGGTTAGAAGTACAAGTTGGCATTTTTGTGCTAATCTGCTGGATAGTCTCATCCAATTAAAATGCAAACATAGAGATATGAAGAAAATTCTGAATTTGAAATGCCAAAATTATAATATAAAAAAAAAAAAAATCCTATTGACATATAATAAGAAAAGACAGTTTTCATTATCTAAAAAAGTAACCTCTCCAGGAAGCTGAAATTAGAAATTAATCTTGAACTGCTGCTTCTAAGACTCTGCTACGTTACTTGTGAACTTTTATTTGAAAATGCAAGTATATAAATAACTTTTGCAAGTACACATCAATTAAGCAAAAACCCACAGCCATGATGCACAATTTTCTTCCACTGAAAAGATGGGGGTTTTTGGGTAGTGGGAAAATGTGCTGATGGCAACAGTGGAAATAACACCTTAAATTCAAAGGACAGAATATCAGTCATGTGTGTTACTAAGAACCATTCATTCAAGTCGATAAATGCATGGAAAATGTTATATATATGAACATATATATATGAATATATATATAAATGAAATATTTATATATAAATTTATACCAAAACGATTTTAAACTAAGAAAAACTGATGTTGTTTCTGTTTCAAAAGTGCTTGAAATGCTTTTAAAAGGAGGAAAAATGCAGCAGAAAAAGCAGAACCTCTCCTGTTTCTGGAAGGATGTTCAGGAGAGTCATTCCAGTTTTCACTGATCTACAGTTAAAAACACAGATTTGCAAAAAAATTCTGGGGAAGAGATAATGTGGAGCATCTCAGATGGCACTGAACACTGGTCTTCAGGCAACTGAAAGAAGCCTCAGTTGTTCATGGTGCCTGAAACCTCTCTACACTCCCCTGAGGGTGTTTTCTGGGGGCTTGACAGAGTTGCCCCCACCTCGGTGGATCATACCATTTGAGAAACGTTGAGAGATCGTGGGTCTCCTGTAAATACCACGTCAGACCTGTGTGGATCTCTCGGATGCTCTGGAGACCATTAGAGAGCATTGACATTAGCCTGTTGGGCCATTTTGGGTGGTACAGAAATATATATAAATATATTTATATGTATTACAAATATATATATCACAAATATATATTTTACCACAGAGGTAGAAAGTTACATGTATGGACCTAAATATACTGTCCTAATCAGGAACAGAATCCCATCCCCTATATATATACACATATATTATTTATATATATTATATATAGCCTATATATAATATTACATATATAAATATAAGTATCTTTCTTGGCATTGAAGCTAGAAACCTGGCTTTATGAACTTGGCAATTAAAGTTATAATCATGAAGGTGAAAGTTCATTCTTGAGACAACTTCATACTACTGAAGTGGGAAGAACTGGGTAGGCAGAAAGAAAAGGAGAGCACTTTTCAAAAAGTGTGCTGTTACAACTCAGAAGCAACAATCTTAAATTAATTTAGTCCATTAATTTGGCAACCGACGATTAACTGGCATAGATCATCAAATTGCTCTGGTGAAGAGGGTGACTGACTCTGTAACTGCTAATTCACAGCACTTGGGAAGAAAACCTTGTCTTGTGAAAGGGGAATTCAGTGAAGCTTTCAAATACCCAGGATAGATCAAATATCAAACTAAAATATTCATTGAAACTAGAAAAATTATAAATGATAACTTCCTTACTCAAAACCTGCTAGATCTGACACAATAAAAATGTATTAGATCTTGTCTTCATGTGATCATAGAATCAGAGAATGGTTGAGTTTCGCAGGGACTTGATGTCTTCTGGTTCAACTCCCTGCTCAAGTAGGGCCACCTAGAGCTGGTTGCCCAAGACCACATCTGATGGGTTTTGAATGTCTCTAAGGAGGGAGACTCCACAACTTCTGGGCAACTCGGTCACCCTCAGAGTACAGAAGTGTGTCCTGCGATTCAGTCTGTGCCCATTGCCTCCTGTCCTGTCAGTGGGCACCACCGAAAAGGGCCTGGCTTGATCTTCTTTACACCCTCCCTTCAGATATTCGTACACATTGATGAGATCCTCCCTGAGCCTTCTCTTCTCCAGGCTGGACAGTCCCAGCTCTCTCAGCCTTTCCTCATAGGAGAGATGCTCCAGTCCCTTCGTCATCTTTGTGGCCCTTCACTGGACTCCAGTATGTCCATGTCTCTCTTGCACTGGGAGGCCCCAAACTGGACACAGCACTCCAGGTGTGACCTCGCCAGTGCTGAGTAGAGGTGAAGGATCATCTCCCTTGACCTGTTGGCCTCACTCTTTCCTAATGCTGGAGACCAGACTGTGCTGTTAGCCACCTTTGCTGTGAGGGCACATTGCTGGCTCATGTTAAGAAACAGAAAGTGGTGAAATTGGTCACAAAGTACAAATAATAATATCTAAAATTTAGTGGTGCAAATGATTATTTTGTTAATTCTGTTAGTGCAAATGATTACTTTCTTATTAAGCTGGCATAAATTAATGTGCAATCTAACAATAATTCTATATCTGTACTTTAAAAAGACCTGAAGAGCTGAACGCAACCATGAGCAGAATGTAGCGGGCAAGAATTTTTTTTACAGAAACACATTTATAACACGGCAGTTGTGGCAAATATTCTAGCACATGACAAAAATTCATAATCCCAAATCAAGAAATGCACCGTTGCATTTAAACCAAAAATCCTCTATTTTGACTTAAAGAGGAAATGAAAGGAGCTAAATAATTAAGACATCTGTATATTACAAATGGAAGAACACAAATCAGAAATCAGGAATTTCAGAAAAGTAATGAGAAAACTAGAAGTACACATGGAGAAATGTAACCAAGCTAAGGTTAAAATGTAGAAGCTTTTGTGTGTGAGGCACAAGAGAAAATCTAAGAGTAAATTTTAGCCATTAATGATAACATTTACATATTTCTGTTCTATATTTATTAAAATATCATCTGGTGTATTTAGGTTATTTGACAAACAGGACATTCCTCCTTGAAAACTGGATTAATGTTGCACAGCATGTGCTAAAGTTTGGCATTTTTTAATTAAAGGGTCTACGTAATTGGTTGCAAAATATCTGACCAATGGGCATTCTGCACTATTAACATTGATTTTCTAAGTCTTGGAACTCTGGGGCAGTTCTCCGGGGACTGAAAGAAAGATGATGTTGTGATAATATTCAAGAAAGGTGAGTTGAATGACCTGGGTGATGTTAGACCTGTCACTCTGACATTGATCTTGGGCAAACTAATGGAAAGAGGCCGATAGAACACTTGATTAATAAAGAAGTAAAGGAGGTAAATATAATTAATGCCAATCAAAATGGGCTCAGGGAAAATAAATCTCATCAAACTGACTCGATCACTTTTCCATCAACACTACTAGTTTGGTTGATAATTAAAGCGGGATTGATGAAATACACCCGCTGCATCACGAGCTTTTGTCCTGATACTGTACCACACTTTGTCTAATAAAGAAGGACGATAGAAAATCAGTGTCACACAATAAATAGATGAAAAGCTGTCTGAGTGGAAGGTTTCAAAATTAATTGAGAGTCAAAAAACATCATGTAGCACATAAATTTCTAGCAAGATCCCGGTGGATTTTATATTTTCTTTAATTTTACTGTTTTTTGTTATCTGTGTCTGGTAGGAAAGCATAATTTTTCATTGAGTATGCTGATAAGAGAATGGCTGAAATAATTGAATGAGACAATTTACTGATATTATAAAGTCTGATTTTTCTTTTAATAAACATGGGTCAACACAATGAGAAATGTTAAATAACGCTAAGTATATGGTCACAAACCTATGAATTTAAAATTAGGCTGTATTTGCAGCAGGGTGGGCACTATCACGTGAAGCAGCGGGCTAAAAAAACAGAATAAGTTGGGTAATTAGTTGAGAATAAACTTTCACTGTGATGCTGTAACATAAGAATAATACAATCTGAGAAATACATAAATAAACCAATTGTGATCCAATGTGTTTGGGAAATCTCCATACTTTCTTAGATCAGTTCTTAGACTGGTGTAATTTTAAGTCAGTAACAGCTAGTTTTGGAGTTCACATCAGACATGGCTTAAATGGAGCGGGTTAAAATAAGAAAAGAAACCGAGAAAAAATTGGAGATTTTTTTCTGTAAGGAAATAATCTATGAATCTTTCATAAAATTTAGGATATAACTTAAGTTGTTAGTAACTAAGATTTATAATTAAAAGGGACAGATGATTGACAAGAGAATTTTTTTCAGTCTATCTGAAAAAATACATAGCGATAACACCTGAGGGCTTGTAGTTGCAACTAGATATATTCAAATTACAAATAAGATAATTTTAAGAGTAGCGTAAGAGATGTTTTGAACGGGTGATCTGCATTTGCTGTTCTTAAATTCTTAAATGCAGGTTGGTTCCCCCGTGCTGCTCTAACTCAAGGAGGAATTAATTTGAAGTCTTACATTAGGCACAAAAAAACCCCATGTTGGATGATTGAATGGCCTTTTCTGGCTGCAGTCCATGAATCTATAGCAACAGGGAGAGCTGACTCCTTTGCTCCGCTTGGCAATAAACTGAATTGAGTCCGATCTGTACAGAAAACGTTCACCAGCAGAATAGTAATTGGATGGTATGTGATTTTTTTTGATTAAATAATTATACTGATAAAATCTCCAGAGTAAATTCACCTATACACAGGGCAGCTTAGTCTGTTTTTAAACCAAATAAACATACCATTTTACATTGGAATTACTGGACTTCCATTTAGAGACTTTAAGCAAGCTTAAAGTGAAAAAACTTTTACATTTGTGCTGTGCTTAAAATTTATAATAAATGATGCACTGGCTTAAACTTAATGAGAGATCTTGACCAAGCTGATGTTTTGACTAAGCTGAGAAATATGTTTTGACCAGCTTTCTCAGATTCCTGTTAGTAGTGATGCTCAACCAGCTTCGTATTGTCCCTGAGAGGTCACTAGAATTTAGTAGGAGGTTATAATGCAATCAACGTCTTCCTGTACATATTTTATGTATTCCTTGTCTGATTTCCAAGATCAGAGCAAAGCTCCTATCGGCACGTGCACCACCTAACAGTGAGGCCCGTTTGTGTCTGCGGAGCAAACTACCACGATGCGAGTAGCAGGGGTCCAGAGACGGTAAAGTAACACGGAATGCTGGCGTGTCCAAAGTCAACTTTTGGCAAGCCTTTTGTTGAATCTTGCTTACGAGTAGCAGGCTTGAAGGTGAGAATCTGAGACTGGGTTTACCATAAACCGTAATTTAACATAATTTGCCATAGATACCTCACTTGATCTTGGTTCTCAACCAGGGCTCTAACCACAGAGGTAAACATTGAGACAACTGCTTTTCATGTAATATTTTTTAATTTAATGAATTACATGTCCCATGTCTTACCCAGAAAGCCCCTAGCAACCATGACAGGGATAGCTGGATGAGAAAGAGCTTTGTCATTTATATGTGAAATTAGTTGTGAAAACACTTGTCCATGAGTCCGGTGGTAGAAGTTGAAAGATGAAGAAGTAATAAAATCGCATATCTAGTATTTCCCAGAAAAGTATCTACATCATGAAATGTAGTCTGCATATCCATGCACGCACACACATTTAAATACATACACACACTTATATACATGTACGGAAGGGTGTGGATTGGGAAATTTTCATTTGTATTTCTTCATCCAGGAATGAAGAGCAGATAAGAAATAACGATCTAGGTTTGAGATGAGAAGGAAAGCAAATCTGGAATGCATTAACTCTGGATAATACACAAAAATGGGCACAGTCATTTCCTTTCTTTCAGATGTCTTTTCAAAGAAAATTAGGAAAGAAGCATTTTAGCACACAAGCAAAGAAAGAAACTTGGACAAGAGATACATAATTCCAGCTGCTACTCATCAGCAAAAGTTCAGGAGTCAGAAAAGATGTTAGATATATTTCTCTGCTAGACGTTTCATATTTCTTGCTAGAGGCACCTTCTTCCAAGCAGAGTAATGTGAATGTTATTCTGAGGTACTTCACTTCGGCCATTCATTAAATAGGGAATTTAAACATCCACTGCAATATGTTGAATTTCACCTGCAGAACTGATTAACTGCTTGCATTGATCTAAATTTTTTTTTTATTTTATTTTGTTCATTGATGAGCAATCTGGTTCTGTTTGAGGGTTTTTTATAGTGGAATATTTTGCACGTTTTTGACAATTTAGATAAAATACGTGATTTTGATGCAAAACTGGTCCTAACATTAGGAATTGTATTCACCTTCATCCCTTTAGGAATCAGATTCAGTACTGGTGCTGCTTGCACAGAAAACTTGTAGACCCATGAAGAGTGGTGGTTTATTGCTCTGTAAGTCAACAGTTACTTCAGAAGAGCACACACACATAAAATAAAAATTTGCAGTGTAGCCAAAGGTCTGGAAACCAAAATGATTCACTGGTAGGTAGATCTTTCTTGGTCTTTTATTCCATCCAGGAGAGTCGGAGGCACTAATTACCATAATGATTGCTGATTCATTTTTTCAGAATGTATATAGCTAAAGGTAGCGAGAGACAGAAGGGCCAGAAAGAAAAATAATATCCCGGAAAAACAACATTCACTGAACAGCTACATCAACAGAGAAGAGGATCAAAGGGTTATGACACTACCTAGGAGACAGGCTTAGAAGTTTAAGGGACTGAAAACCTGTGGCCAGGTAACTCTGAGATCGCTCTGCATGAATTTATAGAATAGAATCATAGAAGGGTTTGGGTTGGAAAGCACCTTAAAGACCATCTAGTTCCACCCCCTGCCCTGGGCAGGGACACCTCCCACCAGCCCAGGCTGCTCCAAGCCCCGTCCAACCTGGCCTTGAACCCCTCCAGGGATGGGGCAGCCACAGCTTCTCTGGGCAACGTGGGCCAGGGGCTCACCCCCCTCACAGCACAGAATTTCTGCCTCAGATCTCATCTAAATCTCCCCTCTGTCAGTGTAAAACCCTTCCCCCTCGTCCCATGGCTCCTCTCCCTGCTCCAGAGTCCCTCCCCAGCTTTCCTGGAGCCCCTTTAGGGCCTGGAAGGGGCTGGAAGGTCTCCGCGGAGCCTTCTCTTCTCCAGGCTGAACCCCCCCAGCTCTCACAGCCTGTCTTCAATTTGCCTGATACGAGATGTATCTACCTGAATGAAATTTGGCACAGACT
The DNA here is from genome assembly GCF_964199755.1 of Larus michahellis. Taxonomy (NCBI): domain Eukaryota; kingdom Metazoa; phylum Chordata; class Aves; order Charadriiformes; family Laridae; genus Larus; species Larus michahellis. Next base: position 84,014,937 of record NC_133900.1, on the reverse strand, counting down.
CAGCTGAATTGCTAACCACAGCAGATCAGTTTTTGTCAGTCAGGTCGACATTTGTGTTGGATCTGCACTCTCACATCAGCCTTGTTGACTTTCTAAATTGTTTGAAGTGTGGCAGCTGCTATCAGTATTTGTTTTATAGACATTATTTCTTCTAGACCCAGTACATTTCAGCGATCATGTCAAATACTTAGATCTGGAATCCAAATCAACAAATGGCTCTATAGATGGTTGTACTACATTCAAGTATAGGTTGAACCTCCCCCTTCCTCCCCTCATACAGCAGCATTTCCATAGGTAAGAGAATGTCTACTTTTTAAAACCTGGCAATGGGCTATATATTCTTTAGGTCTTAACAGTTCCCATCCTTTATAGGAATATTTCTCTCTTGATAACAGTAATGGGGACAGCTGTATAAACAAAACATTTGCAGCCACCAGCGTTAACCATACTGAAACTCCTCTTCGTTAAAAGAGTTAGAATGTAAAAGGTGGTAGAACTCTAATCAGCCCTGGCTCAAGAGCGATAAGTGGAAGTGGAGGAAAAAAATCACAACCTCAGGAGGGAGAACAGGCAGACAGACTTTTTCCAGGTAAATCCCAACTTCTCAGTATGTATCTCTGGCCACTTGACATGGTCAATGAAGATCTCTTCTCTATAGCTCTGCCTGCCCTTTTTCATTCCATGCTATTAATGAAACGCTGATCCCCATCAGAAGAATTAACCTGCAGGGGATCATAAGAAAAAATATTACAGGTCTAAAATCTGCAAAAATAAAACGACTCTTTCAGTTAGACCCTATAGAAGTAATAGAAACTATAAACATACAATAAGCACTAAGAGAAAGAGATTTTGGCTACTACTTCACCTCTCATCATAGCTTAAAAAAATCCCATTAAACAGAAAGGAAATGAAGTTTAAACTAACAGCATAAAAAGCTGTCTAACAACACACCAAAAATCCTTGGAACTCGTCGCTACATATGGAACTGAGAAGCTACGTGTTAGACATATCTTCTAATTTATTAAATAGTTTGGAAAATAACATATGGTTCCTTTGCAAGGGAACAACCCCCTGAAGGAAAATCTGCAGTTCTTAAAGAAAGTTCTATGCACTGTTTGATGCAACTTCAAGAACTTGTGAGAAGAAATCACTTCTTAATTTATATCTCACATGATTACCCAGAAGTTAGGATTCTAATACATCGAAGGGATCAATAAGAGGGAACCTTAGCATTCTCAGAAGTAATTTACTAGGTGCAAATGATTTAAAAAATGATATTTCTTTCGCTGTGCATGGATATCTGCTAACCCTTGAACAATTTTCTCTCTGTTAAAGTAAAAACCAAGCCCAAGTATAATTTCATGTACTATATATAAAAAGTTGCACAAAATTGCCAGCTTAGTTGCCATACTGTTCTCTTATCTGTAGCAAAAAAAAATGTAAGAGGCAATTGAAAAAGGTTTCAAAGTGCCATAATGTTTTTGACATTTTAGCCAAAAAACTATTTGTTTTATGAAGATATTTTGACCTACCACAAAAGAGAACCATGTGGCTCCTCCTAGTGATATCTGACCTCTCAACTTGGCTTACATTTCCATGGGCAGCCATCAACATTCACATTATTGTTAATGTGTCTTCCTGCTTAATTAGCATCTGCTACATCCTTCCATTTTGTGACTACAGGTTACTGAGAACAAATATAAGCATGAACAATCATTCTTATTTTCGCCTTTTTTTATCCCTAGCCCCCAAATTTTCATTTCATCACCCATATTGACATCTGTTCCTGAACTAAGTTATCCATCAAGTCTCCGTTTGAACACTAGAGTGAGAAGAAAATCGCTTTAAAATTTCCAAGATAGCCAAAGGGATGACGTTAACTGATAGCTGTCAAGCAAAATGCTTTTTGAGTAAGTATATGCATGTCTTGCATGAAATCTTGACTGCTCTTTTGTGAACAGTTTACAGGGGGAAAACCCATTTAATTTGGACTGGTTATGTGGCATTGCTTTCCTCTTCTCATGGCCAGTTAGGTTTAGATATTTTCAGTGGCAGATGAAATCTTGAACTAATTTTTGCTGATTCTTTTCATTTTCACTCATGCACTGTGCACGATCGTGATGCACTTGGTTGTTCTTTGAGACGCTTGCTTTTCCAAATATGAAACCTAAGGCTTTTATTCACGACCGGCATCTTCAGGGCTTTTCATGAAAGATCTCTGTGAAAAGTACCGTGTAATTGGTGCATAATACTGTGGCAAATATGTCTCTGGAGGCTACAGATATGTAACATATATTGTATATGCTGGTTGCTTAACTTAACATTCTTATTGGATAAGATCTACAAGATACGGTAAAGCCTCTGATAGGTTAATTTAAAACAAAATGATATCTCAAAATACACACCTTAAAAATCAATGAGCTTCAAATACTGCAGGAGCCCAAGATCTAGTCGCAGTAATTCACGTGGAAGTAGTATGAGGCTTTATCCTAACAGTTTCAAGACATTATTTCATAATAGTCTATCATAGCATCCAAGTCCTCACGTAAACTCGTAATATAATCCATTGTAAATAACAAATAATATTGAAATTGGAAACATCTGAGTACAATAATCACGTATTACTGAAACTGGTTAGTTTTGAAAGATAGTCAAGCAAAAAGCCTAAGTTAAAACTCCACAATTTTTGTCATGAAAGGATGGAAATTCAGGCACTTAACTGTAATAACTAAATACATGACGGTTTCAGATTAAAAGAAGTATAGTTTGTGTGAAAAAAACAACCTGATGTGCAGTAATGATAAAGGTAGAAATTATAACTTGCCTGATTTGGAAGAAAATACATAAGTTATTTCTACTAGGTGTTGCAAACCGATATAGCTCCTTCAGTGACAATGTAATTGAATCTAGCTGTTCTTTTTAATCACAGCCGCATTATTCTTTAAGCTGTATTTGTATATAAGAGATCACTGTGTCTCGAGACACACAAAGATCCCCATCCGTGCTGACTCTGACAAATGTGCTTGAGTTCAGGTTTGTGTTCCCTGAGGCAAAGCCCATGTCCGTAGGAGCTCTGCTCCAGACCACAACGTGTATGACTCCTCCTGATCCCACCCGCACCACACCTCAGTGGGAAAGAACTTGGACTTGCCAGACTTCCCCAAACTCCCACACTAATTATTCTTATAATTACTGTTATATGCGAGGAAAAGCTTTTTTTTTCTCTCAGAAACGATGTCTGCTGTAGTTGGTGGGACAGGCGAGGACAAAGAAAGGATGCTTTAGTCAGTGTTTTCTGTAACTGGGGGCAGAAATCCCACCCTAATATTGGCCCTAATGCCTGACACCTGCAGCACTGGGAGCTCAGACTTCTCTTGCTGGTGCAGCCTAGCAAGTCTTTCCAGTATTAGACCATACCAGGGTGCAAACATGTATTATACATCGTACCTTCCACTTTTTCTTCCCTGGTGTCCTGGTTTGAGCAAAGCAGGACTAATTTCTCTTCTAATGGCTGGGAAAACTGCACTTTTAGAAGACTCTAATGTCTGAATTTGCGAAAATATTTACTTCATAGCCAGCTCTGGGACGCGGGTTTCAAGGTCTCAGTGTTTTTGAGCTCGCCAGGTGCGGGGATGAGGAGGAGCGAGACCCGGGCACTTGACCCAAGTTGGCCAACAGGATTATTTCATACCATGAACATCACATTCAATATAAATTAGAAAATTTGCTGAGGAATTCTCTCTCTCTCTTCCTTGATGGTGGCAGCCCAGAGAGCTTCTTGCCCCGGTGCCGGAGCCCTGAGCCCTTCCCGTCCTCCCGCAGCTGCAGCGCTCGCAGGGTCCTACATTGGTTGTCCCTGCGGGGAGTGCACGGCTCCTGCTGATGGAATGGGCTGGGGATAATCCTTGTGTATTTTATATTGGTATTGGGATCAGTATTGGGTTTTTAGTGCTATTAATGTCAATTATTTAGTTTTATTCTTTCAAATCTCTTTATACTTAAACCCCCGGGTTGCCTTGTTTTTTCCCTGATTCTTCTTCCCGGGTGGGGAGGTGTCATTAGGTGAGAAAATCCTGGTCTAAACAACAATAAATTGTTGTGGTTTTCTCAAGCCATAACTCCTTGCTTCATGCGTCCCAACCTGAAGGGAGGAGCCATGGGCAGGAGCACTGTTCCCTCCAGTAAACCTGCAATTTGTTCTGGCCTTCTTTACATACGGAGCAAATCTTGTCCCCTTTTCTGTTCTTCCAAGCAGTGGTCTCTCGGGCTCCCTTCCCTGACCCATCTCACCCAGCTTCAGCCTGTGGGCAACCATCAAGCCAGGTCATGCAATGTTATATGTCCTGGAATCCGGGTTATTAATCATTGCTCCTTGAGTGACTCTCAAAATGATGTTTCACACTCATAATAAGCCCTCCCGTGTGCTGTCCCTCCTTCTTGGCACAGACGTCCCTCGCATCCTGGAATGTCACTTAAGTTGGCTACAGAATCTCTCCATTCTGGTCTTTCCCTCAGAGGGAGCTGCAGGGGACATGAAAACATGAAGGCTCTGAGAAAAGTTTGAATAATGAGAGATTTTCAAAAGGCCAAAAACATCTGTTTCTTCATCCGCATTTGAACATATGTCTAGCATTAAGCAATAAGGAAATGTATGCCAACAAGTGCATTACGTGCCAGAATAAAATTGAAAAAGCAGCAATATAAAGCTAATTTACTCCTTTAGGGGGCCCTGAAATAAATGTTCTAGGGTCACTTTTGTGCCAACATGTGGTCTTCTGTAGTCAAACAATTCAATAATGTTTATCTAATTGAGGGGAGCCATTCAAGCTTTGGAAAGACTGCACTTTAATAAATAAGTCAGGGTTTCTTGTGTTGAAATAGACTACTAAAAAAAAAGAAAAAAAACAAGGAAAGTTCCTTTCTGCCCTGCTGGGTGCTGGCCTGATTGTCTACCAAAATCTAAACAAATTGAAGATGTAATCTCTTCTTTTGCGTTCAATACATTCATAAAAAATATTGGTGGTGAAACTAGTGACATCAGTCTCCCTATTTACACATTTGCCTGCAAACTCTTCTCCCCAGCAGATGTTTTCTCCTGCCTTTTTGGCTTGGTCTGCCACCCTAAGATGATTCAAGTCAGCCAGCAGAAGTTCATTTCTGTACGCTGACCCTACCTTAAGGGCTGGTTTTGTCTCCCCTTGCTTCTCTGGAAAAGGAGGGAAGAATTTCAGAGCTGAAATTCAGAGCTGAAATTCAGAGCTCAGAGCCTGAGCTGCCAGCCACAGGGATGAGTTTGATCAGTGAGGGCTGTTGCTCAGCCATTGACTGGGGCCTAGGGCTGAGAATCCCTCACAGGACCTGTATGTCCGCCTTGATGGTCTCCTTCAGACGTGTCAGCAGAGAAAAAAGAAAGGAAGACATATTAGCGTATCCCAGAATGTGAAGATACAAGATATGATTCAAACTGAAGGAGGGTAGATTTAGATTGCATGTTAGGAAGAAATTCTTTACTGTGAGGGCGGTGAGCCCCTAGCCCAGGTTGCCCAGAGAAGCTGTGGCTGCCCCATCCCTGGAGGGGTTCAAGGCCAGGTTGGACGGGGCTTGGAGCAACCTGGTCTGGTGGGAGGTGTCCCTGCCCAGGGCAGGGGGTGGCACTGGGTGGGCTTTAAGGTCCCTTCCAACCCAAACCAGTCTGTGATTCACTTTTAGCCAGCTGCAGCCTGCTGAAGTCCTCACCTGTGGCCATGTTTTAACTTGCTGTCTGTGCCCTCCAGCAGATCCAGCCCTTTTCAGACCCTTCCTCAGGAAGTTTGGTGAGCAGCTCTGGACAGAGTGGTGAAGCACTCGTGTAGAAAGGTTAGGAATGTCCCAGTGATCTGATGAAGATAAAAGTATTGAAGATGAGCATTGTGGCTCTTCACAGACCTCTCTTGAGGTCCTCAAGATGCAGCTTCATCGTTCAGAGACAAGTCCCCCATAATGGGTCATGAGACAGGAGCAAATCCCTGCAAAACAATGTATGATGAAAGCACCTTGTTTTCATGTCAGCAAAAAAATCTCGCCACTCAGTTTTTACACAGAAACAACATTTAACTGTTAAATTATTCACTTTTAGATTGTTCATTCTGCACACGACCACGTTCAAGGCTCTGCTCAGTCTCTGGGATCTCTCTGGGCAAAAGTCTTTGAAAGAATTACTACACGTCACCAAAACACATTGCAGAACAAATACACATTACCTCTAACAAAGTGTGTTAAGAAGGTAAAGCTTTTGCTTTCACAGAGTTTTCTTCAATTGTGTAAACTTTATTTGTTGTAGACTGTGATTATAAATTTCCTGAGCAGCAGTTAATCAGGAAAGATTAAAGTTAGTAGATGAATGTGAAATAAACACTTGCGAGGTATTTCTGCTCTGACTTTAAGAAAAGTCTTTTTGTAATTACACAGTGATTAACAACTGTATTTGTATTTTCTTATCTTGGTGTCATAAACATCCCCCTTTTTGAAGCTGGAATTAATATGAGCTTTGAAAAGGAATACTGATAGCTCTTTTGAATGTTGAACAATATTTTCTTTGAGGATTATGCAAATTAGTGTTAAAGTCTCATTAAATGATAATTTTTAAACCAACTCTAAAGCCAAACTCAAAAATTTCTTAGCTGAAATTCAGATCAGTGGAGCATGAAGTTGGTAGGTAACACCTTGCTAGATATGTCGCTCATACTGCTACATTCTATAAATATTTTATTTGCATGTAATATTTTCAAAGGACTAATTGTCTAATACATCATTCAATTATTTTCACAATATATTTATGAACCGATTTACATATTCTCAATACTAAATATAATTTTAACTTCTTTTAGGTAAATTAGACTATGCGCAAAGAGGACCTTTAGTCTGATAGCCAGATACTGACAGGAATATAAATAATTGGTTTTTAAGATAGCGTAGCAGTGTTTAAAAAATAATTAACTATAAGTTGGATTCTATAATCATCTAATCAGTGCTTGCAATCCGAGTCCTGCAATAATGACGTGATGTTTTTCATGCAGAGCAAAGTTTAAACAGTTCATAAGCTCCTTTTCTTATCGTGCGATGTGTTAACCACGTGTGACAATTGACTAGGTCAAAACGTGTGTCAAATTAGACAGCCGCTAAACAGATTTATTGTAAAACCATTTAAAATATCTTTTAAAAGAGCCAGGAGGGAACTGAGGAAATCCTTGATAAATCACGGTAATATTAAAGAATGTCAGAAGTAAGCTTGTGGGGATTTGAGCCTGGGTGTCTACTCACTTATTATCAAAACACAGGAAATTTCCTGCCACATCTGAGAGGGAGAGAAATTGCACTAGTCAATGCATGTATTAAAGGAAATAAGAAAGCCGCAGCCCCCAAAAGGCAAATAAAGCTGAGAAAGAAGTTGGGAGATGAAGATAGCACACTATTCCCAGATGAATCTTGCAATATTTGTTTTCCATTCATTTTTATTTACTGAGAATTGGGTTCCATCATAAATATAAAAACAAAATTACAAATAAATGAAGAAAAAAAAAAAGATAAATAACCTTGGACACTTTGTAGATTGTTTACAACAATCTGTTTCAACCGAGTAGTAAATCAAAAGCTGCTTTGTTTAAAGTCAACAGATTTCAGGTTCTGAACTTGTGCTTCAGCCTAGAATTTATTAACTGTGTACATATCGCTAATTGTAAATGTATTATTAAGTAGAAACACTAGATAAAGCTTCCTGTGTTCACATTTCATTCTTCTTTGAAGATCCATATATTGTTTGTCAGGAATTACTTTTCTTCTTCGGAACATTTCAGTGATGAGCGACCCTTTCAAAAAGAACACCAGGGCTTTGATTTATTTCGAAGGCATTCTCATTAAACTGTGTACTGCTATATCGAAATACATGATTACTCCAAAAGTGCTGACACAAATATTTTTTTCATATTACTCTTTAAGTTGGTTGATTTTCTGTGAATGTTAAATCAAGGACATGAACGTACACTTCTTCATCTGCATAGAGATGAAGATGCTTCCTATATTCATTATTTTTTCCTCTGCAGTCAGTTTTATGTATATAGATTTTTTTGAAGAAAATGCACTAAGCAAGTGTTTAATAAAACTATCAGTTTTATAACTCATACAGTACTGTAATTTTTTGAAGTTTAATTATAGGAATAAACACATCTATTAGTAATAACCGTACTAATATCCATTTCTATAAATACTTCAAGACAATTGAATAAACTAATACTAACATTTATTTGTTTGCATTTTTATAGCCTTGCTGTGCCTAAGTTATAGTTATAGTCGAGGAGTTGTTCTAATTTAGCACCTGTTTAAGCCATTGCTATTTTTCTACAAAACATTTGGAACAAAGTTTTTTAGGCTTTTTCTCAATACAAATGACTTTTTTTTTTTTTATTTATTTTTACTGGCGTATTATTGCTTTCCAGAGGGATTTGAACTTCGCAAAGGACTTTCTGTATTTTGAACATCGACTGTAAACAAGTTCAGAGTGTGTTAGAAGCACGGAGACTGATTTTAAATGCATTTTAACGGCGTTTTGTTGAGGCATTTGTCTGTTAATGTTTCTAAGGCCAGGTACTAGATGTACTTGTGGTTTGCATATCTGATTACCTTTAGAGTATTTACTAAATAACATTTGTTTAACTGAAATACCACATCCTGAGTAAGTGAATGAGGTTGGATTTTGTGATGAACATTCTGGTCAAAGCGCCTGTTTGTGCATTTGCATAGGTGAGATTTGTTCATGAAATGCAGCAAGAAAAGGATGACTGTTCCCACAAAGTGTCATATGATTATTTAACATCTTTTTTTCGTTAAACCCACAAAAAAAAAAAAAAGTATCGGTATATATATTTGGTGAAAAAATTAAATACCCCCCAGGAATTACATTCAGTGTTATGATTTCTCCAGTGTCTTGGGCCTCCTTCACATGCTGCAGAAGATGTAAGTGGAGAATTTCTACAAAACTTACTCTGCTTTTGACCTCTGAATCATCCATGCTGTCATACTCTCATGAGGATTTAGGCATTTTTTTTTTTTTTCAGATTGTCTGAATTTCTTTGATGTCCCTCATCAATATCATAAAAGTAATTATCCAATTAGTTGTTAGAAGTTATTTAAAACGGGGCTGGCGGGTTTTTTTTGTTAGTTTGAGGGGGTTTTTTTGTTAGTTTGAGGTTTTTTTTTTTTAAATAAACCAACATTTCTTTCTTCAGGCCTCTGGATATCATCAATGTGGAGGGTGTCAGAGAGCACTTACTAACTGGTATCATGCCTCGGTTACATACGCTCATTAACATCTTTACTTTTACTGAAAAGTAAATTTCATCCTGCTCATCTTCTGAAGACAGTTTAATCCTTTTCCAGCCACAATATGGGAGGTTTCAGAGCACCGCTGGTGACTATATCCAGCACACGTACCCACAAATAAGACTAATCTTCCTTCCAGCTCTCTTCTACCATGTATATCTTGCCCAAATATTTTGGGAAACAGGTAAAAATGACAGCGCAAACTGTCAAGTCTGTACATTAGAATTCCTTAAATTATTTGAAGGTTTTTCTTCATTATTTTCTTTGCAGAAACCTAGACCTTTTCTTCTTGAATAATATAGCTTTGGAGAAAGAAGTAGTCTCCCCTTTAGCAAACCGGAGGTCTCATAAGTTCTGCAGCTACAAGCAGCAATAATTCCTGCGCTAACAATCTGCATATAATTTGTGCTTCCGTCCACAAGAAACTTTTTTAGATCCTAGATGAAGGCGCTTGAGATTTAAAGGCTAGTAAAGTGGAGATTTGTAGATTGCCACCAGGAAAAAAAAAACCAACCAAACAAAAACCCAAAAAAACCCCACAACAAACAATTAAGGAGAAAAGGTAAATGAGAAAGCTGTAAAAAATGAAAGGGCAGAATTAGTGGAGAGCCTGAGTTATCACTTTGACAGCGATAACTTCGAGAGGAAAGAAGAAAGGTAATAGACAGGGAAGACAGAAAGAGGCAGAGACAAGAAGGATTATGCAGCACAGGATTGTCTTTGAACGTGGTGCAGAACAAAAGCATCTAACTTCTTAAGCGGAATACCTTTCTTTAAACACAGAAAATAGCTGGATGCTCCAGGACAGCACGCTGGGTTTTGGTTGAAGTTTATGATATCGGTCCTGATCCCTAATCCTCAAGTGAGGTGGGTTCAGACCCTTCTTAGCATGATGCTGATACAGCTCTTATGTGTGTTTATCAGCTTTCAGGGTAATTAATTTTATTTTGGAATGAAAACAAAAAGTTTTTGAGAAACAGAGTCAGACTAGGTGAGCCTCAGGTTTCCAGTCAGTCCTTCTGGTCAGAAGCAATCTGGCAAGACGTCAAAAATCTAGTTATAGAAATCTTCATAAAAATCAATATATCACTGCGGAACATCTTGACTTTGAAAAACAGTGTATTTTGACAGATTACATGTTGTCAGAAATATTTTGACCGGTTTTAGCTTGTCAGTTTAACATTTTCCGTGGGGCTGTGAAACTCACTCCTCCCTTTGGACTGTAACATGCCAAATCTGCTGCCCGTCATTTGAGAGCGCGATGGGGAACTGCTTCCTGTCATGGATTTTGTGGCAAACACTAAATAATTTCACACTACAAGGGATGTGTGGAAACACCTTTTCACTTTTATTTAGTTTGTCTGGTTTGGTTTTCTATATGTGTTGAGGTAGACATGAAAGAAATTCAGGCTCCGTGAAGCCTGTAAAACCATGGTGCTGGTCTCAGCAAGGATGCAGAACCCTACAGAGCGAGGTCAAAGTATACTCCATTTTATGACTCAAACGGCAGAAGTTCTGAGTGACAAGCCTGAGCAGTCAAAAAAATACACCACAAAATTAGCCTTCTTTATCTTCCTTAGTACTACATGAAATACTCCTGCTCTCGCCCCAGTCATTGTGTATGCACATTTTCTGATGACTTCTTTGTGTAAAAAATATGTGCAGTTCTTGCAGGGTGGATGAGAAGCCAGATTCTCCCCTCTTAACAGATGACTTAAAAAGGTACTGAAGAGGTCGAGTAAATCAGGAATGCTTTCGCACAGTGGACCGTAATTGGCAGGAAATAGTGAAAATTGCTTATAACTACATGATAAAACATTTCAATGGGAGATATGGGTACGGAAGGTAAAGAAAGGTAGGTAAGGAAGGCAAAGTTGTACCTAAATTTTCCATACTCTGGGTGACTGTTCATAGAATCATAGAATGGTTTGGATTGTAAGGGATGTTAAAGACCATTTAATTCCACCTCCCTGCCCTGGGCAGGGACACCTCCCACCACAACAGGTTGCTCCAAGCCCCGTCCAACCTGGCCTTGAACCCCTCCAGGGATGGGGCAGCCACAGCTTCTCTGGGCAACCTGGGCCAGGGGCTCACCACCCTCACAGCAAACAATTTCTTCCTCAGATCTCATCTAAATTTCTGCTCTTTCAGTTTAATACTGTTATATGTCCTATGGCTACACTCCCTCACAAAGAGTCCCTCCCCATGTCTCTGTAGGCCCCCTTTAGGGACTGGAAGGCTGCTCTAAGGTCTCCCTGCAGCCTTCTCTTCTCCAGCATGAACAATCCCCAACTGAAATCTTGGACCCATCTTATGAAGAGAGAGGAAGGGGAAGAGGTACTGTATAAGAAAGAAAGAAACAAATTTCATGAAGAATATTCTCATTGCAAGTGAAGATTCTCAGAGGGAAAGGGTTGGGGAAAAAAGTCTATCTTCTGAATCTTGACTATGTTTGCATATGAGTTGGGTTAACTCTTACAAACTTACAGATAACCAGCGCTCTAAAAGCCTAAATTAAGGACCAAAAGCAAAAGCAAACCAACCTGTTTGAGGTGTCCAGTTTCAATGCCTCCAGAAAGAAATGACCTGTAAGCACTCGTGGCCGTGAGAGCTCAGTTCTGAACACAGGTATCTAAATGTTAGTCTTCTGTCACCTCAGGAGATCTCAGATAACAGGTCTTTGTGACTCGATCCTGAAGAGCAAAAGACAAAAGTTTTGTGAGGCGATAAATATAGCAAAAAGAAAAAGAAACATTTGGAAAATTTTCACCTTCAATGAAACACTGCCCTGAAAGATTTAAAGAGTTTTCATTTAGTGGCTGTTCTAGCCAGATTCACTCACATATACGGGAATAAAATGTACACCACAGATGTCTTTGAACCTATTATATAGGAATACTGAGTCTTTACCTTGCCTAAAATCTTCATGGAAAGAGGGGTGAAAAGCATAGATATGCACACACACACGCGTTTTTATATATGCACATATATATTTGTGTGTGCGCGCTTTTAATATTTTCTGTGAATTCTGTTTTTATTAAACTGTGGAGGTAATAATAATAGATTGATATCTTATGATACTTATTGCAGAAGCTTTCTGCAATATCTACAGTCTATCTACATTAACTGGCAGATAATGAAACAAATATTTTACGCAGGGAGTTTTGATGGACAGCACGGTCTCTTTCAGCAGAACTTAACACTCAGGCAAGTTAGAACTTATACTGCGAGACCAGTAACAGATTTCTGAGCCGAATCTACTTTTCATATGAATTTAAGTTTTCGATTCTTGTGTCTGATATTCAACTGTTGGAAAAATATTATAATACTCAACACAGTGTATAGATGATTTACCAAATTGCCTATGAATAACTATTTATAGCACATGTACCCAAATATATTTAATGGACTATAACGATATTTGCCAATGTAATATGCATACATGCACATTTATTTTTCTACTGAATGCCAAAAGCATGTCCAGAAATGTAGAAGGCACAGAATATATTGTTCTTTCCTCCAGGCTCTCATAATTTAAATATCAAATCGAATTTTTATATGCATACTTCTTAGCAGTAAAACCCCCGTAATTTTTACATGATATATGTATTTCTAGAAAAGACTGCTGTAGCGTATTACATCTTTTTCTTTGGCTTTCTGTATTGGCTTTATAGACATTTTCTTTGTCATTTTTCAAGAAGGGAAATGAATCCTCGGGGTCGGTTACATAAAAGATTACAGGGAATTAGAAAGCCACCAATGGTGTTTGTACAAACTTAACAAAAGATGTCAATTAATGTTGCAAACATTTAAGATCACTTACTATTTAATGGTATGCAATAATCTTATTTAAATAATCTTAGGAATGCGCTAGAGTCTTTACATTGTGGACATTAAACAAATATGAACGTACATGTGAACAGTCAGCTGGGATAAGACACAAGAAATAATATCTTTCTCCTCACTTATAAACAAGTAGATTGGACTTCACTCCTGTTAATACTCATCACGGGAAGTCACCCACAAAATCCATCAGTTTACAGCAGTATAAAGGCAAATTCAGGTCATAACGAGGCACGAAAGGCCCTGTTATCACTTTCTAAAACATAAAAATGGAAACACATCCCTTAAGACCTTCTATATTCTTTTGAATGCCTTATCACTAAAAAGTTACCTTTTAGAATAAAGAACAAACAGCCCTTTTGCGTACGTGATTGCTTACAAAAATTTTTTTATATTTTTTAATATAAAAGCACTAATATTTAAATAAATTAAACTATACTTGATAAATATAAAGTACACATTGGTTGTAAAGTTTTATGAGATATATAATCCATTAATAATTTATTTACAAAATATTCCCCTTTTTTTTTTTTTTTTTAAAATTGAGGTTTACACCTCATACTCTTTTTTCAGGGAGAAAAGGCCTAAAGGATGTAAGAAAATCGCTCTTGGATTGCTTGGTAAAATAGTGAAAAATCCCAAACCAGGACTGACAAAGAACAAGGATTTCCTTGGACCCAGCAGAGTAGTACGAGGGAGAAATATCTGTTGGCAGTAGTCTTTCGCCTTAACTAAATTTTCTGTAAGGTTCTTCCTCCCAACATTAACATTTTTTTGACAGGTTAAAGTCCAAAATAGAACTCACCAAACCTTGATCTTTAGATGATGCCTTCTAACTGAAGAAGCTCTCTGGGATAAAAAATGTCTTGTGTTTGCTTGGTTTGTGGTGATTTTGGAAATTTTATTTTGTTTTCCTAGAGGTAAACCCAACGTCCTTAATAAATATTATTTCAAAATATGAAATTTAGGCATCTAGGATACAGAAATTATAACTATATCTTATCCAAGGGCAAAAAAACCTCTTTTTGTTACTTTTGTGGAACCAGGTAGTATAAGATATACCTAATGTCTTTGGGGCATCATTTTGTATCAGGAGAAATGCGTTTCCAAGGGCATCTGGTTTTAAAGAATTCCTCTTACTTCTCTTTCAAGGTCCATGTACAGGTCCGTTGTATGAGAACATTAGTTTGTCCGACAGAAAAATACAGCTTTGGTACATAAATTCATCTTTTTTTGCAGCCATCTTTGCCTTAGGAAGCCCCAAGGCCATGCAGCTCGAATAATGTCTGAGAGCGTCGCTTTAGTTCCTTAAGTTTCCGCTGACAAGGTGCCCTTGGTGCAAAAAAGCTTAGGGCATCAGACTAACATACAATTTTAGAAAACAGTGTCTTTGAGGAGAGAGAAGGCAGGATTTCTTTAGAAAAGCTCTAACGCCGTCAGACTTGAACTCCCATATTTTTTAGTCACGTAATTATATCGAACCCCTCAGTTATAGCCAAAGAAACGCGCATGTCAGGATGCTAATCCATGCCAAATAAAAATACAACTAAATGAACAAACAAACAAGCGAGCAAACTTCCCCAAAGACGCCTTAGGGCATCAGCTTTGTTCAGGTAGTTTTTTGCTAGGATAGCCCAATGGCATAAATGAATAATAAAACGCAGTAGACAGGCCGTCTCCCAGGCAGACCACACACACCCCAAGAGAAAGATAAAGGAGCTCTGTTTTCACGTAATTTTTTTGTAAGAAAAATGTGAATTGCAAAGGAAAGAGGAAGAAATGGACGTTCATACATAAAGACAACTTGAAGTGGAAATGGAGAAGGGAAAAGGCACAGCAGAGGGTGAGGATGAGAGTGGAAATAAAGAATTGGTTGAAAAAGAGAGGAGGAAGGAAAGCAGGTGGTTCAGCAGGGAATGACATGAGGTTCTTTGCATGTGATATTATACACTATAGCAGCACCGTATTATTGTTATATGCTATATTATACATTATAATAACACTTTCACAGACTAATTTTTTATATAGGCCAGACTAGGCATTTTAAAACAGAAAGTAAAAGAAGTTTCACCTTTAAAAAGTTACAATTTTACTGAGACACAATGGGAGCATGCAATTATAGATCAGCCAGAGCAGAAGAACCCTAGGTACGAAAAAACAGGCGGCAAAAACAGCTTGCGCTCAGCCAGGTCATTTGTATAAAATGAATATACAAAATACCTTCAGAAAAGATTCCCATCTTTTATGTTTGTTGCTTCTTGTAGGAGTCACGGCAAATTTTTGTACTGAGAGTTATGAGAGATGTAATAGTAGAATAGAGGGAAGAAAGAGGAAAAAAAATTACACAATAAAGGCATTAAGTCACTGTCTCTAGTCTCCGTCTTTAAAATACTGATAAAAAAAACATTCTTTCCTCCTTTTTGTATTAAACTAAGTAGTGATTCAGCAATGATTTATTTCAGTTAAAGCCATGAATTTTTCCAGCAAATGGTTGTTAATGTCCCAATGATGCTGTAAAGGTTTTGCAGCTGGTGTAGCCCACCTCTGCCTTTGTAACCCATGAGATCCTATTTATTTAATTTGTCTGAAGAAATGAATCAGGAGGACACCAGGCTTTGATGTCTAACATTCTGTCTTTATACCAGGCAGCGTAATTCAGGTCAGGAACATCCAGAAGTAGTTTGTGGTGACTGCGCAATTTGCTTTTTTGTGAAACACGTGTTACGTATTATTTAAGCTCTATCGGAAAGGGTTCTTGTATACAAGTAGTGAGTATATTTATCCCACAGATATTTACCACCTCAAAGCAATGCCATGAGAGCTAGAGGGATGAAGGGCAGCTGTGCACAATCTGCAGGATCAAGCCAGCTGTTAATAGTAAAGGCTGGGTTAAGCACTTGTGAAACAGAGGATACGGGAATGTGCTGCCAGCCTTAGTGATTATAATCATCTTTATTGATTAAGGAAGTGCTCCATATAAAAACTCTTGTTCCACAGTGACGTACTTAAAAGTTTTATAGAGAAGAGCTGGGAGTACCCCACGTGCCCCATGGCTTGCAGAATTTTTATTTAGCTACAAGCTAGTTGCTTTAAATTAGAATTTGGCCTCTGTTAAGGAGAGATCAAAGCAGACGGGAAGAAAGAAGGGCATGTGCCTTCTTAATTGACTTTGCTGAACACTTGAGGAAATTAGGTCTTTTGAAGTGAGAACCTCAGAAAAATTCTCATACGTTGACTCTGTATAAGCTATAGGTTCCTTATTTGGTGGCAACTAAGGCAAGTTGAATGTTATCCGAAGGGCTGGATTTCTGCTAGCTGCCGGAAACCATGGACGGTTAGTTTCCTGAAAGACTCCTGAGATGTTTAGAGACGAAGTGATCTGCTGCCGTTCTTCTCGAAAGCATCCATGTGGTGCATGCTACACGATGCTGTTGCAGTAGGAATAAAACAAAAAAAGCACTCTGAAGGAATTCATGTGTGTCGCACTGTAAATCTGCCATCCCTGTCATGTTCTTAAAGCTAAAACCATGCATTTAAAAACATTAAAAAAGAGAATGTGGGTGGAGAACTCTATATAAGGAACATTAGAGTATTTCTAGAGTATAAAAAACATTTGTATGTTCTTTATATAAATATTTGTGTGTATATATATATGCTACATAAAGCACATATAGAGCATAAAAGAACATTACAGTATTTACTGATTTATAATATACATTTAAAAAGCATTCACAGAATTCAAAATATATTTATAAACATTTTATACCAGTTTTAATGCTTTGGGTGTACGTTAAATATTGAGTATCAACATAAATGGAGATATTAAAAATTGAGACTATTAGAATGATTATTTTTTATACGCACTTTTTACACATTTTCATAAATAAAGGAGCATTCAGTTCAACTTTTAGATTATTTTCAGTCATTAACGTTTAATGGCACAAACATTTTCAGGGGTCTATACTTTAGTACTAGAGGAAAAATACTGACCATTTCTATGTATCTATGGGGGAAAAAAGAAAATTCTGGGTTAATTATTTAACTGTGACTTAACACTTCTAAATCTGCAGTGACCTGAAGGATCACAGAGAACACAGAAAAAATTGCAGAGACCATTACGTTAAAATTGTTTGTGCAGGGAAAATCTATAGTCTTTGTGAAATTATGCATTATTCTATTTTTTTAAAAAATCTCTGATGCTTAAGCTCTTGAAGAAAATATTCCTGCCAGACAGATAATCAATCCATCTCATTCTGTGATGCTGTTACTTATTTCTCTAACTCTTGATCAGTGTGGCATCTAGAGGCATGAAATACCATTTTTGCTTTAGTGTTACCAAAACCATCCAAATTACGGTGAAGGAAAAACAGGAAAAAGAAGAGGTGATGAGATTAAGGTGGTTAGGTGAAGCTTCTATATTCAGACCAGTGAAGAGAATTTAAATCCTGGCACCATCTGCATAGAAGTGACATCTGAGTGAGACTGAGAAAGGAAGTGTTGAAAGCCCGGGAAGACAGATGGCATGAAAATTGACGTACATGGTGCAGGTCAGAGCGCTCTACAACGTTGGAGCTTAATGGGAAAGGGTTAGTGGCAACAGATAACTGCCAGTCACAAGACAGGAAAGGACTGATAACAGGACAGCGAGTGTCACGACACTGGTGATGTAGAATTGAACCTGGTTTCAAATGTTTTGTACAAAAAAATTGTGAAAGACTATGTTCTCTTGGTCACCTTTTACATACCACAACAGCAGCTCCAGCTATTCCCTTCCCAGTGGAAAGTCTCCTACTAAACTCAGAGGCAGAATCCAGTTCTTCCTAGCTTTTCTTCTGGGTTTCTTCTGGGCTATGTTCATTGGAGACAGGAGGCCGAGGTTGTGCTTCGTGGCTCCGTGCAAAAGGTGGACACGAATTAGAGGGGAGAAACGTTGCACCTCAAGAGGCCAAACACCCACTGCACTGGCTGTGGACGGTGGACTGGGGTAGCACTCTGGGGACCTACAAGAGGTGCTGGGGGAGAACCTGGGAGATGAGAGAGCTGGAGGGACAGTCACAGAATGATAGAATCTTTTTGGTTGGAAAGATAGAATAGAATAGAATAGAATAGAATAGAATAGAATAGAATAGAATAGAATAGAATAGAATAGAATAGAATAGAATGGAGTTTTCCTGGTTGGAAAAGACCTTTAAGATCACTGAGTCCAACCATTAACCCAGCACTGCCAAGCCCACCACTAAACCATGTCCCTCAGTACCACATCTACCCGTCTTTTAAATACCTCCAGGGATGGCGAATCCACCACTGCCCTGGGCAGCCTCTTCCGATGCTTGACAGGCCTTTTGGTGAAGAAATTTCAGTGAAGACTTTCAGAAGTCAGGGGCCTTGGACCAACCCAGCTGGCTGTAGTCCCTCCTGGATGGTGCCGTTCACCCACGGGGTGGGCAATGCACGCTGACAGCCACCACACTCGTCCACCCAGACTTTTGCCAGGGGGTGACATCTGTCCCACAGAGCAGGAAAGCTGTGTAAAATCCTGCAGAGGTGCGTGCAGTTCAAGTGTTTTTGTTTCTGATCTATTGAGTCTCCTCATGCTCTGTTTGGTCTTAAACTGTGATACCTACAGCAGCTCAGGAGTTTCTCACTGGCGTTATCTTGGAGTTTTGGGTCCGTCTGTGTTTTCACTCAAAACTGAGTTGAATCGCAAGAGAATGTGGATGCAAAACTTCACAGAACTGCAGAAAGGCAAAAGCATGGAGGAATCTCTGCAGAGAACAGTTGTCTAAATTGAAAAATCTCACCTTCAAAGTTTTAAGAAAACATCATAGACTCTGAAGACTGCTGTGCAAAAAAGGACGTGCACGCACTATCCAACCTGGTTTTGCAGGTGTCTGATTACCGTACTCCTTAATAACACAGTTTTGTTTCCATCTTCCTGTTCCTTGCCCTATACTTGCACCACAGAAATTAATATCAGGTTTTTAGAAACAAACTGTCAGGAATAGAGGTGTTGAAAGGCAAAACCCTCTTCAGCCATTGTGAGGCCTACAGATTTACTGAGAGAAAAATAAAAATTAGTCTTGGGTCTAGAGATCCTTGGCAACAGAATATCATATAAACTACTAAGGACACAGTATTTCTTTCCTTATTTTTGTTTCCATCTGTTGGTAACCCCTACCTTAGAAAATAATAATATTTTCTCTATTTAATAACACCCTAAGCAGTCAGATACAGTTTTATAACTGTATATATAGCTGAAATAACTATTTCTTCCTGTTTGTCTCGGCTTGATTGCTTAGTACTTTCTCAAGTACTACTTCTGTCCACTAATTATGCTTTGTTACGTATCGGTCCTAGCATGACTGCTATTAGAATAACTTGTTTTTTGAACATGGCTGGTTGCTATTAAGTGGTTATATGGCTCCTGAAACCATAAAATAACAGCTGAGACATAATTTTTGCAGTCAGTAAATATAGATGTCCCCAAGTAGTCATTATAGACACCACTCGTTTATTCGATGGAGATGGCTTATTTGTGGCTGAAGTGTCTGGGCAAGCACACTTAACAGCATTTGAGAATTTATTATGAAAGTATTCAAATGTTATGAACCGTATTTCTCCCTATAGACGGAGATGATTTCCTTAGGAGAGCACAGCAGCTTTTTGCTTTGTGTTACATAAAATGGCACTTACATCTATAAAACAAAACAAAACAAAAAAATCATTGGAAATCTATTAGAGATGTTGAACTTCGTAATATATCGTGGGTTCTATTTTGTAAAGGTTTGCAAGGGGATGGGTTAAAACACTTATGGCAACAAAATTTTAAGGACTACATGAACACAAAGGCAGCTTTGTATATTTTTGCCATATTTTATTGGTATGTAACTGGAGTACTAAAGATGTACACAATCTGATTAGTTATAGACAACAATTCATAAGTGTAATCCTGCAAACATTTATGCATGTGTTTGCTCAGGTCAATGAGACTACTTAGGAATTACAGCCAATAGGTCTTTTTTTTTTATAAGCACTTACTGCCTGGCATTATGCTCACTGCGCAAAGGGTAATGGATTATTCATGGCACCAAGCACATAACCTGCTAATAAATGTTTGCAGGATGGGCCTTAAGAACATTTCCAGGATTCATGTTGTCCGATACTAAATTCCGTCTGCAAATAAAACGAAGTTTGTAATAAGAAGCGAGTTGCATGGGTGTGGAGTAATCAATGGGTTTTGTAGCTTATCGTTTTAACATCGCGTTAGCCTCTCTGGAAGCCTGGGCTTCATTCCCAAGCAGTGCCTAAGGCACTTTTGAAACTAGAAACGTGTTTATTTTTGAGTGCTATCAGCAAAATAAAGTTGAGTAAAAGTAGAAAGAAGTGTCGAGTTAACATCGTTGTCATGTTTAAATCAATTCACTTTGTGTCCTTGCAGTTTTCCACGTACACCACAGTGAATAGGTCTGTTGCCAGAACAGCTTCTCATTATAGCATCAAAAAATGAAGTAAAATCATGGGAAATGTGTGTAATTCACCAGAATGCAGATACTTGGCTGGTTGGTACCGTGCTGTGAACATCTGGTTAACAAGAAAATGAAACGAAGTTTGTATTTACCTTGTTTTGGTAGCAGTAGTGTTGTAGTTATAGCTATGATGGTCAGAGTGTCCTGAAATGAGGTAAAGTTTGTGAGAAATGTTTGACCAATTTTTGCTAGACCAATTGATTGTTAGACTTACTGAGAGAGCTTGAAAAAAATGAGGTAGACTTTTCAGAAAGATCTTCTTCGGACCTGTAAGCCAAATCCTTTGCTAATTTTCTATGTTGCTAGAACAGCTATTGGCTATTGTTACTCAGCCTTTCAAACCACACTACGTGCATTTGCTTCGTTACGGCTGTGCAAAGGAGCTGGAGTTAGTACAGCATTTTCAAGCTCATTTGTACCTGGAAACGTAAATCCAGTTGCACCTTCCATCATCATACAGCAATGTATCTACTGGGTCCAAGCAGAAATTTTTGCATCCTGACAAGCCACTTTCATCAACAATGTACAGAAAAGAAACTCTATTTCTACATTAAAAAAACCAACCAACCAACCAAACAAACAAACAAACCCCAAAAACCCCCCAAAAAACACAACAGTGCATTTCTGAAATAAGAAAATAGGTAAAAAATATTCTGGTAGGTTATTTGTTCAAAATTATTTTCACAGTCCATGAAAAAGCAGCTGCTGTCAACAAGATTGTTAGTGGGAAGAAAATCTGTGCCTCTGCCTCTCAGAAAAGTGTGCGCAGCAATGCAAGTTGCTTTCTACCACCTAAATTAATATCCACCTGAGCACCATCGGTCAAAACCAGAAGTCTGTAGAATGTACACATCTGCAGGTTTATCCCCTGCAATTCATTAAAATCTCTCCTAGAGGTACAGGTTTTCTTTTCTTTTTTTTTTTTGCTCAGGATAAAAAGCGTATATATGAAGTCCTAAAGAGCGGTCAAGAGACTCACGGCTCTAGGTCCCAAATTCAGAAGCGGATTAATCCTTTTGGAATGAAGTCAAGCACATTCCCACATTTTACCTTGTCCTACTCCATGTTGTACATGACATTGAAGAAGACATACGGCACTATAAAGTTACGGCGCTATTCAGTGGGGAAAAAATGGAGGATGTGAAAGCGCAGAAAGCCATCAAAAGAAAGAAGCTGTTGAGGACGCACCAAGCTGTGGGCGAGAGGAGTAACCAAGAGCCCAAACACAAGCCCACTCTCTAACCAAGAAGTTTCCAGGTGTAGTGCGGCAATGGGAGAGACGCAGCCCGGAGGCACGGGGACCGCTGGCGATCCCTCATCAAAGCGAGGAGCAGGCGCTCTGCTAGAATCCCCCTCCGGCTCTAGGCAGCGGTGCTCGGAATGTTTGCAGCCAGAGCGTACCTTCAGCCCACGGGGAGGGATTCGCTCCACATGTGTGTTTTGGGTAAGGGAGTGAGGCGAATTTACTTCATAATTCCCTTTCTATTTTATTTTATTTTATTTTTCTACATACACAAAAAGTCATTTGTTAGCTATGTCAAGAGGTGGTGCTGGCAAATTGAAAGTCACGTGAGAATATATTTGTAAAACGTGAGTTTATTCATACCTTCAGCTAGAGAGACATGAATTATCCCTGCCTAATGCAGCTCCAGACTTCGTTCTACATATTCAGTTTTGAACGGTGCTCATCAAGATCTTGCGAAAAGTCAATAGAAGTATATAACAGTGTTTCTGAAGACGAAGCGTAATTTCCTAACATCTTCTATGGTGCATCCACAAGATAAATTGCATACATGTAAATACACATCTGGGGTTCCTGAAAGCTTTAGGAATGTGTTCCGCAGAATTTTGTTTGCAAAACTATCGTTATGTTTCCCCTCACTTTAAATTCAACCACTTTCTGATGAAAGGTGTTTGTAATTAACGAAAATGGATTGGGAACTAAATGGAAGCTAACTTTATGTGAGCCAAGGGAGCAACATTAAAAGTGCAAAGCTAGCAGCAGTAGCAGAAATACCATAGCACCCACAAAACCTGCTTTAGTTTTCTAAAAATACGTACCAGCGCACTGACGTTTATAAAATAGGTTTGAAAGCACAATGCCAGCACCAGCACTACAGAAATGTACCCGGTTGCATGCTGGAAGCTGTGGTGAATGCCATAAAAATACAAATCAGGCCACACTCAGCAGCAACACCGTAACATTGCATTTCAGATCTTGCACAAGTCAGCATGAACATTACACAAATTCATATCAGGGTATGTTCGAAGCCATATCTTGGACTCTTACTGTTGTAGCTGGCACTTTTCTTTTATGCCTCCTACCTTTCCTCATAATCTTTTGCCATGTGTTAAATTTTTAGTTCCCATAAACAGAAACTGGTCCTCATAACTGATGTGTAAAGCCAGGTTATCCTATGGTGAAATCCAGTTCATAACAGATGTTCACATAATAATGCACACAAAATGTGTGTGAAATCCATATGAAAAAAACCTAGTTAGCAGAACTCTAGCTACCCTCAAAACGTGTATTTAGAATTAACTTCTTCATAAGAACTTTGACACTCAACAACTTGTTATCAACTTTCGTTAGTAAGGCTTCAAGCTAAATGCTCTTCTTCTTGCTGTTGTAGCTTCATGGAAAAGCATACATGCATGAAAAATTAGACTAAACAGAGATTTCATTTCCTTTCAGGGTTTCTAAAGTTAATATCTTAGCGTACTAACATTTCTGTGACCGTAAGGGGATTTGCATCAACTTTATCCATATGTGGTTTAAAACTTGAGTTTCTCAATGCTATTAAGGAGTTTTAGGGTTTTTTTTTTTGCAGTGGTGTTGAAGAAGTTCTTTACAACGAGAGTGGTGAGACACTGGCCCAGGTTGCCCAGAGAGGGGGTGGAGGCCCCATCCCTGGAGACATTCAAGGCCAGGCTGGATGAGGCTCTGAGCAACCTGATCTAGTTGCAGATGTCCCTGCTGACTGCAGGGGGGTTGGACTAGATGGCCTTTAAAGGTCCCTTCCAACCTCACACATTCTATGATTCTATGATTCTATGAAGTTGTGGATCTTGCACGGCAAGATTCTGATGTCTAGAAAGGACTAGGTTTGTTGTGACACGATTCGTCATGTGGATGGCACGCACAGCTAACACATTGTTGGGACGGATAGGAAGAAAACACATAAATCCAAACTCTTCCTTAATAATGGAATTTTTACAATAGCATTTTGCCTAGGGGGAAGCCTCGTGTAGACAGTATCTCACATAAAGAAGTGGTGCTCTGCGCTTGGGTTGGGTGCTTCAGAATAGGGGAACAGTTCAGGAGGAGAGAATATCTTTCCAGTTACGTGCCCTCATGTCACACACAGGTATGTGTCTTAATGAAATTGCACCATCTGTAACAAATCTGTCAGCCACAGGTGGACCCCAACGGCAAATGGCCAGGCTTGTGGCCTCAGGTCCTGGTAGAGACTTCTTCTCAGCAACACTACAAAAAATATGAAGCAGAGGTGAGTAATTGGATTTAAGTCAGCTTGAGACTTCATTGCTTTGAAGGGGATTTTTGGAGACATATAACTGGATTCTATGATCCCTTCATTGCCTGTATAGTCCAAAGGAAGACAATCATTTTAGGAGGCCTGTTGCTTTGGGCTGTACACAGACAAGGAAAATTTCCGACCTGATGTTGGCGTGAACTGAATTAACTCAGTCATTATCACTGTAGAGTCTCACATCACATATCTTCGGGTGCAGCAATTATTTTTTTGTAATGAATTAACCCATTTATTTCATGTTTACAACTGGCTGCTGGATTTTAGAGACAGTAGCCTCTAGAAGATCATAGCCTTTTCCTGTCTTTGCTGAGGAGACCTACTTGGAAGACGTGATCGCTATCACAAGTTAGTAAAAGTTTGGGAGCCTCACTAAAAGCATGCTTGTAGTTCTTATGGGTTCTCTCACGGGATGAACAACTTGTTTGTCCTTTGCTTATTTTCCTTTCTGTCTCTTCTAGGCAATTTGAAACCTAGGATGACAGGATGATATTTGTACTCCTAAGAGGACTTTTGTAAAAAAGCTCCTGGGAAACCCTCATCAAGATTGTTGCTTGTTGTCAGAGTATAGGACACTTACATGCTCCAATGCAATACCAAAGAACTCTCAGAAAGCCCTCACGTGCAAAAGATCATTGAATCATAGAATTGTCTAGGTTGGAAGGAACCTTTAAGATCATTGAGTCCAACCATCAACCTAACTCTGAGAAAACCATCACTAAACCTTGTCCCTCAGCACCATGTCTACACATCTTATAAATACCTCCAGGGATGGTGACTCCACTACTTCCTTGGGTGGTATCCAATTCTTGAGAACCCTTTTGGTGAAGAATTCTTTCCTAATATCCATTTGAATACCCAGATAAGAAATGTCTCCAGCGCAATTCTGGGGCGGACTAGACTTTTTGATTCTCACTGATATGTAACATGTTTCTCCAGCAGGCCCAGCTCCTTGTGAAACCTGAAAGTCATATAAAGCTCTCGCAGCTAATCACTGCTCAGCTAAGAAGCATGAACGTTATAGGCTTGCTAGCATTAGTTTTTGTTGAATAGTTCAGAAATAAATAATAGTGAGCCTTGTTATAAAACCTGAAACTCAGATATTGCTTTTTCAGATCATTTGCTTTCTCAAGCAAGTAGCAATAGTAGCACTGCTCACCTCTCGTAATGCTTTTCAGTTAGACATAGCTGCAGAAGGTAAAGCATATACTGACTGCAGTGACCTGTTATACATTTGGAGGTACAAATGCCAAGAATGGAAAACCTGGGCTCGTAAAATTATTGCCTAAGTAATCTATATGTACCAGAAAAGAACAAAAAAACCCCCAACAATCAGCATTAAATGGCACAGGAAAGGAAAACAGAGGAAGTCAGATATGTGACAGGGATGAACAGTATCTGCAAATAAACAAAAAAAAAAAGAAAAGTTATATCCAACTGTTCGTGCCGTACAAATATTTTATTCAGTTCAGAAGAAAACCTGCATTTTATATTACTTATATGGCTGGTCACTCAACTTGACAGGCATGTACCAAACGTTTTTTTTCAATGGCAGAAATGGAAACAGAAATAAAAAAACCACCATCCACCAAGAGGATAATTGATTCCAAAAAAAAAATAAAAATCTGCCCTTAGTGCTGTCTGTTGACTGATAAATCATAGATCAAAATCCCTCCTATAAAATATTGAAGCAAGCCTTATACTCCTCAGGCATAGATTGGCACTTTAATGATTTGCCCATACTAAAGACCATTTGAATCCAAAATAAATTCAGAATGCTGTACTTGTGTCTGATTTCATCTCAATTTTATAGCCATCTGCTTATGACAACTCCAATCGTGATGTTTTTGAAAAAGAGATGGACATTCATTAAGAGTTCATTTAAATATGCCAAGCATGGGAATGTTCACTGTAACAGGATGGTTATTTTTGCTCCCTTACAGACCTCCAGATATAGGCCAACATCTAATGGACATGGCCAGCAGCTCATGTGTTTAACCTTTTCAGCATACAAATCGTCTTTAATCTTCAACGATTTTTTTTTTTTTTTTACTTTGTTTTCTGGAATGAGATACTCGGTTGTTGTTTTTCAGATTGCAAGATTATGTTTCTTCTGAAGACGTTCCTTCTGTAAACAGAGTTTCTTCTCCTGTTCGCAAATGACGTGCCTCATTTTTCCTAATAAAAAATGTACAAACTAATGCAGGTGGAACATATCAAGCAGATAATAAATTGCTGTCAGGAATGGCTTGCCAGTGCTAAGAACTATAACTAAGGTTGCGACAAATTTTCCTGGAGGCCTTAATTGTGTCCCCAAATAGAAAGTCAAGACATGTTGGGGTTTTTTTTTTTTTTATATATACAGGTGACATCTGCAAAGTAGTTAGTTGTCCTTTACTCTTTCAGCGAATTCTCTTTGGCCTCAGAAGATACACATACTTTTTCATTCTTTGTTCACTTGATTAAAAGACAAAAACCATCAACACAATTAAACTACAATCAGGCTTTGAACTAAGCCATATGTTCCTTTTTCCTCATTACATGAAAGAAATTGCAGGCCATTAAGTACCAAACCTTTGCCCTTAGACCTACTTTTACACTTTTAGGAGACCAAGTGTTTTGATAGAGCCGGAACTGTGTATGAAAACCCTGTGAAATGCAATGGCTCTTGATACTTGATAGCATTTAAAAAGAATTCACAGCCATATTCAAACTGTTTTGAAGCAATGGCCTTAAGGGATGGATTTTTCAGAATTTAAATGGATAAATTTTGTTCTACACAATAAGATTTTGGTGTAAAAAAAAAAAAAACCCTCTCATTGTATGTAGTACAGCAGAGTGAGGCAATAAAATATTTTAATGTAACTTGAGCCCCCAAATACAGAAATACTTTATTAAAAATTCTACAATGATTGCCTGGCAAAATTAGCATTGTTCAGCTGTCATAACTACATTTATTGCAACAGGTTGTTTTAAGTTTAGTCTTAAATCCAGCCGTCCTCTATTCACAACATTTGATTTCAGGGTAATGGCAACACCTTCATAGCTTATTTATTCTCAGGTAAGGGATGGATAATTTCAGCCATAACATACTTTTAATGAGATTTTCGTCATGGAGTAAATTTGGGGCAATGTTCTGTGCTGGGATAAATTGTTCCAGTGCCAGCTTCAGACAATCTGTATTCAAAAGTTATGGTAATACCGGAGAGAATGCATTTTGTATCTTGGCAGGTAAACTTCCCTAAGAATTTTTCAAGGCTGAACGATATGAAGCAGGACTTGCTAGAAAGAGCCATTGCGAGCTGCCAAGACATTAAAGAATACGCACTGGCAAAGAGCACAGTGGTATCCTGGAATTATCCATCAAGCACTGGTGCATTCCTAGCTTCATCTGAATCCTTCTGGAGCTTGCAAGGTAAGTCTGACAAGTTCAAAGAATTGCTGGCTTCCCCACAGGGACATCTCTCCATCTGAATCACTATTTTCCTCCTGCTGTGCTCTTTGAAGAGCGATGTTATGTGCCCAGTACTTGGATCGTGGCCATTCTGAGTACTGTCATGTGTCAATTAGTCCTTTCTTTTGCCATTGTTTTTCCCTTTCTCTGTCAGTAATAAACAATTCTGTTCTCAAGTCTTGTGGCCAGTTATATAGCTTGAATATCGGATATTGTTTGGATATGGCTAGTTCTCTTAATTCCTCCCAGTCATCCTTACCGTAATGCAAGCCTAAACCTTGTCAGCTTTGTTCTTTCAATTTCTTTTTCCAGCAGACAGATTAATTGATTTCCTTGGATAATGCCATCATTCCTCCCTCAGAATCATCAAATGACCCGAGGATGTCGCACCAAGTCATTATTAGTATTCTCTCTATCAGTACCAGGTAGAGGTTGCATGATGTTTTTGGGTACTGCTAGTAAATAACCAGTCCAAAGATGCTGTTTGTGCACGAGCTCTCGTGTTTTGGCATCAGGCATTTCTCTAGGTAAGAAAACATCACAAAAGATTTTCTTCTGTAAAGGCGTTTCTGCATATCCAACTTTCTTTTCAGCAGGTGGGGGCGGACATGATTCCACAGCTTACGATTCCCAGGACTGTGCTAATGCTTTCCTTCCTCATATTGCTGAAAAGGTTATTTATTGCTAACGCTGACATGAGCACTAAAGCCAGACTTTACATCTTAGATGTATATTGCTATTCTTCATTCAGAGTAAGATTCCAGATTATTCCTCCTTCCAGCACCGTTTGTCGATGCTTACACAGACAAAAATGGGTATGGTCAGACATGAAAGAAACACTTGTAAATTTAATGTGCTTTTTTCCTCTTTTCCCACCCCCACGGCACTCTGATTTCTGACCCATCCTGGAACAGCTACAGCTGTACGCGCGGGTGTGCCACTATAGCTGCTAATGGCATTGTATATATTTCAAGGGGAAGCATTAATATGAATTAGTAGAGCTGTCATGGTTTTAATTTCTTAAACACGACATGACTTCAAAATGCTTCTGATGAGGAAAGTAGGTAAAATACTATGAAGCCTGAAGAGCCTACAATAGTTTCAGACCCCATCACTGTTCCTTTACCTGAGATAATCTTTCCTACCACGGTACTGGTATGCTTTGCAGTCTTTAGCCTCCCAACCAACTGCTGTGATGCCAGCCCTTGCATGGATTAGGATTAATTTTAGGATTGGACATATCAGGCACAAAGCTATTGGGGGCCAGATAAGACTGAGATGCTTCATGTGATGTTAGACTCTTAAAATGCCTCAAAACTCCCGTTCAGTTGCCATCCTGTAGGGATTTGATGTCCAAAGACATGTCTATGTTAGACCTTCAGTCATATCCTGCAGTTCTATTTTAGCAGAAGGCCTGAAGTGCCTAAGGCTTGACATAACTGAACAGCTCGATATTAAGCACATGTCTAAATTTCACTAGGATTCCAAATTTCACTAGGTTTCCCAATTTGGGTGTTTCTCTGCCAGAGAAGGAGCCTGTTCCACCTGCTATCCTCAGAGCATGTCTGCCCTGAGACAAATGTCAGGTAAAGAGATCCCTTCTTTTCTTAAAATGCAACTGCTGAAGGCAAGAATAATTTTGTGGTAGTGTCCCACTTCTTCACAGAATCACAGAATGGTGGGGGTTGGAAGGGACCTCTGGAGATCACCCAGTCCAACCTCCACCCAGATCAGGTGGCACAGGAACGCGTCCAGGCGGGCTTGGAATGTCTCCAGAGACAGAGACTCCCCCACCTCTCTGGGTGCCAGGGCTCTGCCACCCTCACAGGAAAGAAGTTCCTCCCCATGTTTAGGTGGAACTCCCTATGTCCAAGTTTGTGCCCGTTACCTCTCGTCACCACCTTTCCTCCTCCCTTGAAAGAAATACAAGCCACATCACCCACCTTACAAATGAAGGGTATTCTAAGGCGTGTGGGGTAGGGGACATCTCAAAATCTTCATCCTGGAGTGTTTCTGCTTTCCACGGAATATCTGAAGACCCGTGTAGGATGAGAAGATGGCATATAAATTAGAGTCTTGTATGTCTTAGGAAGAGCATCCTCATTCCGGTTCCGGATCCAAAGGTTATTCATGTATATCAGTGGATGGTCGCAGGGGATATAAGAGATTCTAGAAGCACAAAATGGAATTCAGAAATTCTGCTTTCATGAGACTGTCCTATTTCCTAAATGACATTACGGAAGTGTACTGAACCCTGGTCCCCTCATCTTAGGAGAGCTGCCGTACAATCAAAAAGCACCGCCAGCTTCCCCAGCAGAAACATCTGTATTTTAAAGAAAGAAATGGGATAACTGAAGGGGGACCAGACTGCTTTTTAACGTTTTCCTATCAGCTTTCTTAGGTGCAATTACTGTGATTGCTGCTCTCAGACCCCGGAGTCTCTCCGTCTCAGAGGGAACCTCGTCACCCTCATCGGCTCCGCGGACGGCACTGCAATGGGAGCTGCGGGAGGGAAGCGTCTGACAGTGACCAAGTTCACCACAAATACCCTTCTCACAGTCCTTTACGTTACAAAATACGTTAACACACTTTCACAAAAATAATTTAATAGAAGTTTCCGTTTCTCATGGGTTTTCATGCATTTTGCATGGCAGTGGTCTGATAAGACAGATCTCCTAGACGCAGGAACAAATTCTACTGTTCATGTGATAACAGTTTTTAATATGCTATGTAAGATTTTATTCCATGCTATTCTGCCATGTTTCTCACAAGACGGACTGCAAATCAGGCTTGTTTTTCTAACCTTTTAAGCTACATTTTTCATGTTGTAAAAAATAAAATTTAAAATATAAAATATAAAACCAGAAAAGCTGTTTTAAAAAACCACTATCTCTTCATCATCAATGTATCCTTATGCCTTATTCAGACTAAGCAGCACTAGTCCAAAAGAAAAGGTGCCAGAGCAAGAAAACCTCTTGATTGTGAGAATTATTTAAAAAAACCAAAAAGTCTAAAACATATTAAAAAAATAAGTGAACATAACCTATTGGTTCGAGAAAACATTTAAGAATTAAGAAAAAGTACCCACAAAACTAGAGGCAAGTACTGATTGTACTGACGAAAGCTTTGTAAGGGGATTAACATCGCATTGTTAATTCCAAGACTACAGAACCCAGAATCCAAGAGCTGTTTATTGTCGCTGGATGAGCATGGCCAGGTTGAAACTCGAGCCAACGTAATAACCCAGTGTGATGGGAACCTTTTTTTAAAAAAAATGTTAGACGTTTGAGCTCGTTCAATGTCTTGAAGATGGATTAATATGGAAAAACATCCTCCTGTCTTAAAACTTGATGGACAGACGTGAAGTCAAGGTCTGATACCACTTCACTTTGGCAGAGAATTTTGCTCAGTGTATCTTTGAGATGTTTTTGGGGTTTTTTTTGTTGGTTTTTTTTTTTTTTTTGCGGCGCAGCAGGGAACCAGCTGTACAGGCAGAGAGTAATTTGCACAATCCTTAAGTGGACATGAACCCCAGCGCTGCTTAAAGCCTACTGACACCAAAATGGCTAAATGAGAAATGATATTGGATGCCTCTGAGCTCTAAACCGCGGCCTGGCAGTAATTACGCTTTCATTTTCTGAGACACAAACATCTTTGCTGTACGTCTTTGTATTTGATCCCCGTACCTGACTATTCGGCGTCCAATCTGTCCTGGTACCTGCTGGTAGCACGGTAGCTGCTGGATTGCGATGAAACCCTAAGATGCTCCAGTTCAGAGCCTCCCTAATGCTGACAATTGATTTAGCATTGCAAGCCGCCTCAGCAGCGCTGGGCTGGTTTTTGTTCGGAGATTTTCAGTAGGGAGTTATTTTAAGAGATATATTTCCTTTGTTGGGGTAAAAAAGCACAGTTTGTCTTAATTATCCCTGACGTTTCAAACCTCATACCAGGCGCTTCCTCCAGGGACAGAAACAAACCAGTCTCCTCCAGAAGCCGAGTGTGAAATGAATAAATCGGGCTCCGGTTGCTCTAATGGCAGAGCGCGGTTACTATTTTTACTGTGGGGGGAGGATGCTGTCTAGCTTGTTTCTTTTTTATCTCTGAGGAAATTCAGGGTATTGATAGGTGAAATATTGCGGACAATTAAGAAAGGGAAAAAAGCTGGTCTGAAAAAGCAATATTTGGTAGGTACCGCGTTGCCTGGTGTATTCATTCTGAGAGCAAAGTTTTTCTCAGAGGGAAGGGGAGGAACAGAGCAGCTATGCATCACCAGCACAGGCTGCTGCTCCTTCCATCTGCAGCCGGTTGAAAGCATTAGTAATTAGGAGCTTCTCCGCCTCATTTTATACTTTTTTCAGCGTAGCTTTTAATGCCATTTTTGTTTATATTTCACATTCTTTTTTAATGAAATACCTAGTTGGGGAGCTATTATTGTCACATCCCTGTGCAAAGCCCCACAGTCTTGCAGAGAACGTTGATGAGGCTAAGGGTAATGATTCCAATGAAGGAGATTATTAAGGAAACTATTTATTTATTTTTTTTTTTGATGCTGGTGGATCAATAGGTAAACCGCAGAGCTCTGTTTCTGAGCTGAAGGTAACTATTAGATTTTGATTAGAAAGGTCTTAGGGCTCTTCCACGTGGTTAGGAATTTCTGTGTTTCATGACAAGTACTAAACTTCATCGAAACACACAAAGCCAGGAAAAAGAAAAAAATAATAAAAAAAAAGACGCTGCGGTATTTTCAGCATGTTTTTGTGAGCTGGTGAAGTGATGCTTTATGAGAGGGAAGTCTCCGTTGCTGCTGCAGCTGCTCGCTGGGGTTTTTTGAGCGAAGCCAGCTCAAAATTGAAACCTCGGCATACGGGCACTGATGACCGGATCCTCAACAACCCAGCGAGGAGCTCGTTCCATGGCATGAAGGACAGTCTGGCATCTTTCTTCTACTCTGAGCCTCGAAGCTTGTGGCATCCACGTGAAAGCAATGCCTGTTTGTGAATAATCAGAGAAGCCCTGCAAGTTATTATTATTCATTAAATCTATTTTATGGCACTTCGTGGCCACAAAACAAACTTCGGACAGTGGCCAGCAGAAGATTCGAGTGGCAGCTGTGGATTGCTCTTGCAGAAACACAGTCTTCCAGTACAGAGAGCTGAAAGGAGCAGCCCTGCCTAGACTTCATGTCATTTATGATAAAGCATGTGGTACAACCTGCCAAAGGAAACTGCAGAGGGCAGAGAGCTGCTATACTTCATGGATCTGCAACTGTTGAAGAAGGTGGGACCATCCTCTCCTGAGAGCAAACCCTACGCTGATGCCAACTCCGGAAAACAGCAAGTATGGAAGAAAGAATTTCAAGGATTTCAGTGTGTCTTCTGCTGTGGTCATTAAATTCAGTAGGTTCCTTCTATATCCACAGTTTGCTACTGTTAGTGCTTAACGAGGGTGTCAAATTTGCCGGTAAAGATTTGCAAGAGGAAGTAGGAAAGTGTCATGCAGAAAATCCATACCTTGCTCTGAACCTACCTAACGCACTGAAATTCATACCAATGCCCTGAGGGGACTGTATGCAAAGTTTGCACCCAAACTCATGCATACACATCTGAATTCTAAACTTACGGGAGTATTCAAGCACTCCTAACCCCAAATAATAGAAAAGATTATCAGATGCATTTGGTGTGAAATGAATAAAATGCAAAACAGCTTTGAAAGGTCTTTGCCTTAAGACAGAATTCTAAGAACAGGTATTCATTGAAGACAGAATTCTAAGAACGGGTGTTCATTTGCTATTGGGAGACGTATGAGTTTAAGTTCTCTAAATACCGGATATTTTCAGGGTCATTCAAAAAAAATCTTATCTTTGAAACATTACCAGTAATGTAAGACTAGCAAAAAGACAGAAGAGATTTTAAGGGCTGCAGTGCCACTTCTGCTTAGTGTTTTATATGCAAAATGTTATAAGCCATAATTTATAAATATGTAGTTGAATATAGTTCTGTAGTTATGTCTAGTCACCAGGATTATTCCTGTCTGTTGATGTGGAAATCTTGAGTTTATAAATTTTTTCCATACCTATTGAAAACCTGGCTTCAATAAGACTCAGTTGAATGCACCAATTCTGCTAATTGCATCATGACTTTGATTCCCAGGTGGTGGTAGGTATACAGCAGAAGTGAAAATGAATTAACTGGTCACCAGCTAATCTCAATAGGAAACCAGCATAAAATTGAGCCCAGTGGTCAATGTTTTAAAATTTTGACTATGACCTCTATAAAAATGTTGTCTGGTAAATTAAGAACACCATGGTTTAGAGCTGAGCTCATTTAATTGCACAAAAGACACAATACATATCAGCCTATGTTAATATCACAGTCTATAAAAATACCACAAAATTATAACGTTACTATGTGCTAAGAGATTATTAAAGAATATTATAGAATTCTATAGAATATAAAAAGTACTGATTATCTGCTCAACAATTAAACTAGCGGGACAAGTACTTTGCTTCCATTCAGAGTGAGGTCAATTAAAATTTTTATTTGTTTGTTATTTTGATCTTACCCATTACAGACAATGGAAGAGATTAAAGGAAAACACAAAATGTATTTCAAATGACAAAATAACACCATGGTGAATTCTGAAGTCTGAAGTGGTATGGAACGGAAAGCAAACATTAGCCTTAAGCTATATTAGCTAAAATTACGTTAGATAAAAAAACATAGCCAACTATCTTTATTTTATAGTAAAGCCTAAGATGCTTAGAGAAAATCTCTGAAAAGTCTATCTTTCTTTCATCTGCTTGTTTTTTTCCATTGATCTGTGGCATCAAACAAACCCAACTTTATTTCTTTTTCATATATTCCAAGGTACTTTTTGTAAAAAAACCCAAATTGTTTAGGGCTTTCTTTCTTTTTTTTTTTTTTTTTCATTTTCAGAATAGCTTTAATGACATATTATTAATGACTTCACATTATGAAGGAGTTCTTCCTCTTATGGTGTTCCTGCATCGAAAAACTTCACTATTTGCACATGTGCATGCCTGTGTGCGCGTGTATAATGCTAAGGAACAGCAGCCTTTCAGAGTTTCCAACAATCCTATCTAACAGTATTTAGGTAATACTAATAAATTAGCAAAATTTCTATGTATACGAGTTCATGATAAAAATTTTAGGAAGACTTGGAATCTTCTTTTGCTTTGTCAAGGTGAGTCAAAGTCTGTTGAAGTTAATGAGGATTGTTGTGTTTATTTCAACTGGGAACTCGGAGGAGGTCTTAAGTTGATAATTTTTTATCAGTTGAGAAAAACAAAAAATAATGATAGCATGTGATAATCCCTAAAAATGATGTTGACTGAAAGCAATGCAAAATTAATTTGAAGTTCTTCAAAATTCAGATCTTTTTATCTTTTGATGGCCGTACATATATATATGTGTGTATATATATATAAACTATATAGAATTTAAAATCTTTCACAATGAGGTCCGTTCAAATGGTTATAAGGGCATGGTTTCATGTTTTTTGTGTGAAACGCTACATAAGAAGTGTGTTACACACTGTTTGAATGATGCCGGCTCTTCTAGAGATACTGAAGGTTTTCAGACTGAATATTTTTTTTTTCAGCAGATTACTTTGCTCCTAAGAGGCAGCGAATATGTATTTTTACTGTGGTCACTAAGCCTACAGTCTGCTAGGCTCTACCTCCCTTAACTCTCTTCTCATACCTGTTTGATTTTAGGAAACATAGCATAGCGTGCTTGTTGATTTCTTCCTGATCATTATTTACTAAGCTACAATACACAAAAAGTTACAACTGAAAGGCAGATTAATAATTCATACCTCTATTATAAAAATCCATAAATTGTATTCCAAGCAATGAGCTGCATCTGTTACCTAAAAATAAGAAGACAGGCACAGCATGGTAACAATTTAGAATACGGAGCATTGCACGGCAGGAAAGTTCCCATTGAGATGACTTTGGCTTAGATGAAAGTCCTAGCTGTCTACCTTCTTTGATTGAACAGTTTCATTTTTTAAAGTAAACACTACTGTATATTCTGTGAATATTGCCAGTCTCCACAAATGTCAATAATTCTTTCCGACAAAGCCAAGCCGAAAAGAGGAGGTTAGGTGGAGGGTACCGCACGTATCGCCTTACAAAAATTAAGGGAAATTTCTTCAGGAAACTAACTGTTTCTGATATATAAGAAATATTTGCCTAGAGTTACTTGTAATGTATTCTGTGCTGGAAAAAGTAATAATTTGTATCAATTTCAATTAAAAAAAATATATATATTAATTGACTTTGACATTCAAGCTTACTTTAAAGACTGAAGGCATTACTCGCTATACAATCTTAATTCTTCCTGCAGCGTGGATTAAGAGGGCCAGTATGCCACATTAGTAACTGATGAAATCTAAAGGAATTTTTCCAAATTTCGGTGAGACCTTTGTCACAGGAAAATAGTGGCAATCTCACAGACAGTCTACCCTGCGTTTAAAAAAAGTCTGCCTCTCATGATGTTTTATATTCACATCTATAGATCGCATCCTGGGAAAAATCAATGACATTTTGTCTTTGTTGATATTGAGGGCAAAGTTCCCAACAATTTTGCTGGGAAGTCACATGCAACAGGCTTTGACTTTTTCCTCCAACTGGGTTTCCAAAAACTTGCCTTGATGATGCTGGGTACCATGACAGATTGTAACATATTTTTTCTCAGCATTTGTGTATTCTTCGTTATTTAAGTGCCAACCATGACACATTGGTACAGGAGGCCTTATCCATTCTGAAGACTCTGGCTACTTATGTCATAAGCTAAGTATTCCACATTAGTGAAAGGGTTTTTTTAGTTGTTTGTTGTGGTTCATTTTTTCTGTGTTTTGGTTTGTTGGTTTTTTTTTTTTTTTTTAAATTAACCTCGCTCTTCTGTGAAAACAAGGTAGCAATGGTATCTCTACACAGAATTTTTAGAAAAATAAATCAATTAATAGTTGTTATATACTGTGCTGACGTAGCATAACATCATATCTGATGGTTTTTCACAATAATGACAGAAAGTTCCCTGGGGCAGGGATCAGAACAGAGACCACTCAGCTAAAAGCTATGGTCCTGCTTGTAAATGCTGTCTGTACCTGAAATCTCTCTTCTGTACCATAGAAATATGTTCACAAGAAACACTGAGAAAGGAATGTGCCAATTTTCCATTTCCCTCCTAGCCTGAGCTGCAGAGAGCCAGGTATTTTGGGGAAAACTCAATGCAGAAGAATTATTTTGAACTCTGCCTCGCTAAAGGCAGATAGAATGGAAACTGTGTGTTCTTCTGCCCAGACAACTTTTCTATGACATAAGCAGAAATATATAATGCAAAGCTGCTTATCCTTTCTTTCTGGGACGAAAAAAAAAATAATCTGGTGGCCACTGAATGTTACATTTTAGAGGGACTAGATCTTGTGAGGACTGAGGGCTAAAAGTATGTTGGGGTTGAACTCTCCAAGAAAGTTTAGACAGAGAAAAGTGATGTTCTTGGAGCCTGCTTGACGCTGAGGGTGCGCAAAGTTGAAAGGTTCCTGATATGGATTCCCCAAACTACTGCAGTTTTAATGCAGACATCATCTGCAAAATTTTCATTCAACCACTGGGAAAAAAAATAATAATCCCGATTTAGATTCAAGCAAACCGTAAGATATTACATTGTTATTTTCTTCAGGAAAAATTACGTTGCTTTGAAGTTTTTACTGAAATGAAGATATTAAATGGAAATTAATCTTCTACAAAACTGTGCTGATCACTCATTGCCAGATCTAATAAACGGGTATCAATTCAATTTCAATAGTATGATTCGTTTGGATTACACAGTTCCTGGTCTTTTTATAGAGATTTCCTTGCAAAACCGTTTGCTCCGGATTTTACTGTCCAGTAAGCCAAGGCAGAGTCCAAAAAACTATCCACTTGGCCTGGGTGGGTAAGTGCAGTGCACTTTGTGTCAGTATCAAGAAAGATTACACCTTAGACCTGAGACGTTTTTCAGGGTACTTCTTCAGTAAGACAAGTTGGCTAACTCAATTCTACTGATAACTTGAAGGCAATAAAGGGAGGTCAAGGAGGTCTTTCTGCTTCAGTTATAGCAAGCATATTGTATAGTACTGTGAGCCTCTTCAAAACACCTTTTTTCTACATGTAACACTTTGGTCATGGAGGCATTACATGATGTTAATTTACAGTAATTTTTCATATTTTCTCCGAAAATGCATGAAATGCTGCTACTCAGGCAATAGGTAGACTCCAAGTGTTTTCTTCTGCTGGGAATGAGAACAGTGGTAGAGTTGCGGCCTCCACCTTCAGGATTAGAAGGGCATAGACTGGGAGATAAGAAGAAAGGGCAAAGTCCGCACTGGTTTGTAGAGTGCAACAGTCCTGCCCATCATCTGCCTGAGAGATATTGAAAACTAGCTGTGGTCAGGCGAGGAGAAGGCTGTTCCTACGAACTGCCCCTCTTCTAGCCAGTGGATCACCCTGCATCCAAAGTCCAGGGCTGTAGGTGGGGAAGAGGAAAAGTGATCAAAGCTAAGATGCTCTCCACATCATTTTCTCATTCTCTTGTAGCGTGGGATCTGCAAAACAGTAACAGCGCTATTAGCAAACAAAAGCCAAATAGTCCCTCTGGAACCCTTAGAGTGGTCTCCTACAATCAACTCATAAAGCCAGTTCTGGATGGCTTCAGCCAACTTCTTTTCTAAGATGTTCTCTTCAAAAGAGATTAAGAAATTAGTCCTTGTTGTGTATTAATCATGTGCGATACAATTAAATTAAAAATTAAGCTTGTAGGAAAATAATAGCAGAAGGTTCTCAACCTAGATAGAGAAATCACAATTTATTCTGCTTTTCCATAAAAAGAAATGCATTCAAAACAATGCTGTCTGATGAAAAACATCTTTAGACTGCGTAGCAAGGTTCTGAAAATTTGGTTTTGTTCCATAATGAGAATATATTTGGCACACACTAAACTCTGTGGTTCTAAAGAAGAAAAGAAAGATCCTCTCCTACACCTTAGCACTCATGTGAACTTACGTTTTTAAGCAAACCTATGAGTTATTTGATTTACTTGCCTAAGAATGTGTTAATACATCCACCCCAGGGCTGCAACTAGTGTGAAACAGGTAATATTGTTTGCCCCCCAAATGACTTTTCTTGCTTTGTAGCAGACTACATTTTCAGACATGTGAAAAAAAAAACCCAAAACCTAACAACCCACCCAAAACAAGAATAGTAACTTCATAACCTTTAGCTCTTTTTGTGTATTATTTGTTATGCTGATACTAAAAGAAGATATTTTCTTTTGACTTCCTAACATATTCTGACATCTTGTTGAAAATGAATCCTATTTGGTATCATTCCAAAGAGTTTTTATCCTCAAGGTAGTAAGTTGGAATACACAAGTTTTTGAATTAGAAGTGACTGTAGTGGAGTTTGCACTCTGAAAAACCTCCTTTTGCATTTCTATCCTCTGCGTATGGAATATAGTAAGCAATATACATCTTTATTTCTAAGTACTTTATTCAGAAGAATGTTACCTTCAGGTCGTCCTCACAGAAGGTTGTTTGATACCTTTGTCTTTTAGTAGACACCTGTGTTTTATTCACATTCTTTTAAACCAGATTCATAACCTCTGCTCACAAAATTATCTAAATTTCAACACTAAAGAGACAGGGAGCAACTTTGTGGTCTAGCGTGTAGGTATGGATGCTTTGTCTACAGCCCTCTCTTTCCCTTGGATGGGAGAAGCTGCAAGAAGACTGTAGAGAATTTCCAGTACATTTTGCAGCGCAGAAGGGACAAAGCCAGGCTTCCTTCACTTCTGACCCATTCCCAGCTACCTGTGTGGGAAGAAGAGGCAGCATGTTTTTGCGAAGGTGATACACGTGATTTTCCAGTCTTTTGGAAGACTGATATAAGCTCACTCATCAAATGAATGATTTAGATACAGCAAATGTCTTTAGTTTCTTCCTGTTTTTGGAAGGTATCAGTGTTATGAGGCCTGTAGATTTGATGGAATGTAAGTCCTCTTAATTCTCTATGATTTTTAAATTGAGGAATACCAAAAGCAAACATTCTGCAAGCATACCTGTTCAGATATAATCTTGAATGAAACTGTAAAATAATTCTACAGTTAGTGGAGTATGACCAACGGCTAGGTTGAATTGGAGTGTAAAATTGCTATTACTTTCCTTTTTCCCTTTTCCCTTTTCCCTTTCCCCCCTTTTTCCCTTTTCCCTCTTTTCCTTCTCTCTTCTTTCTTTTCCCTTCTCCCTTCTCCATTTTCCCTTTTCCTTTTTCCCTTTTCCCTCTTTTCCTTCTCTCTTCTTCCTTTTCCCTTCTCCCTTTTCATTTTTCCCTTCTCCCTTTTCCCTTCTCCCTTTTTTCCCCATTTTCCTTTTCCTTTTCTGTTTTCTTTTTTCCCTTCCCTTCCCTTCCCTTCCCTTCCCTTCCCTTCCCTTCCCTTCCCTTCCCTTCCCTTCCCTTCCCTTCCCTTCCCTTCCCTTCCCTTCCCTTCCCTTCCCTTCCCTTCCCTTCCCTTCCCTTCCCTTCCCTTCCTTTTCCAGAATTCCAAAAGCTGCTTAATAATAATAAATACTGGTTTAATATGATTTTCCCTTCCCTAGAAATAGCAAAATTTTAGCAAAATAAAATTGTTTACGTAAATGCAGTGAGTTTTAGCACATCCCAATAAATAACAAATGCATTGCCACAAAACTAGATTTTTTTATTCCTTATATATTCTTCAGCAGCTTACTTTTGGCATCATCCAGGTCTCTGTAGATTGATACAATGTAACTCAGAATTTTGGTTTAACAACTTATTGGTCTTATTATTATTACAATTCCAACAGTAAAATTGTTTAAATACTGTAACTGAACTGAATATTGCTTTTCATTTGCTTTGAAACATATTTATATTTAAAGGTATCCAACAAACTAAGCCAGTCTTTGCTGCATAAGTAATAAAAATATTGTGTAAGTTATTTTTTAATTAAAATAAACTGATGTTAAATATTTCGATATCTATCACTGCAAAAGGACATGAAAATGAAAAATTTCTGAACTATTGGTTCATTGAAGTGACTGGAAACATGATTAGAGTTTTACAGTACAGAAGAACAACCAGATGAATTATTTGCACCAAATTATTTGTTTGTGGAATCAAGGCCAATTCTATTTTATTGTACACAAACCAAGCATAATTTTCATTCATTTGTCCATTTAAAAAAAAAAAAAAAAAAAATGACATGCTGGTATTTCAACATACGGATTACTTGTTAAAAGGCCAACTGTCTGTGTTTCCATGGAAATTTTTATGCAGCTTATCACAGGGCATTCTCAAAATCTGAGCTGGCTTGGTTGGCATTTTCTCATCTATGACTTACAACTCACGTTGCATTGGTTTTAGCTTTAATTTCAGCATTGTTTTACTGAGCCCACTGTACCAACAAACAGCCTGCGTCATTAAACATTATGAATTTTAAACACTTTTACAAACAGGAATTAAAACAAAATGGCAGACTCAGAATACGTCGGGAATGAGCTATTTCTGCTAGTGTTATCTGCTGCTGCGCTTTTTTTCTTTTCCTTCCACGTCCTAAAGGAAAACTACCCCATACATTCTTATTATGTTGTTCCTCTGCCAGTAACACACACTTCAGTAGGAGGTGCAGGTGCCCAGCGACACTGAAAATCAGGCAATTAGTGTCTCTGTTATGATACTGAGGCCTGATTAGCCTCTGCCTTGTGAATACCCCCTTTGACCTGTGAGAATTATTTTCATGCGGTTTATTGCTGTAGTTTAATTCCCAGTTTCAGCTGGGGAACTGTTTGGAGCTGCTGCTTTCTTTTCTCCGGTAGATGGGTTGATATTTTAAATAAAGCCTACATGTATTATTAATATGAGACCATACTAGAAAGGGAACACAGACCTCGAGAAATTCAGAGGTCTTTTTCTGCTCACTTGTAGTGAAAAAGGCAACTCTCTTAAACTGAAGGGAGGCAGGAACAGTCATTATGAACAGAAGGTGGGTTTGACTCCATGGCACAGGAAAAAGGAAGAGGGAAGGGAAAGAATGAGGAGAAAAAAGACAAGCAGCGGCAGCAGACCTAATTTCTTTAGGAAACAGGACAAGGAGTATAACTGTCCAAACAGAGCGTGGACCAAAATCTTCTCAATAGCTCCTTACCCAGGCAGTTTATAGAATCACAGAATCACAGAACAGTTTGGGTTGGAGGAACCTTAAAGATCATCGGGTTGCAACCCTCCTGCCCTGGGCAGGGACACCTCCCACCAGCCCAGGTTGCTCCAAGCCCCGTCCAACCTGGCCTTGAACCCCTCCAGGGATGGGGCAGCCACAGCTTCTCTGGGCACCCTGGGCCAGGGGCTCACCACCCTCACAGCCAAGAATTTCTGCCTCAGATCTCACCTAAATCTCCCCTCTGTCAGTTTAGAATGGTTTCCCCTGTCCTATGGCTCCACATCCCCAATCAAGAGTCCCTCCCCAGCTTTCCTGGAGCCCCTTGAGGGACTGGAAGGGGCTGGAAGGTCTCCCCGGAGCCTTCTCTTCTCCAAGCTGAACCCCCCCAGCTCTCTCAGCCTGTCCTCCCAGCAGAGGGGCTCCAGCCCTCCCAGCATCTCCGGGGCCTCCTCTGGCCCCGCTCCAACAGCTCCGTGTCCTTCTGCTGTTGGTGCCCCAGAGCTGGAGGCAGCACTGCAGGGGGGTCTCACAGAGCGGAGCAGAGGGGCAGAATCCCCCCCTCGCCCTGCTGCCCACGCTGCTGGGGATGCAGCCCAGGATTTGGGGGTGTTCTGGGCTGTGAGCGCACATTGCGGGCTCATGTCCAGCTTTTCCCCCCCCAGTACCCCCAGTTCCTTCTCGGCAGCGCTGCTCTCAATCCCTTCATCCCCAGCCTGTATTTGTGCTTGATATTTCTTACAGACAAGCATGTTTTTGTCTGTTTAGTACTGCCTAAGCAGCTACAGAGATTTCTAGAAGAGCCAGAGAAAAGGATAAGAGCTCTTGGTGCAGACTCACTGAATTATTTTCAGTTTTTCATGGGGGACAGAACAGCACATAGAATTTATTGACTAAACCAGTGCCTCTCTTGTAAGTCTGTATTTCTATACAATCTCTGCCATTCTCAGTGTTTATTGTTGAATGCTGGTACAGATCTTGATGCCTACATGCAGTTTTACTAGCTCATCCCTTCTCTGACAAGCTTTACGGCTTTACAACCACACCGGCAACAGTAATAGCACTTGTTTTCGCTGGTATTCTAATTTTTACTTACAGCTACTAGAGGAAGAAAATGGCTTCATTGTCCTAAGACATGGAGCGGCTGTCAGGTGGGTAAAAAAACACGGACTGCCTTCATGGCTTTTCATGTAGTGAGAATTCAGTCCTGTTTATACCAATGCCTTGACTTCTCCTGTGCTAGATCATCCCCCGAGAGGAGTGTTTTTATAAGCCCTGAGCACAAGCTTAATTTATACAGCAATTCTGCAAGTGAGAATGGCTTCCCGTCGTCATGTGGCTGTGTCTCATCTGCTAAGAACTATAGCACCTAAGCTTCTGCTGGGGTCCTCTCTCCAGTCTTCGCGTGCTTCTGCTGAAGTCTGCAGAAACACTCCTGTTTCCTTTGGTGGGAGGAGAGTTTCGTCAGCACTTTGTGTGCAAACCACATGCTGAGTGCACAGCTAGCCATTAGCTTGAATTTGAAAGAATGAATTCCGGTTAAAAAAAATAAAATTCCTAGCACTGTGGCAGCACCCACCAGAATATTGCATTTAGCGCGAACAATCGCCAAAAACAGCATATAACCTTTTTTTTTTTTTTTCTGGAAATACATTAAAAGGGAAAATGGGTGACTCTCCAGGAAGTAACCTGAGCATTAATTATAAAAATAAATATGACTTCTTGCAACTCGTGTGTGGTTTCTGAAAGCAAGTAAGAAAATTAAAATTCCAGAGATGCGACATCATATGACAGAAATCAGGAAATCTGATGTCTTTGGATCACAACATCTTAGATAGAAAAGTGTTTTTTTCTTGACATTTCCAAAGCTTTTAACAATACATAAAGTATCCTGCTTAACCTTTGAACTGATTTTTTTGTGTTAGTGTTCACTGTCATAATCTAATAGTGGTCTTCATAGCAACTATACCTCAAAACAAATTATAGCGATAGAGTAGCTTGAGTGGTTTTGCAGCACAGATTTCTACCCTTAAATTCAAGATTATGTGAACTCTATTGCTCCCGTGTACTGAAAACTACATGGAAAACCATATGATCAATTACTACATGTACTTTTTCAGCCTTCCCATGGCTCCCAGCCTTGTTAAGCTCATGAGCTGTAAAAAATCCTGTTGAGGACCACCAACTACCTTGGTGAAGACAGAGGATGAAAATCCATGGATCCTACA
This sequence comes from Larus michahellis, assembly GCF_964199755.1. Taxonomy (NCBI): domain Eukaryota; kingdom Metazoa; phylum Chordata; class Aves; order Charadriiformes; family Laridae; genus Larus; species Larus michahellis. Next base: position 83,970,747 of record NC_133900.1, on the reverse strand, counting down.
CATACAGATTCCAAAATGCAATCTATTTTATCCACTTTATTAAAAGCTTTTCTAGAAACTGAACGGATGAACTCTATCAAACATGATGTACCACAATAAAACCACATAATCAATAAACAATAGAGACACCCAGTCAGTGCTGGAAGAACATTTTTCACAAACAACACTTTATCTTTGACCTCTCAGTCCAGGATGTCTCGAGGGAGATCTACAGAGTAAGTTCAAAGACAGGCTTGGGAACTAAAATTCATAACTCACTGTACATTAAATATCATAGACTTCAGTAGAAATACCAGTTTTATAACATGCTATAATTTTTCCCAGTTGAGAGAAAATCTCTCCAGGTTGCACAAGAGCTCACTGTTTTGTCACTTCTTCCTAGCAGTCCACCAGTACTTTATTTTCAGATTAGCTCTGATTAACATGATCAAGTTAATTTCAGAGCTTTTGTTCTCAAACTATATTTATAAAGTTTGCTGTTACTTAGAAGTTTGATTTTCCTATTCGAAATCTGAAGGGCTAGTATGCACTGAAAACTTCTTGTTTTTTCACCAAATATATCAGCTCTATAATAAAATACATTCTCTTTTCCTATAGGTTTTGCTATAAAGTGCAGCAGGCTGACCATTTTCAGGTTTGAGTTGAGCAACATCAATCACTGGTCACACATGTGGCTGAACTCCAATTTGGATGGTGAGAGGGCACCACTTTGGATGGTAAGAGGGCACACTGCCTCTTTGAGGAGAAACTATCAGCCTGCTACGCCGAGGACCTGATTCCTGACAACAGACCTAAATACAGTTCCATTCATAAAGGATGGAGTGGATATTCCTTCACTTAAGATCTACCTCTTGTCCTTTCTGTCTTTCTTTTTGTGAGGAAAGAGGAAGTCATAAGAAAAAAAATTCCTCAAAATCATAGAGTCACAGAATGGTTTGGGTTGGAAGGGACCTTTAAAGGTCGTCTAGTCCAACCCCCCTGCCATGAGCAGGGACATCTTCAACTAGATCAGGTTGCTCAGAGCCCCGTCCAACCTGACCTTGAATGTTTCCAGGGATGGGGCACCTACCACCTCTCTGGGCAACCTGGGCCAGTGTCTCACCACCCTCACGGTAAAAAATGTCTTCCTTATATGTAGTCTGAATCTTCCCTCTTTTAGTTTAAAGGCATTACCCCTCATCCTATGGCAAGAGGCTCTGCTAAAAAGTTTGTCTAAATGCTCATCTAAATTTTGGGTGCTGGTGCCTCCAGAAAGATTGAACGGTACTCGACCTACAAGACGAGAGAGGTGTTTTTTTCTTATTTGGTTACTTTTGCTTGAAGTTCTCTATTCCTTTTGTATGAGTTTGACATAAAGACTGGTCAATTGAAAAACTTAATGGGGCTGCGGGCATCAAGTGTCTTTCCCTGGTGGGTGATAAAACCTGTCCATATGGATGCTCCATGGCTGAGAGCCCCGCTTGCAGCACTGTGAGTCGCAGGCTTCAGAAGGGATTCACTTGTCTTCTCCAACACCCTTTCTAGGCACGAACGCTCTGCCTGTTACCTCTTCGTTGGAGATGTAACCCCTTGGAGACAGAATTAGTGCTGACCATTAACTGGTCCTGGTGCACATTTCACCAGATTTCAAGATCCAGGCCTAATACGAGGATTTAAGGGGTATTTGAGAGGAACAGTGTATAATATAAGCATAAATAAACACCATATTTTAAATCTTTGTTCTTTATGTGGTACTATGATCTGATCTAGTTAAAGATGTCCCTGCTTACTGCAGGGGGTTGGACTAGATGACCTTTAAAGGTCCCTTCCAACCCAACACATTCTGTGACTCTATGAGAAATTTTGCAACTGCAACACTGTCTTGTTGCAGCTTTCTCTTAATTCTGGTTCCAGGGATGAATCCTGGCTTATTTTCAGTTATGCAAGAATTTTCTGCATTTTCTATTGCACATAGTTTGAATAACTCTTAATTTTCTTTCTTTTTTGATCTTGGATAGTCCTCATCTCCATTGCTAAGAAAGTCTCCCTGTATTTCTCTTGTTTTCTTCCTCTGTGCCTTTCTGACCCTTCTCTAATGCTCTTTCTAATATCTGACTTAAGTAATTTTACATTATTCTAATCTCCTTTACTGCAGGCATAAGGCAAAAAACAGCCTTCAGCTATTACTTTCTCCTACTATATTCCCTCAGCAACAGAAAATGAGATCTTGCATCATTCTATTACACTTAAGACATTTTTATTACACTGACGTTAGCCTGAAAAAAAAGACAAGTTTCATAAAAATAACTCCATAACATCAAACAGAATTCTCTGGGTTATCAAACAACAGAGTTCACAACCATTCAGTCAGCTTCTTGAAACACAGACAAGACAGAAATTCAGATGGGTAAGGTAGGAAAAGGAGGGGAAAAAACACTGGCTATATTGATGTTCCCTTTAATTAATCTTGTTTGCTGCACATTGAGTACATTTGCATCTAAAATGGTTTTGGAATAGTAACACGAGGGCCCAGAAACCATAAAGTAAGGGCAAAAGCCACCCCTTCTAATGAATTTCCCCTCTTTAAGTAAATATTAACCAGACATTAAGATTTTCTTGTGGTTAGAGTACAAACAACAGCAGGATCAGGTAATAAATAGACATCTCCCACAGAACAATGTCATAGAGGTACAGCTTCGTACTTCAACACTGGTGGCTGTCAGCAATCCCGGTGTTTTACCTTCTGAAAGAAGCATGAGAGAAATAATGAAGTCAAATATCAAATATCCGTTCCCTCTCCTCTTCTAAAAAGTCCCAAACAAAACATGGTATTGTGTCTGGCTTCCCCGTGGGGGCTGGAGTAGGGAGAAGATATGAAGCTTTACTTATTTCCTTTTTTCATAGATCACAGCATCTCATCCCTGTTACTTCCAATGTCTAGAAATAGGTACCCTGCCTTTTTTTTTTTTAGTGCAGTTCAAAATATAACTAGTGAGTTAGCAGTGGTGTATGAGAGACATACAGAAAATAGATATTCAACAAAGGAATTGCTTTTTGCAATATTTTGTCTCGTTGATAATACAAAGAACTGAGTCAACTAAAACGAACTACATGTCTGTCTGTAAGGCAAGTAATGGTGAGGTGCCCAAGTCCACTCAACATATTTAGCACTCCCTGGCATTCTGTACATGTGACTTAGGAAATGAAGATGTCTTTCTGAAGAACAAATTAAGATGTCATGAGTCAATTTTTCAAATGTAGAGGTCTAACTAAGAAAATGATTTGGTTTTATGTGTTCAAGAGAGCTTATTCTTAGGCGAGTAAGGTGGAAATGCAACTATTCAGATGATTTATTATCATTTCCCTGAAACGGGTAAAAAAGTGGAATATGAGGAATGTTATCTCCATCTCATGCGTTAAGGAGAAAGCCCATACAATGATACACAGAGGCTTTATTAAAAATTCATTAGACTGTAAAGTGTCTAATTTTGTAATCAGAATTAAGTAGTTTTCTAACGTCATTAGCCGAAAGTCAATTTAAACCAGTATCAGCAGTTGCAACACACTCCAAAATGCTAAATTAAATATAACAAATGTTTTCCACTTATTTTTTATTGGAAATGTTAATGTTTCATATTATGAATCAAAACCATATCACAGTGATTTCTCTAATAAATAAATTTCCCATGAATTTATTTACTAGTCATATTTACATTGGTCACAAATGTCAAAGGAGTTTCGGAAACAGAAAGCCAGTGATCATGTTTAATTTCTGATCCAGTAGAATATTGATGCATGAAAAAGCCACAAGATGCAGTTTTCTCCTATGAGATATGCAGTTCGCCATGTTTCCTTGATAGTAAGAGAAGTGCAGTAAGTTACAGCAAAAATATCTTAGAATAAAGAAGAAGTAATTATTTTTTTAAAAAAGGCATGAAAATGTTTCAATATGAAAGTATTGTATTAGTTAGGAAGATGGTTGACTGTGGTAGAAGCGACAGCTTTTCATAGAAGTTGTTATTTTTTATTTGCTTCTGTATTGAGGCAGTAGCTGTGATCTTATACAGCTTTTTTATTGTGGAAATATATGTTTTTTGTCAAAAAAAAATTCTTACAACTAAATATCACTAGATTTATAAAGGACATAAGGAACAATAGATTTGGAAAATAAACATTTCAGTTTGAGAAATAATGGGATTCTTTTAAATTAGGTTCTTCAATAAGGATCTAATTTTCTGGGAAGAAAGAAATGGATACTTCCCTCTAAAGAAATTAATCTTTCTTAAGAGCTCAGGCAAGGTATCAAAAAATTGCTAGCAATTTAAAAAAAAAAAAATCATTTAGCTGATTGTGCATACATCTCAGTGGTATTAAAACAAGCTCATACGTCAGGTGTAAGTCACTTGGCATCTCATATGGCGTATGCAGTTATTCAAGTGCTCAAAAAAAATACAATACTCCCATATGTTATGTTTTGACATATTCAAAATGTGTAAGAGAATATATCTTTTGGACTCATGAGTTCAGTACTAGAAATAGGCCCCACATTGGAGCTAAGGCCTTGGCTGGCCACTTATATCTAAAAACTCTATGTTAAGTTCTCCTCCATAACACTCATTGCCTGCTCTCAGACTGTCTTTGGCAATTTTTCCTGCACGTTTACTATAAAAAGGCTTCCTGCAGGTATAGTCTCCACTCTGCATTGTTGACCGGTCCTTCTAAAGTGATGAAAACCACTCCATTTTAAAAGTATTCAGTCTTTGGTACCTGAAAGATAGTAGGGTCTCCAAGGAAGCTACTATTGGCTTTTATACACTGTGTTTCCTTGCCTTTCAGAGACAAAAAATCAGAAAATCTGAAAATGTCCCACTCAAGCTGGAAACGTATCAGTTCGTTTGGGAGACAAATGGGGTTTTTTTCCTTCTTTCAAGTAAACAACAAATATCACGTCCGCTTCCATTTGATTTCAGCCAGAGCAGTATTTCGCTTGAACACCCGCAACAGAGCGTCACAGAGGACTTGGCATCAGATGTAATATTTGAGAACAAATATTTAAGATGTGTGTAATAAAGGGGACCTTTGCATAAAACGGCTCTTATCTACTCTAGTCATCTGTTGTGCTAAAAACCATTTCCAAAAACAACAGTTCTGGAGGGGCTACGTTTAGAGATTAAACCATCCCCCAATCAACACTTCATGACTGTCATCAGCCAAGTGCCTCGAATAGGTCTCCAAAGAAATGAACAGACCAAACGCTGGACAAGTTCTACTGGTGTGTGCTATAAACTGTGGGGGAAGAGGGGAAAGGGGGAAGAGAAGAGGGCAGATTTACTGCAGCCCAGCCCTGAGCTGCCACCAACCTGGTGTCTGTTGCACCTGTGACGTGGCCAAAACCTCAGCAGGTCCCAACTTGGCCTGGATCAGCGGAGGATGGGGGAAATTCACAGCCAGTTCTTCAACAGCTGGCAGAGCTCCTGCAGCTGTGGGTGGGGAAAGACCAGGCGAAGGGCAACAAAGAAGAAGGGCAGAGAAGGGCAACGGAGATGGTGAGGGGTCTGGAGCACAAGTCTGGTGAGGAGCGGCTGAGGGAGCTGGGGGTGTTCAGCCTGGAGAAGAGGAGGCTGAGGGGAGACCTTCTCGCTCTCTGCAACTGCCTGAAAGGAGAGTGTAGCCGGGGGCGGTCAGTCTCTTCTCCCAAGGTACAGGTCCCTTCCAACCTAGGCGATTCTATGATTCTATGATCCTAAGGCTATGGCCTCCTCAAAGCCCAGATCTGGGGCTTCAACCCCAAATCTTTTGCCATGTTCCCATATAACTGTACACCATGACAGAAGAGTCACTGCTAAGATCACCAGTCAGCTGCAGAATTTAAAACTGGGTGTGAAAAATCTCTCCTTGCTTTCTTGAATTGACAGGCACGTTGGGCAGACCATGCTGATGAATTTCATCCCATCTCCAACCCAGCCTGGTGTGGTCGCACAGGCTGTGGGAGGAGCTGAGTGAGCCTATTCAATCCCATTTCACGCAGATTTCACTCCCTGGTGGATTTTCTATACAAGTAACAGTCTCGTTGCTGCCCTCCATCCCTGCCATTCCCCCTTTTTCTTTTCACGCTCTGATTTTTCAAATGAAAAAATACCAGAGAAGATGCACTTCTGACCTGTGACTTCACTGATGGCTCTCTATCAAGGCACTCATTTCAAAGATGGGAACTAGAGCAGTAATCGATATTTAGCTGTACGGTTGTTCTAAAGACGCTAGCGCATAATGCTGAGTTTATATAAGCCGTTGAAAGATTGCACTTCTGGGCTGCAAATGCTTCACATCGAGACAAGAAACACAGCCCTTAGTGACAGATAATGTGCTGCTTTAGAAAGTCCATGGGCTGGGGTAACGCATCTGTTATCATAAGGCGCAATACGGCCCTAAACATTCCTTCCCTCGTGATCTGGTTTAGGAAAACATAAATAATTTTAATCTATTTGCACTTCTTCATTATTTTTTTTATGGGATTATCTCTCCTACTTTCCTTCTAATCTTACGGTGGTAGCATTTGTCTGATGTAATGAAACTAATGATTACAAATTTCTCTTTGCATTTCCAATATTTAGATTGCATTCCTGTGCAGCCCATTAAGTAAAAGGCTGTAAATTTACTGCAGCAAAAACAATAAATAACTTTTTTTGGTCTTTAAAAGTCGTATTTCAAATAACTAAATAATGACAATATGAATACTTTTTTATATGACTGGTGAGGTTTGATGTCTGTTGTAAGACAGATGCATCTCAAAGCCTATTAAAGAAGAGAACGGCCTATTTTTGTTCCCTCTTGATGGAATTATCCAGCCATAAAAGATGAATTTCTGTGGTTTACCACTTCATTCCACTGATTATTACCAGCACAGTGAAGTGGTAAATACAAATGCTAATTTCAACATACTTTCAAAGCAAATTTTTAAAGTTTGATAGGCTCTCATAGTGTTTTAAATTAAAATGCAAGGTACTGTAAAATCCATTTTGTTTACAAACAAACAAAAAAAATACAATGCAAATGCAAAAGATGCTGAAATGTAAAGCTTATGAAAACACACTAAGAATAAAAACCTGATGGGAGAGAGACTTAATACAGAGATAATACCGACCTAAAGCAGTGGTGGGAATGTGGGAAAGGAATACGGGAATCAAAAATTTCACTGGCATTATGGGACATGGAGAACATCTCTTGAAACAACCAGTAATAGTCACATTCACTTTGGAAGGCTATGTTATAAGACAAAGAAATACTACAATATACCAAAATATTAGCAATTAGACTTTTATGTCTTCTTTTTTTTTAGCTGCTAACTTCTTTTCTCACTCTATATTCAAAGTTTCTTTGGGTTATAATTTGATCTAAAAATATTTTTCTACTACTGAGACTTAGAAAAATATCATACATTTGTAGAATAATCAGAAATTCAAAAGTTCTAAAAAACCTGTTGCCTTTATTAATTGGAGGTGTTGAGCTTCTTTTATTTACGTAAAATTTTCTGCTTTTACAGTCAGTTTTATTCTCCCCTTTGTCATTTGTTTGCCATGGGGTTTTGTATGTGTTTGTATGAAAGGAAATAATTTTGCATATCTATCTATATATAACCTCATAGCACGTATACAACTTGTAAAGCTATTAAGAACATATATTCTCAACTCATTCTAGTTGAATGCAGTTATTCAGGGAAATACACTTGGCCTTTTGGAAAATATCCACAGATGATGAGGATATCAAGATCAAGAGTCTTTTGATTTCTTCCCAGTATCAAAAAAAAATGAACAAACAGAAGTGTGGTCAGCTTCTGCAAAACCTCGGAACAAAATATTCAAGTTCATAATATTTTTTAAAGTAAATTGAGAATTGTTTGTATTTTTGGTATTTATCATAAAACCATAGAATCACAGAATGGTTTGGGTTGGAAGGGACCTTAAAAATCACCTAGTTCCACCCGCCTTGCCCTGGGCAGGGACACCTCCCACCAGCCCAGGCTGTTACACAGTACAGCACAAGGATATTTTAAGAACCTCCTGAAAAAAACAGCCTTTTGCCATTATGATAGATTTGGTTATAAACAAAATTAGAGGTTGCAAAACATTTCTACCCATTGCCTTGCGGAAAGTTTTCTTTCGCCCTGGAAGTTTTGCTGTAGAGCTGGAGACATAAATGTAGAATCAAAGAATCATTTTGATTGGAAGAGACCTTTAAAATCATTGAGTCCGACCATCAACCTGACTCTGACAAAACCCAACACCGAACCACGTCCCTCAGCACCACGTCTACCCGTCTTCTAAATACCTCCAGGGATGGCGACTCCACCACTGCCCTGGGCAGCCTCTTCCAATGCTTGACAACCCTTTGCATGTAGAAGTTTTTTCTAATACCCATCCTAAACCCCCCCTAATGCAACTTGAGGCCGTTTGCTCTTGTCCTATCGCCTGTTCCTTGGGAGAAGAGACCAACCCCCCCTGGCTACCCCCTCCTTTCAGGGAGCTGTTGGGAGAGAGAAGGTCTCATGTAGGAAACCTGGTCAGCTCAAGAAAGTTGCCCTTTGATAAATCCTGCCATCTTTTGCTCCCTTTCTGCTCTGTGAGGGTGTTTTGGTGTGGTTGTTTCTGGGCAGCTGCCTAACTCCGGTTAAAGATTTTTTTGTTGCTTTTTGCTTTTGTCTGTTTTGAAGTATGTATTACTGGTCAATGCAAAGGTTTGCCCTACCGGGAAACGTCCTGGTACCACTGAGCACATGCAAGATATGAAGGAATCTTTCTTTTCACAGACTATCTTCCATCTCAATGGATTTTTTTTTTCCTACATCTCATATCTCCTCTTCCTCACACAACCCCGTTGACGTGACAGGTATCCTCAGCTGCAGACGGAGGAGAAAGCAGCGTGTGAGGAAAGGGCTGGGAAACGAAGGGAGCTTGAAGGTACCTTTTGCAGCAGGGTGGTGCGGGCAGCGTTTAGGCTCCGTTGAGCTCTGCCTGTTTGCCTGTTGCTCAGAGGAGAGAAGGCAGTATCCAGGAATCAGAGGCACATAGCAACAGCGGCGAGAATCGGAGGGGGGGTTGGGGGGTGTTACACATTCTTTATTCCAGAGGAATAGCCAGCAAAGCTCAAAGGATTTCCAGCTGTGCTCTGTCTAGAATAACAGAGAGTTTGAGCTTAACAAAGCTCATTTGATTTTCGCTCATTGATTTTCATGTGTGTTTTAGCATAATAAAGTTCACAAACTCCGGTGTCTGCCAAAAGTGAAAATGAAAATGTGAAAAGAGTGACACCGTTCTTGAATCCGAATGCATTCTCACCGTTTTTTCCCTGACAGGGTGCAAACGTCTGTGCACAGCAGCCTATGCACTACTTAAATCCCATTTAGTGTAAGCCCTCAGTGAATTTGACTGGTACGTAGACTTAAGACCAGTCATTCCATTTTCACCAGGCAGCAAAGTTGACTTAAGCAGCTTTTTCTCCCCTTGCCAATGATTTCCACCCCTGTGACTTCCCATCAGCTGCACTGATAATAACACTGCAAAAAAATGAAGTAGGAGTTTTAAATAATATAAATTCACCCAGGCAGTTCTGAAGGGAGAATGAGTGGCAGCCCTGAAGAAAAGGACTTGGGGGTGCTGGGGGACGAGAGGCTCCACATGAGCCGTCAGTGTGCACTAGCAGCCCAGAAAGTCAATCGTACCCTGGGCTGCATCAGGAGAAGCGTGGCCAGCAGGGCGAGGGAGGTGATTCTCCCCCTCTACTCCACTCTCATGAGACCCCACCTGGAGTACTGCGTCCAGTTCTGGAGACCCCACTACAAGAGAGATATGGACGTGCTGGAACGTGTCCAGAGAAGGGCCACGAGGATGATCTGAGGGCTGGAGCACCTCTCCTGTGAGGACAGACTGAGAGAGTTGGGGTTGTTCAGTCTGGAGAAAAGAAGGCTCCAAGGAGACCTTCTAGTGGCCTACCAGTATCTTAAGGGGGCTACAAGAAAGCTGGGGAGGGACTTTTTAGGATGTCGGGTAATGGTAGGACTAGAGGGAATGGATTAAAACTAGAGATGGGTCGATTCAGACTGGACGTTAGGAAGGAGTTCTTCACCATGAGGGTGGTGAGACACTGGCACAGGTTGCCCAGGGAGGTGGTGGAAGCCCCATCCCTGGAAGTTTTTAAGGCCAGGTTGGACGGGGCTCTGAGCACCTGATCTAGTGGGGGGTGTCTCTGCCCAGGGCAGGGGGTTGGAACTAGATGATCTTTAAGGTCCCTTCCAACCCTAACGATTCTGTGATTCTATAATACTGGAGACACTGACATCAGCCTTGCTGCTGGGGGAAATGATATGGAGAAATAGTCCCGTGCTGATGGGTTGTGAAAAGCACACCGCAACACTTGCTAGGATTTTGAAAGAAGCTTTGAAAAATACAGAGCAAACCACATACCTACTTTAGATTTGGCCTTTCACCTGTGTGGGAGGTGCTCAGACCTAAGTGCAAGAGGCAGCTCAAGTGGAAAAATAAACCACCGAGGTCGCTAAATTCAGGAGTTTGAGGGATTACAGTTTAAATGATTCATTTACGAAAAACTGGTATGCTGTGAACATAGCAGACTAGTACATCTGTAACACCCCGATCATTAGTAAAGATACGAGAGTGACGGTGGTACACCGGAACAGATACGCAAACCCGATCACCCTGGTCTCATTATAAATCAGTCTTTCAATCAGATACAGTCAACATTAGCAGAAGCCAGCACTCTTTATACACTGAATAAACTTATAATTTTTAATTTCCGGCGGCATTAATCTGGCAGTTGTCACTAGGGGTAAAATGAAAGCAAAAATGATTTAAGCAAATGCCTTTGAAAAGTACAAGATTTTTCTTCTCTCCCTGTATGTGTTCCCTGTGACATGAGCCTCAGCTTATTCCCTTCAACCTTGTCAGTTTTCATCACTGTTAAATCTCAGCAGAAACTACAGGTTTAATCAAAAACAAACAATCTTCTCAGTTGGAAAAAGTGCTTCTTTTTTTTCAGGAGGTCTTTGTTTTTGAAGAGTTTGCAAATCTTTAAAGAAATATGGTGCCTAATATCTGTCTTGAATAACACTCCAATATGGTGTTACAAATTAATGTGGAGTTCCAGAAGCTCTTATATTAGTATAAAATGAGTTCATCGTAATTACCATTATTACCACAAATACCAAAGGAATTAATAATGATTAGGGCGATATTTTAAAGTGTTCTTCATTATCACATGCATTGTTTGTAAAATTCCAGGATGCCAATAATTACTGTAAAGCCTCTCTTTGGGCAAGGTCCTTTTCCCAATGGAGGGGTAGCCCAAAGATAAACGCTCCTGAAATTCCTCTGAAATCCTCAAAAATGGGGTTAGGACACTTTGCACATGCATTAGCTTGGAGATTGCTTTCCCCACAGGGTAAATTTCAACAGTAGGCCTGATAGAAGTAAGAAACTCCAAGAAACAGGCATTCAAGACAAACTGCATTTTTGCCGAGTCTCTGGATGGCAGCTAGAATCGTTCTTTAGTGCATATTGTTGCTAGGTTTGTGATAGGTGAAGAAAGCTCAAGCACGCCTTAGTGAATTCTATGCAAGTATGTTTACTTGTTCAGTAATTAAAAAAAAAAGTCAAACTGTAGAGCGGAGAATCCTTTTAGCTGAAAACCCATTGGAATTTTTAATTTTTCATAAGAATGAGGTCTATAACACTATCATGCTTAACCTTCTTCAGGGGAACACTTATGAAATGCATAAAAAAATTAAAATTATGGCTCTTCAGTATGTTAATGTTGGCAGCATGGGCTGCCTTTTGACTGCTTATATCACCTTACACATCATCTTTGATTTCAGACATGCATTGCTCAGGAAAGATAAGGCTTTTGCGGGGCTGAAGCGGCTTACAGACATGATTCCCGAATTTTTCTCCCACAATGAATTTCAGCCATACAAGGTAACAAAATCATGTAACAGCTATGGAGAAGAAAGATTTATAAACACGATTTACATCAAGGTAAACCTGCTGCTTCTTCAGACAGTCCATATCTTTTAATTTTTAGGAAAGGCAACTTTGCAGAGGTACAGACTACAAAAAGAAGTCAGCTGTGAAATTTTAGTCTGAATTTCAGTACCTTTCCATTTCTTTTCCCTACCCATCTTATTTCCAGTGGATAAAATGGGGCAGCCAAGGCAGTTCCACACTCCTCATCCTGTTGTGGATCCATTCCCATGGTCTTAATGAACTGACACAGCTTAAAACTAATCAAACAGAAAAGAAGCAATCAAAGATCAGCTCCCAGGACATCAGCTCCCAACCATCAGAGCTCAAGGGCTGGCAGAAGGGAACGGGTGGGAATGTCTGGCTGGGGAGAAGGAGAAACCAAGGGCTTGCCAGCCTCCCTCTAGCAATTCACTCAGGACATAAAACAATCACAAGCAAAGCAAAAGACATCCAAAGCATCAATCCCCATCAGACTCTTAAAATGGAACTTTTTTTGACATAATCATCTCTGTAGAAGGTTTAAAAGCCTCAGCTCTCAGTTCAGTGCTTGTTTTTTTGTCCCTTTTTCTTTTTTTTTTTTTTTTCAGTTTTACACGTTATCTTTAGCACCAAACATTTGAAACCCCTGGACTTAAAATTTCCGAAGTATCGAAATCATAAATGCTTAAGTCATTGCTGAAAACAAAATATGGCTTCTAACCTATTTAGGTGGCTTTACTGGATTTTACGCTAACATTTATCTCGTAGATGAAATTCACTTGGTACAGAGTTCATGCACAAGTGTTATAAGCTTGAAGGTAGTTGATAATTTTTTCTTAGAATAAATTTCTGGTAAGAAATATCTGGGTTTTTTTCTAGGGAAGCATTTTTTTCTGGTGGCAAGAGTGAGACTGATGGGTCCCCGGTTGCTCACCTAGAAGACTGCTATCAGTTTCAGTTTTTACATGAACGGTCCAAGTTCCTGGACCATTTGCTGCTTTCAGCAGGGACAGGCAGACTAAGCATCCGTGGCTCTTTGGCAGCGAGGCTGAAAGGATGAAAGCCTCCTATCAATTTTCCTTTGTCTTCAGGGAGAAAGCAAAGCTCGTGAGAGCCTTCGATCTGGTACTCAGAACAATGAAAAATCCCTGTTCTTTTTCCCCGATTTTTTTCTTTTTTCCTGGAGTTTCCATCACTATTTTTAAACTTTTGTCATCTTTTGATTGAATATGCTTAAATATAGGACTCTAAGGCCTTTTAACTGCTGGTGACGCCCACTTGAGGGCAGATACACAGGCAACACTGCCAGTTCTAAGGTGCTCTGGTGCCCGGATTGGTGCCAGTACGGTTAGCACAGGTGGGGAATTAGACTTGGAAAGATTTTATTGAGGGTTATAAAGTTCTGGTGAGAATGGGCCTCCCTCGCTTTCCCCGAGGTTAGAGCTGCCTCTCTTCGCAGCTAAGGGTATTTCTGTAAATGCAAAGCAGATTTCTGTACAATGCTTTAGGCCCCGAGTTATGACAGCTTCGTGCTGGTTTTCTGCATGGAGTAGAAGAAGAAAAACTACAATAGATTTAAGCAGAAAACCTGACCTCATAAGGTCTTTGAAACAGGTAAATAAAAGTATTCTTTAAAACCCTGTGTTTTTCTATGATAAAATCAACATGGACTTTTTAAAAGGGGCATGTAGCGATAGGACAAGGGGTAATGGCTTCAAACTGGAAGGGGGTACATTTAGATTAGATACTGGGAAGAAATTCTTGGCTGTGAGGGCGGTGAGCCCCTGGCCCAGGTTGCCCAGAGAAGCTGTGGCTGCCCCATCCCTGGAGGGGTTCAAGGCCAGGCTGGACGGGGCTTGGAGCAACCTGGGCTGGTGGGAGGTGTCCCCGCCCAGGGCAGGGGGGTGTGATGAGATTGTCTTCAAGGTCCCTTCCAACCCAAACCATTCTACACTTCTATGATTCAAGCAGAATTTAGAATTCAACATGTGCTAGTTCATTTTAAATGCTTATTTCATAAATGTAAACATGAATTCCCTCAGCCCAGAGCTGTTGAGAGGCACTGGTGATAACAGAGATCCTTTCCTCATTGTGATCTATTTCTGGTATTGGAAATTTTCAGCTTGTTTGGCCTTATTGGCCATCTCCCAGAAAGGGAGGGAGGGACTGTAGGTGAGGAAAGGACACTAGTGACTGGAGATTTAGATTAGATATTAGGAAGAATTACTTTACTGAAAGAGTGGTCAGGCACTGGAACAGCCTGCCCAGGGAGGTGGTGGAGTCACCATCCCTGGAGGTATTTAAGAAACGTGTAGACATGGCTCTTCAGGGCATGGTCTAATGCCCAAGATTATTGTTTGTGGTGGGGTGTTATGTGTGGGGTTGTGGGTGTGGAGTTTAGTAGGTGGGTGGTTTTGTTTGTTTTTTTTTTTTTTTTGTGGTTGGACTTGATGATCTCAGAGGTCCCTTCCAACCACTAAGATTCTGTGATTCTGTGATTCTGTAATAACATTTGAATTACCTGGTAGGGCAGGAATAAAAGCAAGAAGTTAGAAAGAAAGATAAACCATTAGAAAAGTGCTAGCCAGAGATGTTAAAAAATTCTTTTCAGCAAAAGCAAGGGGAAGAGGTATAAAGGTCTCGATATTCCCCCATGTTACTGTGACTGGTGTGAGGTAAATTTATGGCACATTGAGAGGTCGCATATGATTATATTTTGGCAACTTCCATTAAACTAATACTTCTTGGTAAGCCATTAAGAATTAGGTGCATTGCAAAATGCCTCTGTTTTTCAAGCTGACATAAATATTGCATTAATTAAATCTATTAAGAACATCGAAATGAGATTTCATTAACTAATATCCCCTATTAGGATAATTATGACTAATTATAGTTATTAGACTAATGGCCTTAATCCTCAAGCACAATGTGTTACAGAAGCTTAAGAGGCCTATGACAAATTGAAAATCAAAAATATGATCAAACTCTTTTTTAATATTTTACACAGCCACCATCATAGTATGGTAGCTATGACAGCAACAGTTTCATTTTTTGCAACTCACCTCATGCTGGGAAAGAAGATAATTTTTTATGACTTGCTGGTGATTTTAGGTGCCCAACGGGCAGTGTTATAAAAGGTCCTGATTTTTCAACCGTAGGTGCTCATCAGTATGAAAAATTAACCTCTGATAAGTCCTGCTAAAAGAAAACTGCATAATTTTATCGAAGTTTTCTGTAGAGAAGAGTGACATTTTAAAAAGGTGAAATTCCACTCATATTAAAAGGTTGTGTTTTGTATGTAGCTGCACTATATCACGGAAATACTGACCTCTCCCATAGAGAGCTATGTGTGGTTTGAAAACTCATGTTAGTAGCTCAATATCTGGTAGGACAAGCATGACTAAATAAGGTGCAATGCATGGCCCTTGAATCCTATTTTGGGAGAAAGCCAAAACCTTACCAGGTGGTAAAAAACTCATGTGTTACCTACCAGAGTCTTTTTTCCTCTTTTTGCAGCTAGAGAAATGGGTTAACGTTCTTGGGGTTTGAGGTGCAAAGGTCAAGAAGATTTTACATGAAGTAGAACTGTCACATAGTCACATAACTGGAATGTGATTGGGATTACCAGCTGCATTTTAAGAAAACACACACAAAAATGACGGAGCCTTATTCAGTTCTCAAACAGACAGTCATTGTGGACTGTCTATATTCAGAAGATTTATCAATTTTGGATCTTGGGTAGATAGAGATGACCAAGTGTCAGAGAAAAGAAAGACAGAATGCAAATCCTATCCAATCTGGGGAACTCAAGGGGCAAGAATCTCAGAGCTTGCATAAAATTAGAATTTTGCATCTAAAAGTGAGTACGTTTTTTAGGCGACAGGCTCCAGAGAGGAATCCAAACCAGGTTTGGATACCTAAACAGCGTAGGAAGAGTGTCCTCGGAGGGAGGTGATGTAAAGGATGGTCCATCTCCCCTTCTGTGCCCATGCAGAACAGAGAAACAGTGGCCAATGGGGATATCTGCCTACTGCACCCTCAAAACTAGGCTACTGTATCTCATGGAAGATGGTACGGTTGACTTTAAAAATAATAAAACATTTGCCATGCCAGAGACAGCATTGCCATTTTGATTGCTGTTTCTGAAGATTTGGACATAGCCAGTAAGCAATAACACCTATTTGAACAATAACTTCAATATCAAGAGTCAAATATATTTTTAAAATTTATCAGTGACAATTTGAAGGGCAGATGACAAAGGTTTTATTTTTATAACGCTCTTTTCGTGTTGCAAGATAAAGTCTTCATTATCTACTCATGCCAAAAGTACAGAGTAAAATATTTTAGATATTTGAGTCAAAGAGCCAGTTTCTTTTAATAGCTGACCTTACTTCTCTGGAGGTTGGCTCTGGCAAATCTTTATTGATTTTTTTTCTGTACAGTTGATTCAATAAACTCAGTTCTTCATTTGTTTCTTCGCTTGGTTTTTTTATATTGTGACATCTGGGTTTCTTCATTTACCTTGTTATCTCCTAAATAGAACTTCTCTGATTGTACAGACTATTTCTTTCAATAGATTCTGTGATAATGCTCCAGTCCTCCCTAAGTTTTCGCATCTCATTCCTGTGTAGTCTCCTAATACACAGTGTGTGTTTCTCATATCGTAACTGTACTTAGCTGCCAAATCCTCTGCTTAGAGGACTGGAAGGGAAATTGCATGTGTTATTAATCAAGAGCTGGCATGTTCTTTCATGGCCGGTTTCCTTTAAGACACAGCTATTAGAGTTTGGAGTTTCCTTATCACTAGGTAATAAAGCCGAGTTTCTGCCTCGGATACATGGCACAGAGACAGGGAACACAGAGGCTGACACGCCGGATCAGACTAATGGTCTATCTAACATGATGTTCGCGTGGTGATGCTGAACAGTACCGTATGAAAGAGTTCAGAGCTGGAGACGAGATCCCTGTGATGAAAGGGACATCTCCTCCTAACCCCGGGCAATCGCTGTGAGGACTCGCATTGTGAAGCATGAAGAATAACAATCCAAGCACGTTTTTTAATCCTTGGCAAGGTAGTTGTGATTCCTATTGTTTGTACGCCATTTCTTATTCTTTTCTGAACCGAATGGTTCTTTGTCTCAACCATATTTCATGATAGCTCCTTTGGCAGTAACGATGGGCTTATAAAAATTGCACAAGCACAATATCAAGGATGCCCAGTGCTAGAAATTAAGAAATATCAGAAGGAAGTTGCTGATACAATTTGCACTTTCTGCGCTTCCCCATCATGCAGTTTAACTGTTTGTGTTCAGTGGTTTGTCCTATATTTTAACAGCACATTTTTCATCGATCTTCCATCTCACTCAGTACTTAGGATGAAACTTACCCTGGAGAGTCCCTGCCTTGGCTGTTGTCTGGAGGATTACTCTTTGCTGCAGAAATAAAGAGAAACTTAATGAGTGGGCAGAGGGTGGCTAGTTTTCAAGTCCTTGCTATCAAAAAGAGAAATTCAGGAACATCTCATAGAAAGTATCAAAATTTTAACCTGTGGAGGAAGAATAGTTTATTGCTCCTTAGTCTTATTTTAAAAAATGGATGAATCATTTAGACTGTAATTCACAGTCTGAGTATGATACCTGTGAAAGTCAGGGGTTGCCCCAATTTAGGAATTGCCTCCTATAGCACTTTGTATCGGCAAGCATTACGGACACGGAAAATTCTCCCATAGTTTCACCCTGGCCCCAAATGCCGCTGTCAAGTACTAAGCAAAAAGAGGGACAGATGGGAAAGTCCAGACCTTGTAAAACAAAATTCTCAGTTATACTTGAGAACAACCTTAAGGGTCTAGTTTGGGTGAATTTTGTTTGGTTTTTTGTTTGTTTGTTTTGACTTAAAGCAAGAGTCTGGCATATTATACTAGCCGGGCACTCATTTTTAACTTCCATCCGTGTTGCAAATCTTTAATTTTTGTTTCTCTCCCCCCATTGGTTTCTAATCCACAGTAGAATTGCTCTCTACAACCTGCAAGATTAATAGCCTGAGTAACGGACTAAATGGTTTTGGTGTTTGTTTTTTTTTAAAAGACAAAAACAATATGACATACAAAAATTCTACCCCAATAATTATGTTTGCCATTTTTTAATGTTTCAAAGGGCTTCAGCTGACTGAAACAACATGATTCCCTTGCAAAGAATCCATGAGGATTTAACATTTTTTATCATGATCATCTGCGTAAGAACTTTTTTTTTTTTCAATTAATTTACCTTGTGATGTTTAAGATCAATGGTTAGTAGTTCACAACATCACCTCTTGTAAAGATAGGCAAAACTGGGTGACTTTCCAGATGTCCAATAAAGATTGACTCTTCTTTTCTGTTAACAATTCAGCGTTTTCATTCATCCCAATTCTACTACCCCGTTCTGGCAAGTTATTGTGATTTAAATTATCGCTTTTTTCTGGCATCTTCTCTTTTTTCATCTTGATCTTTGACAGTGCCTCATCTTCATTACTTCCAAAGAATAGCTTTAGGGCAGGTGTGTATCTGCCAAGTGTGGTAAAGAATGATGGAAAGAACTCATTTGCTTTTTCTGCAGTATTGGTCTTCTTACTCCTTGGCAATCTTGTTGAAAATTGGTTCTTTAATTAAAAGCTGGTCAAGGAAGTTCTGCAGAGAGAACTCCACGTGCTCAGATATTGCCCTCCCTGTTTCAACATGCCAAAAATCCAGTTTCATTGCTGCCCACAAAAGCACGAAATCTGACCAGATACTTCTCTTCAAGTTAATCACCAGTGAGTGAGTCTGCATCAGCGTTTTACTCCAGATCAAGGGGGCATTTTTGAAATAAACGTCCCCATAGCCTCCATTTTCTGCTCTTTGGCTTGCCTCACAAAGCGGTATAAAAGCACAAAAATTAGGTTCTTTTCAGATGAAACTAAACTAGGAAATATGGTCTGGGTATCCAGGTATCTCTATTGCAAGTATTTCAACTCGTAATAGGCGTTCTGTTCCCAGGAGCAGAGCAGAGCTAGCCTGGTCTATAGACCCCCCTGAAACACATGTAATGTAGTTGCCAGTCCTCAGCATCAAACACTCTGCCAGTTGTAGAATCATAGAACAGTTTGGATTGGAAGTGACCTTTAAAGGCCATCTAGTCCAACCCTCTGCAATGAGCAGGGACATCTTCAACTAGATCATGTTGCTCAGAGCCCCGTCCGACCTGGCCTTGAAAGTCTGCAGGGATGGGGCATCATCCACCTCTTTGGGCAACCTGAGCCAGTGTCTCACCACCCTCAGCATAAAAAAAAAAAGTTTTCCTAATATCTAGTCTAAATCCTCCCTCTTTTAGTTTAAAGCCATTGCCCCTTGTCCTAACGCAACAAGCCCCGATAAAAAGCTTGTCCCCATGTCCCTTGTGCTGCACTCCTTGCTAACCTAACTGGAACTAATTCCAATGTCTCGCCCTTCCTGGAGATATTAAGAATTAAAGTTGTGAGCTCTTTAACAACATCTGGCACCTGAGAAGCCATGTGTTTCTCCAAGTAACCTAACTGTCTGGGAGCTTGACTTTGTGTGGCAGAGTGGGCTGTATTCAGCAAAACGTGGTAATCCATGCCAAGAAGCCTTCCATCAGATAAGCCGTAGGAAGTAACCACATGATATGGAAGGAAACCAGAAACTGGGATTCTTTGCAAATTTCTAGCCATAAGCTTGCTCCTATGACATATTAAATTAAATCAGCTGGAAAAATTATGAGTATAAAGTGGTTGGCTTTTTTTTTCCTAACAAGATCTTTCCCTTTGTATGAGTGAGGCTATTTTCCCTCTTTCTCTGTAAGCTTTCAGCGTTTGCACTTCAGATTGACTTTGAAGTCTCTTAATTTATGTTTTATCTAACATAATCTTATTTTCCTCTCTGCTTCAACAAGACTGGTTTTCAGTTTCTTCCTGGCTTGAATGACCACTTCGATTTGTCAGTTAATCGTGTTATTTTTATTTTCCTTTCTGCTTCATTTTTAAACATGCAACTGTTTAAGGCGCTAAGTCTGATAATAGGTTATCATCCACATACATCATATATACATCTTCCACTGCTTTTACTGTCTGAACCGCAGACAGGCTCAACTCCCTTGACCAATTCTAATGTTCTGTTGATTACAGTGTTGAGACTAGTAGGAAGCAGGGCTAAAGACATTGGAGAAGCTGAAAGAATTTTCCTACAGCATGTTCCTATCTGGAAGACCCATATGACATCCAGCAGTACTAATGAGGAGGCTTTTGCACTCCCAGACCTTATTCCCGGCTGATCTGCTGTTGGGAAATTAAATATTTGGGCATTTACTGGGAGAGAATAGCTATACTCAGTGAAACGGATAATAATTTCAGCTGCAACTTTTATTTATCCCTTAGACTTTCATGGAGGGAGATATTACAGCATCCCAATTTATCAAATACTCTTCTCAAAGAAATAATTTTTTAAATCAATAACATTTGGCCAATCTCAGTGAGAGTCTAGGGCCAAGTTAATTAATGGAAGTATGTCATCTGTTGTTTGCTACTTTAGATAGCTTGCAGTTGTCTTCAAGTAAACTTTAAGTATTATTTGATTTTGCATTCCCCCTTCATCACAGAACATAACAATTTTACTGCATTCATAAGCAGACAAATATTTGAACCAGTATTTGAATATCACTGTTATTCATTCAAAATCTTTTGGGCAAACTTTCAGGAGTGCCCTGGGGTTCTGGACCCTTATTTGCTATTGATCTACTAAAACTTAAAGTGGTTTTCTGCATCCGGTAACAGCCCATTTTAGGTTTCAAGTAAATCATCCCTTGCTCTGGTGGCCTTCAGAAAGTCTGAAGAATGACACTTTCATATTCCCATTTATGTAAATCTGTAGATGGTAATTTATTTGGTGGCTCACATTTCTAACACAACTCTTGAAAGCTGTGGGTGTTATTTTTATCTTCCGTGGGTTCATCCATAATATTGTCCATTAAAAAGCCTAGCTGACTGAGACCACCCACAAATCAATTCATTTAGCTTTGCAAGCTTCAGTCCTTCTGACACATACATGCTTATTTTTTTTTGCACATGGAATTGTCCCACTTATTTTAATAGGGCTATTTAAGATGTTGTCAAGGCAGGGGCTTAAGCAAACAGTAGAGGCTTCTAAAACTACTGGCTAGAAGAAAGTTTTCCTCCAAACTACGACTGACAAAAGTCAAAGATTTTGCATCTCATCATTTATAATCTAATCTGAATAGTTAGTATCTTATTCCATGCGATGCCTTCAGATGAAGACATGGAGTCCCTAGGGATACCCAAGGTATGAGTCTCACGCGCTGTTCTGAAAGAAGGATCTCCCCAGGAGTCTTTAAACATATATACATGTTTACTTTTATTTATATATATGCTTCAATATTTATGAATATACATATATTCTACCTCATCTTTGCAGCCTCCACTGTGAATTGCTAGGTATAACAGGGAGTATTCCAGTTGTCTTGGAAAAAAATACATTTTCTCATTATTTGCAAAACTACTGTCTTCCATTTCTCTCATCTGAGGTGTTTGAAAAGTGAGATAATTTTGGTACTTACATAATCCACTGACAAGTGTTTTTTTCTTCCAATGCCATCATTTCTTCACATAGCTTTCATTTTTAAAAGCACCAACATCAACAAAGGGAATATGTTTCTGAAGTGAAAACTTCCTTTGCTTATGGCAACAACAGAAGTAGTTGATAAAGAGCAATTAAGGCACTTTAGACTCTTCTTTTCTACTGCCTTATTTCTTCTATTATTTATATCAATGCGAAGTAAGCTTTAAATCGCTGTCAAATACTTTTCCTGAGTAAAACTGTTCGACAGTCACCCCACACTCAGATTGCTCCTGTGCGAGTGACTCTGTACCGTGCAAAGCGGTGGAAAAGTCAGACTCAGATTAGTACATTGATAGGGCTTATAATAAAGGCTGATAATAAAGGCTTATGGACTTTTGGCACCATCTAAAGAGGATGAAATGCTTGCTTTTTGAGAAAGTTGGATGGTTACAGGCCAGTGTGATCATGTGAACCAAGAACAAGAGCTGAAGCAGGACGTGTTAAAAATGGGAATAAAAGTGGTGAGACAGGACAGGTTTTTCCAACATACCTTGCAGCAATGTGTAACGTTGCAAGTTACACTGATATAAATTTGAATAATTTGAATAAATATGAGCATTCATGAGTAGATTACTCGGCATATTATCTGACTCTACTATGAAACTGATGATGTTAAGCATTATCTGGTTTCAAGTAGGCTGCTGCTCATCGTTAGCAAGGTCATGGGAATCAGTTCCTCTTAAAATTCACTCTTAGAGAGGTTAGCATGAATGCAAATAAAAGTGCTTATTTTCAGCATACTAGCTAGACAAATGCTTATAAAAGATGCAAGTATAGAAGTAAAATAAAAAAAAAAACTTACTTGTGCTGAGTTTGAAAAAGAAATCTCTATCCAGCTGTAGAAGGTCACCATTTGTCAAGGATTCTGACTCACCGCCTGCGTTTGCATTATGTTGCGTTCCTTAGATGAAAGAGCTTCCTAGAGGAAAAGGTTTTTCCGTTATCCTCTTCCAGAGTTTTTCATGGGGTCTAGACCAGAGTTTGCGTCTGGTAAAGGATGGCACAGACATTTGACATGGGAAATACACAGACATACCTAGCACCGGGGAAATCCATGTGTCCCTGGTCCATCAGGTTCTTGTGTGATCCTCTCCTGTGTGAAGGTAACAGGTAACCTCCACAATCCATACACAACTTTTCAGCTGTGGTCTGATCTGTAGCCATAGCTCAGGCTCTAGGAGCCTGTTTTCATATCATTTATCTCTGAGGGCTGGGCTTTGAATATCTGACTCCAGTGGGGCCACGAAGCAGGAATTGTTTTAGTTTGTAGTTATATTAGGTGTGCATTTTCCGCCTGCTGGTGCTATGAAGAAAGTGTCAACTTCAGCAGTACATGGACAATTCTGTTGCTCCCTCAAATATTTCTTCTTGGTTTCTTGGGTATATGAATTACAAAAGATCCTCTGTAGCATGAGCTGCTCCTTGTCAACTGTCCTTGTCACCTGTGCATTAGTATCTGTCTACCTCCCATGGTTCTAAAGGGAAAATAAATGAACCCAAGTTTACAAAGACATTTCCCCTCCCTGTGCTGCTGAAACCTTGAACAAGGTTTCAGAAGATGCAGAGGAAGAGATGATGATTCACTGAGAAAGAACTTTACATACCCTGTAAATCTTACTGCTAACTTCTCCCTCAGAATGTCTTTCTACTTCAGGAATGAGTTTTGCTGCTCCCAAATAAAATAAGCGTTGTTGCTCCTTCTTAGAAGAACAGCTGTTGCTTTGTTAGACCAGCTGTCATGTCCTGAATTTGACAGATCAGTCTTGGTCTCACCTCAGTTCTCTCCTTAGTGATGGCGTTGTCCCACAATCAGTGCAAACCAGCGTATGCAGGTATCGCTGCTCAGCTCTGCCCATCCTCACCTTGGCACTGCTCTTCCTCTGTGCTTGCAGGTCTGAACCAGGGAAGGAACCCAGACAAAGAGATGGAAATTACAACAAATTGTGCTGAAAAGGGAGAGGCAGTGGCATAGGGACAGGGCGGTGCACCAGGGCTGCAGGGAGATGGTGGAACGGTGGGTTCAGCATCAGTGCCAATTTATGGCTGATCGTGAAACCATGGCGTCAGTGTGCAGGCAGCAGCATGAAGCAACTGTATTAGCTGAAACATATTTCATATCAATCCTTCTATTAACAGACATGCAAACATCTAGAGAGGATATATGCACAAATTACTGAGACAAGACACAGTACTTATCAACTGGGGATATGGAAAGTTTTGGTGTGATTTACTGTATCTTCGTTGTAGGAATAAAACCGAGTCTCCTTTGCTGCAGTCTAATTCTAAGCCGCTTCTTATTCTGTACGCTTATGCAAGGCTTTTAGGTTTCAGAGAAACAAATTTGATCTCTCCCACTTAATCAAAAACCTTTAGTAATGGTGCGTTTATGATACAGCACAACTTTGTGAAATAATCTCCCACTGTATTTTCCAAACAAGATTTCTGCTGAAGCATTCAATTCTCATACGGCACTTACCTTTTTAACTGTGCATTTAATTCCTAGCTAATTGCCATCAATATTTATGCTGTTGAACTTTTATCCTGCTACATATTGTATAATTGCTACCATTAGATCATCTCCCAAAGGTTTTCTTTTCAGATTAGTATAATGTATCCATGTCATTCTTTTGCAAAGCACAGATTTTTATAATATTATTAAACTGTCTAATACTGACTTTATACTTTGGAGCATAACTGAAGTCGATTGCATCTAAGAAATTTAGTAACTTCACATCCACTTTTTAATGTAAAAAAAGAATAATGCAGCAGTGGAGCTGTTGTCCACTATTTTCTTTTGATTTCTAAAGTCAGGGCCTCTTGACAGTAGGTAACTAGGTATCCTGAAAGCAAAATGCATGAGGAGGTGTAAGTTGAATTTTAATCCCCTCTGTCTGAGTAATTTTCTAGGTGCTTTGCATGTATAGTCACAAAAGCCGCAAATTAAGCCACCCTACAGAAAGAAAGTATTTTAATTTCCACATAGCTGTGATATAGAAAGAAATGCCAGTCGCCTTCTCGTCTGGAGGATGAATAAGACATCCTGTAAAACCCTTGTACTGGCTCTCCGAGGCAGCTTTCCATCCACAGCTCCTCCTGCTGTGTCTGTACTGGTGAACGGGACAGGGCTGGGTCCCAAGGCAGTGGCACATGGTCACCCACACTGTTTAACAGTAGGTCCTGTCCCTTGCACGTTGTTTTGCCTGTGTAAATGAGCACTTTCCCATATGGTGCCCAGACAAGGTTTGGCAGAGTAGCGTGTTGCAGAGACTCTTCCCAGTGAAGAGGAAGCCACCTTATTCTGTGGGCTTTGGCACGCGAACCGTGCCATGCAACACGGCCTCAGAGGCGGAGGACGGTAGCTGGTTTGTTTTGTTCAAAAACAAGGACCCAGCCTTTGAGCACGTCTGAGTTCCGAGTCCTGAGACTAAGCGACAAATTCAGCTTTCAACCAGCTAACCAAATCTGAAAATTCCCTGTGCCCAAAATGTTAAGAAATATTGTGAAGAGACAACTGATTATAATTTTTACTCATGTGTGTTGTATGAGGTTTGTCAATAAGTTTGTGCAAAAGCGGCCTGTTTCATGACATTTTTCAGATTTGATTCGTGTCTATTCTCAGCATGGTACAAATGCCAAATACAAATAAAAGGGAGCCAATAGCTAGGATTATGAATACTCTCTTGATATTCTGCCCAAACACGTGAGAAAGATTCACGTTGGTTAATGAATCCAGAAGAGGGATTTCTGCGTTGGCCGTGTTTCAGGTAAGGACTACAGGAACAGAACTCAGTGACAGAAAAAATATTGATGAGTTCATGGGAATAATCAGCTGGACATACAATTTCAACGCATCACTACATTTAGGGCAGTTAAGGAGAGCTTTGGAATCATGCACTGAAAATCTCAAAGGAGGTAAAAGACCATAGTTTTTTGTGTTAGGCATGTCTGTAACCACTCTGGAATACGGACAGTGATTCTGGTATCCACACATTAACACACACCAGATCTTCACTGTGCTACATGGACGGTTACAACCATGATTAAAAACTGCGGG
This sequence comes from Larus michahellis, assembly GCF_964199755.1. Classification (NCBI taxonomy): domain Eukaryota; kingdom Metazoa; phylum Chordata; class Aves; order Charadriiformes; family Laridae; genus Larus; species Larus michahellis. The sequence goes on along the minus strand of NC_133900.1, from coordinate 83,945,039 downwards.
TGAAAAAAGCCAAAGGTATAAGAAGCTAAAAACATTTATTTTATTGTGTTCTAGAAGAATTCACAGTATCTAGAAAAGAGTTTATTCACAGAATTCTTCAACAGACAGCGGAAATATGAAATTAAATGACTGGTAGTTATGATTTTACAGCTGGCTTTACCAGTTGGCTGATATCGCTCGCATAATGTTATCTCTGTGCTGCAAAGTTCATCGATGTTGTAGTGGAAGATTTAAGACAATCCATAAAGCTGATGCGCGTGCAAAGAACGGGACGTTTAGTTCGTTGATTCAGTTGCAGGCTTTCTCTTGATTCCATCAAGGCCAAGTAAGTTTTAATTAAGGTAATCAAAAGACCGCTTAAAATAAGGAACTTCTAATTATGCACGTTTTGGGGAGAGGGAAGAAGGAGACTTGAAAGTGCATATGTTTTTTAAAAAAGCCTAGTTCTTTTGCATTAGGCAGACATATTATGATGGTGTCCCCAGTACTAAAGAGAAGTATCAAAGAATGGAAATATGACTGGATGCTACAGAGAAGATTAGGAAAACCCTATACTATGCACATAGCCAAAGTCACTGTAACACCTTGCCTTGGATTTCAACGCTCACAAATCTTTGAAACAAGACAGGGAGGAGCAGACAGTGTTCCACAAAGGCTTTTTCCACTCAGTGGGGAAATGGAGATGTCACTGACACCAAGTTTATTATCCAGGCGTCTTAGCAACACACTAATTTCCTTTATTAGCAAGCAAGAAGTTCTCTTAGACTGATTTACAGAAGTGCAGATCAGTGCTGATAAGAGCTGTGGGAACCAAAATATCCTCAGTTGTGGTTTTCCTTGATTGTAAGAATCTCACTGTAAACCAGGGTCGTATCTCTTTTGACCAATAATTCCTTCGTCTCACATGAAGCTTATGCTGAACTCTCTCTCATAGGTAAATTTAAATTCTGTTGTCACTTGCTCCTTTTAGGCAATCTATCAATCAACTGGATTTCTTTTCCACGTGGCTGGAGGAGCGGTGAGCATCCTTGCTGCTTTTACTGTGTTGCTAATTATTTAATAGTGTCTCCCCAATCCTGAGTTTGTGCTCGTCTATATTTGTTTATCCTCTTTGCTCAGTGACCCATAATAGAACTTATTAATAGCCAGATGCCTTTAGGGAACGCCCTCCTTGAACATGTTACACTATATAGCAGTAATTAAGAATACATTTGGAAGCCGTTACAAGCTTAATCCTGATATTTATGACAGCGTTTAAAATGAGCTAGACCTTAAACTCATTTTGCAACAGGTTTTCTCCTGGCTGGCTCTGAACACCTCATGAGCAGGTTGTGCACCAACACGTTTCCTACATAGGCAGCGAGTGAAAGCCTAAAGTACTGCAGCAGGAATTTCCATTCCTGTACATCACCGAGTGGTCTGCCCGATGACATGTGATTGTCACAAAAACATCTAAACTCGGAGCCCAATTTTAGACCTGGGTCACAAAACAATGCTGTAAAATGATTTTCCAGGTGCTTTTCTGCTGCTGTAACTATGGCAAGAAGGCCGCTGCTAGATATCAAACCATTGGGATAGATATATTATCACTTTAAAAAAGCTGAAAAGAGCTGTCTTAAAAATCCCAGCTACTGGAATTCTGCCTCTACTCAAACCCAGAGATTTAATAGTTCCAACAATTCTCTCCAGGCTTTTATGGTGGCTCTAAGGTCACAAACACACTTTTCAAAGTAAGCATAAAAATACGTGGTGGCTAGTAACTAGTTTATGTATATCCCACTGTTCTGGAGAAGGCTTTGCATTTTGAGTTACGCATGTACGTGTTTAAGGAGAATCAGGTGAGTATTAACCTAAGAAACCCGAATAAAAGAGCTTTTCAGCCAAAATGCACACATGTGCAGACCAGTTTCAAAAGCCAGAGGAAGTGTCTCACATGGCATGGAATCGTTGCTGAAAATCCTCACATATAAGAGGATTATGAGCTGCCATTGTATTATTCAAGTACAGAAATGTGAATAATATGTCCCACTTGATGTCCAGGAGAGCCAAGTATATCTTCTTGGTAACAGATAAGAAAATATGCTTCAGTGAGCAGCTGATGCAATCCAGTAGGAAACAAATATCCTGACAACAAACTATAGAGGAAACAAAATTTAATAAATAAATAAATAAATATATGGTTTTTTAAAGACAGCTCTTTCAAAATGCAAAATAGTGAACTATTGCAAAAACAAATACTTTCCAGTAAACAAAAACGCCTTCCATAGTAAGGTAAAATGTGCTATTTTCTCCCTCGCACCTTAATACAAATATGATGGTTTTGCTGTAAATCCCACTCACACAATTAGCGTTATTGAAGTTGAAAAGAATTCCGTAGGTAATTATTGAAAAGATGATGTACATCAGCAGCAGGAGGGCAGTGTTCTCAGTTTCACTCAATGAATCACGCCAGAACATTTGTTTGATTTCTTTAAACAGTTTTTGATAACCATCTGTTAGCGATGAAACAGCAACAGTTATCATGCTCATCTATCTGTTGGAAAAAAAAAACAAATAGAAAGTGAAAGCAAATACAGAATTGAGACAAACCAAAATTCTATTAAAAATGAGTCTAAGAAAAATGATAGCAACCTGGAGATTCATCTGTGATTTCTAGAGAGTCCATGCCACAATCTTCAGCAGTTTAGGCGGTACTGTGAGTTTGGCACTTGCCTGTCGTTTTAGAGACCTAAGAAACTTTGACACCAACAAGGTGACAAAAAGGGTATATGGCAAGAGCAAGAGCATGTTCAGGGTCCAAGCCTGTCCTCACTTTGCTCCCTGGTGTGGCTGACCAGGGGGGATGTGGGGCCAGATGTTTCAAAAGCCTGGTGTTCCCTGTGTCCTAGGATCATAGAATCATAGAATCATTTAGGTTGGAAAAGACCCTTGGGATCATCGAGTCCAACCATCAACTCCACTCTGCAAAGTTCTCCCTTACACCATATCCCTTAACACCACATCTAAACGAGTCTTAAACACATCCAGGGATGGGGACTCCACCACCTCCCTGGGCAGCCTATTCCAGTGTCTGACCACTCTTTCTGGGAAGAATTTTTTCCTAATGTCCAGCTTAAACCTACCCTGCTGCAGCTCGAACCCATTCCCTCTTGTTCTATCGCTAATTACCTGTGAGAAGAGACCAGCACCAACCTCTCTACAATGGCCTTTCAAGTAGTTGTAGAGAGTGATGAGGTCTCCCCTCAGCCTCCTCTTCCTCAAACTAAACAGTCCCAGCTCCTTCCATCGCTCCTCATCAGATTTATTCTCCAGGCCCTTCACCAGCTTCGTTGCCCTCCTCTGCCCTCGCTCCAGCACCTCGATATCTCTCTCATATTGAGGTGCCCAGAACTGGACACAATACTCCAGGTGTGGCCTCACCAGTGCTGCGTACAGGGGGACAATCACCTCCCTCCTTCTGCTGGTCACACTATTTCTCATACAAGCCAGGATGCCATTGGCCCTCTTGGCCACCTGGGCACACTGCTGGCTCATGTGCAGCCGCTTGTCAATTAGAACCCCCAGGTCCTTTTCTGCCAGGCAGCTCTCCAGCCACACTGCCCCAAGCCTGTAGTGATGCATGGGGTTGTTGTGGCCCAAGTGCAGGACCTGGCACTTGGCCTTGTTGAAGCTCATACCGTTAGCATTGGCCCATCGGTCCAATCTATCCAAGTCTCTCTGTAGAGCCTCCCTATCCTCATGCAGATCAACACTCCCTCTTAGCTTCGTGTCATCTGCAAACTTGCTGATGATACACTCTATGTCCTTATCAAGGTCATCAATAAAGATGTTAAACAGAAATGGTCCCAACACCGAGCCCTGAGGGACACCACTTGTGACCGGCCGCCAGCTGGATTTAACTCCATCGACCACCACTCTTTGGGACTGCCTGTCCAGCCAGTGCTTGATCCAGCAGATCATATGCTTATCCAGGCCATGAGCCGTCAGTTTTTCCATGAGAATTCTATGGGGGACAGTGTCAAATGCTTTTCGAAAGTCTAGGTAGACAATGTCCACAGCCTTTCCCTCATCCAATAATCGGGTCTTCTTGTCATAGCAGGAGATCAGGTTTGTCAGGCAGGACCTGCCTTTCATAAACCCATGCTGACTAGGCCTGATCCCCTGCTTGTCTGTTATATGACTTGTAATGGCACTCAAGATGATCTTCTCCATGACCTTCCCTGCTACCAAGGTCAGACTGACAGGCCTATAGTTTTCCGCATCCTCCTTTCTGCCTTTTTTGTAGATGGGTGCTACATTTGCTACCCTCCAGTCCATTGGGACCTCCCCAGTTAGCCATGACTTCAGGTAAGTAATGGAAAGTGGCTTGGCGAGAACGTCTGCGAGCAAGCTGCGAGCAAGTCTAAGGTGGCAGTTTTACTAACCCCTCTCCTTGTTTCTCCAAGAATCAGAAATTTGATCATCTCGTGATCACTGTGCCTTAGACGGCCACCAACCTTTACTTCCCCCACAGGTTCTTCCCTGTTCACAAGAAGCAGGTGCAGGAGGGCACCTTCCCTGGTCGGCTCACTTACCAGCTGTGTGAGGAAGTTATCCTCCACACATTCCAGGAACTTCCTGGATTGTTCCCTCTCTGCTGTGTTGTATTCCCAGAAGATATCCAGGAGGTTAAAGCCCCTCACAAGAACAACGGCAAGTGACCACGAGATTTCCCCCAGCTGCTTATAGAAAGCTTCATCCTCCTCACTGCTTTGGTTGGGAGGTCTGTAGCAGACTCCCACAGCAATATCAGTTTTATTGGCCCTTAACTTAATCCAAACACTCTCCACCCCATCATCAGTATACTTGATTTCTGAGCTCTCATAGCATTCTCTAACATACAGGGCCACTCCTCCGCCTCTCCTTTCCTGTCTGTACCTCCTGAAGAGCTTGTAGCCATCAATTGTGGCACTCCAGTCGTGTGAGACATCCCACCACATTTCTGTGATAGCCGCTGTGTCATAGTTTTCCTGGTGCATCATGGCTTCAGGGTCCCCCTGTATGTTGCTCATACTGCGTGCGTTGGTGTAGATGCACTTCAGATGAGCTAAAGATTCCAACACCTTTTTGTGAGTGTGGGCCCCATTTCCCACCAGACCCCTCCCAGGTGCTTCCATGATTTCTAAACGTCTGTCCCTTCTCTCAAATTAAATGGCAGAGCCAGAGTCCTTGCTAGTCCACCATCCTTCAAGCCCTGGGATGCCTCCGTTGGGTTTATTCCTGACGGGCCCAGTTATCTCCCCTTCCCTTTTCATATCTAGTTTAAAGCCCTGTCAAAGAGCCCTGCTAACTCCTGTCCCAAAATTCTTTTCCCCTTCTGGGACAGGTGCATCCCACCTGCCACCAGCAGGTCAGGTGACACATATAGCAGCCTGTGATCAAAAAACCCAAAGCCCTGCCGATAACACCAGTCCCAGAGCCACGAGTTGACCCGATGCCTCTTCCTGTTAATTTCCTCATTCGTGATTGCCACTGAAGGGATAGAGGAGGATACAACTTGCGTTCTTGATCCCTTAAGCAGCTGTCCCAAGGCTCTAAAATCTCTTTACCTGGTCATAAAGCTGTGATTTAATGTCTCCTTGGGTGGTTACAATCCCAAAGTGATGGTGCACAATACCTGTTTAATGCGTGGAAGAAGACAGGGAAGAGAACATCAGCTGAAAATTCCAGTCTTTGCTTTGTCCGTTCCTGGAGAGCTCCAGTTGTGTTGTATTGCTCTTTATAGCGACAGCTCCTTCCCACATAAGCAGATGCTTAGGACAGGTAAAGTTTCAGAAGAGGAGAAGGGAAGCTCAGAGAAATCCAACCGGATTATGATAAACACATTCATATTTTTGCACAAATGCTAAAATTATCATTTATAAACTTTTGAAGGAAGACTTGGCAATGTAAAATCCTTCCTCTCCCTTCTGTTTCTTCTCGCCGAGATGATCAAGGTAGAGGTGGAAATTCTTTGAAGGTCAGCCTCAATGGATAAGGATCATTTATAAATTCTTCGCTGGAAAGACAATAGATTATTTACTCCCTCTCGCCTAATGAGTCTTTGTTTGATAGAAGTACACTTGCTTCCTCTCGCCTGACCTTATGGATCAGAAAGAGTTTTGCTCCTTGATGATGAACAGAGATGCAAAAACAAAATCCAAACACAAAGCCACTGTATTTCCATATGTTCTTTATTTAGAAGTCCAGATGAATAGCACCAGAGAAAGGAGTCCTTTGCTCCTGTCCATTGATGAACAAAGAATACTTCAGACAGAGAGAAATAATCTGCATAATGGTCTTTGGGAAAAATTCTGAGAGTCATTATAATTTTCTAGAAACTTAGAATAGTTCACCTAACAAACTTGTAGAACAAGAAGAAAATGTTTCCATTGGAAAGGACTTACAAACCCTATTATGAGTCTTATTCTCATCCGTATTGATCCCAAATTATTCAGAACAACATACTGTTTAGTAGAAAATGATACGAAGGTTTTTCACCTTGGGGTTTTCTGTAGTTATTGTTGTTGGTCTGTTTTTTTTTCTTATGGGTTGTCACGGAGAAAAAAACCTCTGCTGACTCACAGAATGAAACAGCTGAGCCTCACGGTCCCTGAGGCTCTTCTTACCTAGCTAGTAAATAAATCTGAAATTGCCAATTCTCATTATGTGATAGATCCTGAGCACAGGAATAGGAAAATACGTCCTAAGGGATGAAAGGCAGCCTTGCCTGAGGACAGCTTAGCATTTGCTGGAAATAGGGTGAACGTAGTTTTGTAGGTGGTGAGGGGAGCGCTTTCATGGAAGAAAGATATTCATCCATTGGATATCATGCTAAACTACTGCTTCCAAAATGATATTAAGTTGTGTTAACCACTCATTTATAGTTAAATCAAGATTGTAGTTTCCGTAGTTGCAGCTGTGGTCCTTATACCCTTACTAAAGTTTTTCAGGTTTCAAACATAACCTTAATGCGTAAGAACAACACAGGAAAAAATTGTGGTTACGGTGTAAAATAACTAGTTATCTGAGAAAATCTGCATGGGTTTTCAGACAAACATTTGTTAGTTTAACAGGGAGCCTGGGTGTTTGCTGCTGGAATACTTGGCAGAAGGGGTAACATTCGGAGGACACGTCTCTGGAATATCTAACTTAAATCATAAGCAGCCTTGTAAGAAATCTTGCTACTTCGACTGAAAAAATGTCGCACCAGAAATGTGTAAGTGCATATTAAGTATATTATTCTTTGCTTTACTCTGCTCCAAAGCCA